>NC_133402.1:3011057-3317114 GCF_047511655.1 Castor canadensis | reverse complement strand
CTTGCTTCAGCTTCAGGACTGAAGTTGCGTGAAGGGCTCCAGGGGTCAGATTCTAGGATTCTGGAAGGTAAGAGGTGTGAAGAGAAAGATGAGTCAATGTAACACTCCGAGACAACTTGTTGGGTTTTTTTGTTCTGTTTGTTTCTGTTTTCGGAATATAGTAATAAATGTGAAAGTCACTATTTTTTTATATCTTTGACTAGATAAGAACTGTTGAAAGTGATAATGTCTGCTCTGTAATTCATGCACTCATTCATCACACAGGTGTTTTTTGAGTGCCTACTACATGCTAAGCATTTTGTGCCAGGCACTGAGTAGACACTGGTGAGCTAGACAGCATCCTTGCTCATGGAACATATACCCTTGTGAAGTGTGAATGTGAAGTGGGTGTTTTAACTCATTTGGTATGTCTGTAGCATATAAGAGTTTATTTTTTTGGCCAGTAGAAGGTATGATAAATTATTTGTTCATGTTTTGATAGAAAAACTTTCAATACAGACAATCTGGGGCTTGAAATGAAATTCAAAGAAAAAATAAGATACATGTATTTTTGAGGCAGAGTCCCCCTTATGTAGCCAGGCTGGTCTTGAGCCTTCGTCTTCCTGCCTCGTTCTCCCAACTGCTGGAAAAGAATAACATCTAAAGACAGAAAGAGGAGACTTTATCATCTACTTATTTACTGTGGTACTGGGGTTTGAACTCAGTTCCTCATGTTTGCTAAGCAGGTGCTCTGCCACTTGAGCTACACTACCAGCCCAAAGAAGAGACTTCAGAAAACTTGAAGAAATGTGTATTTTGTGGGTAATTTGTTTGGTGATGCATATGAGACTGTTCTTAAAACTTTTTAAGTGTTATTGGCTAGGATTACAGGCATGAGCCACTGGCACCCGGGTGTGTTGGGTGTTTTTGAGATAGGGTCCCTCAAACTATTTGCCAACACTGACCTGGAACCTTGATTCTCCTGATCTCTGCTTTCCAAGTAGCTAGGATTGCAGGTGTGAGCCACCAACACCTGCCTTAATTTTTTTATTTTTTGGTGGTTCTGGGGTTTGAACTCAGGCCTTCACACTTGCAAAGCAGGCACTTTACCGTTTGAGCTACACCTCCAGTGACTGGACAGATTAATTCAGCCTCTTACCTGCTTTTTTTTTTTTTTTTTTTTCCCTCCCCTCCCCTCCTTTCAGTTCTGGGATTGAACCCATGGCCTCATGCATGCTAGACAAACGTTCTACCACTAAGCTACACTTTTTTATTTTTTATTTATCTATATTTATTTATTTAATGGTACTGGGGCTTGAACTCAAGGCCTACACCTCAAGCCACTCCACCAGCCCTTTTTTTATGATGGGGTTTCTGTCAAGATAGGGTCTCACCAACTATTTGCCTGGTGGGCTGGCTTTGAACCATAATCCTCCTGATCTCTGCCTCCTGAGTAGCTGGGATTACAAGTGTTGAGTCACTGGCGCCCAGGTGTTTTATTTTTAAAATTTTAGGATCTTGCTAAGTTACTCAGGTTGATCTTGAACTTGTGATCCTGCCTTAGCCTCCTGAGCAGATGGGATTACAGGTGTATGTTCCCTCTCTCCTCCCCCTGCCCTGCCCTGCCCTGCCATTTTATTTTTTATTTTGTTTTGAGACAGAGTCTTGCTGTGTTACTTCGGCTGTTCTCTTACTCCTAGGCCCAGGTGATCCTTCAGCCTCAGCCTTTTGAGTAGCTGGGACTACAGGTGTGTAACAGTACTCAGTTCATCTTGGTGTTTGATTAGGTAAAATGGGAAGTGTCTTCCCCCCCCCCGCAGTAGTAGTCTGTTCTTTGTTTAAAATGAAATACTAATTTCTTTTTGTTTGTTTATTTGTTTGAGATAGGATCTTGCTTTGTAAGCAAAATCAGGCTAAACTCGAAGTCATGAAGTCCTGCCTCAGCATCCTGAGTGCTGGGATTATAGGTGTGCGCTACTGCACTTGGCAGAATACCAATTTCTAATCATAATAAATAAGACAGGTGTCATAGCTTGTGTGGGATACCATTTATCTTTCAGTGTTCAGAAGCGGTCATCACCTGAGCAGAATCTTTGTACATATTTGGGTTTTCAGATAAGTATTGAAATGTCCTCTATTATTTTGCTTGGTTGTGACTTTCTCTGTCTGAAGCCCTTACATTTTCCTTCTTCTTCACTTGGGCCTCCCTAGCTTTGTGTGGGTATGAATAGACTGGGAAGCTGTAGCTTGTTTTTCTCTCATATCAGCTTAGTGATAGGATGGGCTCTAGGTTGGTGTCCAGGAAGCTCCAGAAAAGAGAACATTTCTTTTCTCTAGCCATAGAAATGTGACAGGTGGTGTTTGGTATTTGATATGTGACCAGGAAGACTCCTGAGGGCTAAGTCCCTGAAAGTAGTATGCCTAAAAACTTGTGTGGCCTCAGCTTTACTTTCTCTTCAGGCTCTGGTGATTAGCAGAGAAAAGGGAACTTCCCTAGGGTTGGAAGTGGTAGCTCTCAATCTTGAATCTTAAAAACTTGCGACAATTCTGATTGCTGTTGCTTAACCTGCATGTTGGGACACTGGCATGCAGAAAGCCTAGCTGTGCCATGTTGCAATATCCTGCCTGCTTGCCTTCCTCATTGTCCTTCATCCTCGTTCTCCTGCCTCCTTGTTCTCCTTCATCCATTTTCAACTAGAATACAAAGAAAAGTGGTGAAAAGAAGGGTGATGGTATGGGTATATACGAAGCCCATCTTGACTTTAAAAAAGCTACACCCAGTATATATGTATTTTATTTTAATTTTGGTTTTGGGAGGGACTGGAGGATTTGAGGTCAGGGCTTTGAACTTGCAAAACAGGCACTCTACCACTTGAGCCACACCTCTAGCCCTACACCTAGTATATTTGGACACATGTGCATATATGTTCAGACTGTTGGATGAAGTAAGAAGTAGTCAAGTAGTCTTTTTTTTTTTTTTTTTTTTCTTGGAGGTACTGGCGTTTGAACTTAGGGTCACTTAAGCTCTTCTGCCAGCCCTAGTAGTCAAGTCTTGCTGCACCCAAACAGTTGTTAGATTTATTTGGACTAAAATAGGTGAGGAAAAGTGATCAAGGTGGAATGAGACAGGCCAGTCAAAACTGAAACCACATTAACCAAGGAAATGCACAACTATAAAAATTGCCTGTGTGCTTGGTAAGAAAATTGTTTTGTTAGGATGTTATAAACTAACCACCGTCTGTGACACGAGATGTCCTAGTCGTGGAAAATGCAAGCAAGGGTCTTACGATGAAGAGATTAAGCACTTTGTCCAAGGACACATGGCCAGGATTTAAGTCAGGATATGAACTCCTGGGTTCAGCTTTTCTGTTGTGGGTTTATGTAGGTTTATTTGGGTTTGCTATTCTCTGGCCTGGCCTCCTTGCCCCAGGAAGTGATGCTTAAAAGAGCCTTTCAGGAAATTCCGCAAGTTGTTGCACACTTTAAGTATAACATACTTGGAGTGTGTTTGCTGTTGCTTTTTTGTTTTGTTTTGCTTTTGGAGATTCACTATGTAACCCAGGTTGGCTTTGAACTTGTGATCCTCCTGCCTCAGTGCTTTGACTGCACCATGCTCAGCGTGTGTTTTCTTCTTTGACTTAGTCTCTTCATCCTCACCCCAGGCAAATAGGGAGGAAAGCTGACTTCTGTTGTAACACTCCACTTTCTGGTTTGGATGAAGTTTCATTTTCATGCTTGTGGATCGAGGATCACTGGATTTTTAAAAAATGGAGTTTTAAGAGTGCTGTGTGTGTTTTAAAAAGTGTGTGTGCATGTGGGCAAAGCATGGGAGGCAGCATGCACAAAACATTAGTTATGGTGGAGAGAATCTTAATTTCTTTTTCTTCTGGTGCTGGGGATCAAACTCACTGCTTCACACATGCTAGGGAAATGTTCTGCCACTGAGCTGCATCCCTACCGTTCAACTTTATTTCATACAATTTATATCTGAAGACCTTAGTGAATTTCCAAATTCAGGAGAGTGTGGTAGCATAAGAGCTATGGATTGACTCACAGAAGTGGGGTAGTCCTCTGGGTACCACCATGAGCTATCTCATGGATCTGTCTACTCTTCCAGAATCAGATTCCTGTCTTCAGAATGACAAGTCTTGTGACCCTGAAGAAGCACTCGAAATAAAGGGGACCTCCTATGAAACAATTGACCTCTATCCTTCAGAATTGTCAATTATGGAAGTCCAAGGCTGCAGAGTCTTTCTAGATTAAATGAGATGACAGAGACATGACAGCTAAATGCACTGGGATCATGAATGGGTCTTTATCAGGAAAAGGAGTGTATTAAAGGACATTATTGGGACAACAACAAAGTTTGAGTAGGGACAGTATATTATGTATATACTCAATCTTACACTTCCTGAATTTGATAAGTGTACTGTGATTATATAAAAGGATATTCTTAGGAGATACACCCTGAAGTATTATAAGGAAAGGATCCTACTGTCTGAAACTTGCTTTCCAGGGTTCTGCAAAAACTGTGTGTGTGTGTGTGTGTGTGTGTGTGTGTGTGTGTGTACGTGTGTGTACATGTGTACATACCAGGAAAGCAGCACTTCATTCCTTGTGGTCAGCTGAGAAGAAGTAGGTGTGTGTTAGAGCTGGTTTGCTAGGCAGCTAAGTTCAGATAACTTTGGGAGCTGGAAAGAGGTGCTGGACAGTTCTGCATGCGTAGCCTGAAGAAAGTTTGCATAGGTACTGTGTTCAATCTCAGTGGATTTGGAATGTGGTTTTCAAACCAAAAGAACATCCAGAAAAAAGCTTAGTGATGTATGTGGCAGCTCACTGTGTTAATGGTTGGAAAGTAGGATACATCGGAAGTGTTAGGTGGTAAAAGAAGGCCAAGACTTGTGAGTGCTGGGACCCTATTCTTTTGTATACTATGTTCAGGAGTTTGGATTTCAGAAATGGTGGATATGTCAGGATGCTTTTAGCTGCTCTTACATTAAACTCCAGCTGAACTGACTTAAACCTTAGGAAGTGTATTTTCTCACATTACAAGAAATTGAAAGGTAGGGAAGTCCCAGGGTTGGACAATTCAGCAGCTAAGACTTCACAAACTCAGGTGTTGGTATTTTTTTTGCTGTGCCCATCTTTATTGTGACAGTGGTGGCGAATCCTTTGTTGGTTGCAAGATTGTTGCCATAGGCCCATGACAAAACCTGGTGATAAAAAGATTTCTTCCTGAGCATCCCTTATTATTAGGAAGGAAAACCTTTCCAGAATGATTTTGGCCAACAGATGTTCAGCTTCCTTTGGCTGGGATTATGTCCCTTGCACAGGGAAGGTGGTCATGGGGCTTGGCTTATTTTGTCACTCTCTGCCTTGTGGCCAGGGAAGATGCTGCCCTGCCTTAGAGGAATCTCCAAGGTAGCCACCTCAGATCCATATGGGCTTTTCAGCAGTGAAGAGAAGGTGTTGATAAACAGACATTAGGGTTTGCCACACTGGAGGAAAAGTTGTTAAATTTCTACAAGTGGGAGGTTGGACAGCAGGTAGGTGTGTTTAAAGAAAAAAAAAGCCACATGCACCCATTACCCCATTATTTTGCCAGTATTTTTGACATGTTACATTCCAGCCATGTTCTAATCTTAACTCTGTACCATTTCACATATATATTCCATTGGCATGTTTTTCTGTAACATTCACACATTTCCTACATTTCTGCAGTCATCACAACTATTTAATAGATATATAATTTTATAACACAGCAATTATTTAAGCTTTCTGTTATTAGACACTAATAATAGAAGGATAATGCTTACTAAGTATGTATCACCCACAGACACTGCTTGTTCTCAGTACTTTCTAGTTATTGATTCATTTAGTTCTTAGTGCTCCTAGGAGTGTATGGGGCCATTACCCCCCTGGGTTTCAGATGAAAAAACTGAGGCAAAGAAGGCTGAGTAATCTGTCCAAGGTTATACGGCTGTTAAGTGGGGAGCTAGAGGCAGAGCGAGGGTTCAAGTATAGGCAGTTTCAGCCTAGTCTGTCCATTACTTGGATATTGTTAGATTTTTTTTTTTCTGTTACAGATCGCATACCTTGTCTTGCACATGCATGCACAGCCCTTTCTCTGTGGGTTGAGGGGCACATGAGGAGATGAGAGAATAGAGATTATACAGATTAAAACACACTTCAGAGAATTGTTGTTCTGAGAGGAGCCAGAAAAAAGGAGTTGTTTTAATTTTCATTGGTTTGATAACCAGGAAAGATGATGTATTTTGTTTACTGTTTTACCTTCTTTTGAGGTGCTTATCTGTGTATGTGTTTTGTCCATTTTTACTTGGGAGATTGTGCTTCTCATTTAATTCCCATCATTCAGTATCTTAATTTTGTTTTTAACTATTTTTAGCTAGTATGTATCTATTATTTTTGGCATCCTCAACACTTTGAGAAATTACTAATCTCATTTGTTTTGTGTTGGGTATTTTTGAGATACCAGCTCTCGAACTATTTTTGAACTGTTTGCCCAGACTGGCTTTGAGCCTCAATCCTCCTGGTTTCTGCCTCCTGAGTAGCTAGGATTACAGATAGAAGCCACCGGCACCCAGCATAATTTAACTGTTAAATATACAGTCACTTAAGGTTGAGCTTTAATTTCCCCATATTGCTGTTCATGTAGCCTAATGTCCAATTAATTTTTTACTCCCTCCCACTCATCTTTCTTTTTCACAGTCTTGCTACACAGCCCAGGCTGGCCTCCAACTCATGATCCTCCTGCCTTAGACTCCTGAGTGTGTCACCATGCTCAGCTTACATACATAAACCTTTTTTTTGGTGGTGGTACCAGGGATTGAATATAGGGCCTCATGCATGCTAGGCAAACACTTAACCACTGAGCTACATCCCCAGCCCACACACATGTATTCTTAAAAGCATTTAATTTAGTGAGTTTTTGGACTTCACATTGTTGTCCTTCAATTTGTCTACTGAGTTTTCCCTTATGCCACGCTATTTAATTATTTTAGGATATGATAAAAATCTGGTAGGGCTGGCCCTCTTCTCATCTTTGTTTAATGTTTCCTTTCTCTGAACTTGAAAAATATTTTCTGAAATGAAGTTTCAAATCATTTTAAGTTCTTTTTTTTTTTTTTTTTGCGATCCTGAGGTTTGAACTCAGGGCCTCACTTGCTAGGCAGGTGCTCTGCCACTTGAGCCACACCCCCAGCCCCTCAAATCATTTTGACATTATTCTTAAAACATATTACTGTTCTGTGTTAAATGCCTCATTAGGTTAAGATCATAGTAACGTATGACAGTTGGAGAGCTATTATGGTTGCTTAGGTTCTCATTTCCATTTCTGTTTAATTTCTAGATTTTGGATCATTGTTTGACTTGGAAAATGATCTTCCTGATGAGCTGATCCCCAATGGAGGAGAATTAAGCCTTTTAAACAGTGGGAATCTTGTTCCAGATGCCGCTTCCAAACATAAGCAACTGTCAGAGCTTCTTCGAGGAGGCAGCGGCTCTAGCATCAACCCAGGAATAGGAAATGTGAGCGCCAGCAGTCCTGTGCAGCAGGGCCTCAGTGGCCAGGCTCAAGGACAGCCGAACAGTACGAACATGGCCAGCCTGGGTGCCATGGGCAAGAGTCCTCTGAACCAGGGGGATTCGTCTGCCCCTAATCTGCCCAAACAGGCAGCCAGCACCTCTGGGCCCACCCCTCCTGCTTCCCAAGCACTGAATCCACAAGCACAAAAGCAAGTGGGCCTGGTGACCAGCAGCCCTGCCACGTCACAGACTGGACCTGGGATCTGCATGAATGCTAACTTTAACCCAACCCACCCAGGTCTTCTCAATAGTAACTCTGGACATAGCTTAATAAATCAGGCCCAGCAAGGGCAAGCGCAAGTTATGAATGGATCTCTTGGGGCTGCTGGCAGAGGAAGGGGAGCTGGAATGCCATACCCTGCTCCAGCCATGCAGGGGGCCACAGGCAGTGTGTTGGCTGAGACCTTGACGCAGGTTTCCCCGCAAATGGCTGGCCACGCGGGAATGAACACGGCGCAAGCGGGAGGCATGACCAAGGTAAGTGAGCTGAAGCGCTTGAAGGCTTTTTGCCTGATGGTGGGCTTTCCCTCCAAGTAACATTAATATGGTAAGGTGAGACTGTTCTCATTTTTGTCTGTCCTATAGGCCTTTACACATTTTACATGTTCTTCTATACCTATGTGGAAGATACCGGTTTGTTATTTAGAGCCCTCCTTTCTGGGATAACGATTTCTGTTCCATGTCTTTAGTGAGTTTTTTTGTTGTTGTTGTTTTGAAACAGGGTCTGGGTATGTAGCCCATGCTGCCCTGGAACTTCTTACAAGCCTCCTGCCTCAGCCTCCCAAGTGCAGAGATTATAGGTATATGCCAGGGATTGTCTTTTTTTTTTTTTTTTTTCCTAATCTTAGTTTTCTTACTAAAAGGGGATTCTTGGTTATTTTGGTGGTGCTAGGGTTTAAATTCAGGGCTTTGTACATGCTGGGCAGGTGTTCTTCCACTTGAGCCTCACTCCCAGCCCATGATTGCCAATTTTTAACTTCTGAGGAAAATATGTAAAAATAAGGCCACATGGAAAAAGGCAGCTTCTGCTGAGAAACAGCTTTTTAGTGCATCAGTGTATCTGGTAAAGGGCGCTTTTTCCTAGCTTGTGAAGTTCTTCCTCCTGTAGGTTCTTTCCACCTGGGAACGTATGTACTGTCCCAGACTCAGTTCTACTCATTGGAACTCATCTTGAGTTCCAAGATGGTTAGCTGCCTGCTGCTGTTCAGAGGGGATAAAGATTGGGCAGGGTCAAGGGGCTGTGGGGGTCCATGGGTCCTAGTGGAAACACTTAGAACAATGGTTCTCAAAGTGGGGTTCTCACACCAGGAGCTCAGTATCACCTGGGAGCTTGTTGGAAAGACAGACCTGCTAACTTGGAAACTGGGGGTGACCTAGCACTCTGAGCTTTAAGAATCTGCATGTGTTGGGGAGGCCTCCACAAGGCCTAGAACTCTGCTCTAGGAAAAGGCCTGGCCTGGGATTTGCAGTCACCAGGGGTGGCAGATGCCAAGATAGATAAGAGACAGCTGAAGAAGATGGGAGCTGACAAGGGAAAATGAGTGCAGAGAAAGAATCACAGGCTGATTGCCATTGAAGCTACAAACCCCACAGAGGTTCTGTGACCTGTGGTTTCTAAATGGCAGTCACCGGCCACTTATTTCAGTTCAATTCAGCAAATTTAGTCCCTATTAAGGAAAAGGGAGAAATAAGAGGAGAATACAGTTTCCCCTCAAGGTTGTTGAGAGCATGGGTGTCCAGTATAAAACCCTATGAATTTTTTTTAACTTGAGAAATAATTCCCAATATTAAAATTGCATTGGTCTCTTTTGAAATGTTAGTAGAGGGGAATGAAAACTTAAATTTTACTTGGACCTAACATTTGAAGAAGAGTCTGTATGTGCACAAGTGCATGTGCCCTTTACACTTTGATTGAGATGAGATTTCTAGTGGGTTTTTGGCTCTTGTGTAGATGGATAGTTGTACCCTTCTAATTCATCACTCCATTCCACGTTACCCAGTTTAAAAATCCTTTTTATTTTGGAGAATTTAAATTGAGTAGACATAATAGTATACTATAATGGCTTTAAAATTTTTGTCCCAGGTTCCCAAACAACCTTTAAAACTATTGTGGACCCTAAAGAGTTTTTTTAAGAGTCAGTATTTACAGAGTATCTTAAAATATATTAGTCGTCAAGCTTAGTGGCATTACATATATACAAATGATATGGAAAACTCTACTCTGCTACTTAACGATACAAGTTGGAAATCATTTTATGCTCTGAATAGCAGCAGTCAGTCATCCTTCATAGATACTATAGTAGTACCTGATTTGCATATGCGTATGTATATACATACACAATATTTTGAACCGAGGGCCTTATGCTTGATAGGCAAATGATCTACAACTTGAGAAACACCCCAGTCCAGATTGTGGCAGCACTGAGGTTTGAACTTAGGGCTTCATGCTTGCTAGGCAGGTGCTCTTACCACTTGAGCTATTCCACCATCCTGTAGTTTAACTTACAGGACAAGAGCCCTATAGGCTAGACATTTAGATTGTTTCTAATATTTATTTTGCTGCTGTCACAGTTTGCTTCACACATACTTGTGCATACACCTTTGTACAAGTGAATGACTGCTGAATAAATTCTTGGAAGTAGAATTTTGAGTTAAAGGATAGTGACCTTTTTTGTTGTTGTTGTTGTTTTGTACTAGAGTTTGAACTCAAGGCCTAGACCTTGAGCCACTCCACCAGCCTTTTTTTTTTTTTCCCCCCCCCAGATAGGGTTTCTTGAACTATTTGCCAGGGCTGGCTTCAAACCGCTATCCTCCTGATCTCTGCCTCCTGAGTGGTTAGGATTACAGGTGTGAGCCTCAGGTACCCAGCTGACATTGACATTTTAAGCAAACATGGATATTAACAAATAACTTCCTAAAAATACTGTGCAAATTTCACCCTCACTAAAGGTCGTCCCCTTTTTTATTTGACATATTTACCAAGAATATGGTCACATAAGTTTATAATATGATAGTATTATGTTTTTTACCAAGTGGATGTTTTCAGTTTTTAAGGAAATACATTTATCCATTTTTTCATTCATGTTATGTTTTCCTATTCCAAAATTGTAAATGGTCTCTCAGGTTGGATATGGTGGCAGTTACCTATAGTCTTGAGTTATTTAAGGAGGCCGCTGAAGCAGGAGGAGCATTTGAGCTCAGGAGTTTGAGACCAGATCTAACAACATGGCCAAATGCTGTCTCAAAAAATAAAATTAAGTTAATGAGACATAGCCAGAGTGGTGGCATACTTTTGTAATTGCAGCTACTCAGGAGGTGGAGAGGTGGAGACTGGGAAGGTCATAATTCGATACCAGCCCAGGCAAGAAGGATGTGAGGACCTCTTTCCCCCCACCCCCAATCTTAAGAAGCAAGATGGGTGTAGTGAGGGCATGCCTGTCATCCCAGCTATGTGGGAGGCATAAATAAGTCGATCAGGCTGGCCAGGGAAAAAACATGAGACCCTATTTGAAAAATAACTAAAGCAAAAAGGGCTAGAGCCTCTGCCTAGCAAGCACAGGCCCTAGTTCAAACCCCTGTACCACCAAAAAAAAAAAAAAAAATTGGCTCAGGAATATAGCCCAGTGGCAGAATGTTTATCTAGCAAGCATTAGGCTCTGGGTTCCATCCATAGTACTAAAAAGCAAACAAAATAAACCCTTCAAAATTATTTTGGCTAAGGAGCAATCCAGCAGTATTTTTTTCAAGTTATAGTTATCCGGATACAATTTATGTAGATATTGAAAGATCATTCTTCTTTTTTTTTTCTTTTGTGATATTCTACTTTTGGTGTATTCCTCCTTCACTTCTTGGGTCTAATTTGGACTTTTCTTTAAATACCATTGATCTTTGCCAGAAGCTTACTATTTTAGCTGTGCAGTGAATTTTAGTATGTGATGGTGGTAGTTACTCTTTAGAGATGTGATTCTCAGCCGTTCAAATATAATGCCTAGGGACTGAAGCTGTGACTCAGGTGGTACAGTACTTGCCTACCAGATGTGAAGTTCGGAGAGTTCTGAGTTCAAAACCCAGGACCTGCATAAATAAACAAACAATATAATGCCTAAACCCCTCTTCAGGGCAGTTAGATTGGAATCTCTGGGGGTCTGGCAAGGATGTGAGTATAATTCATGTACAGTTCCTCAGTGATTTTCTTGGTACCCAGGGATAAGGAGTACCGTTAAGACAAGTTTGGGACTGCTCCCCCGTCCCCGGCCCCCATATGACAGTTCAAACTCAGGGCCTTATGTTTGGTAGACAGGTGCTCTACCACTTGAGCCATGCCCCCAGCCCTGTTTCTCAAATTCTTAAAAGCTGATCAAAAAAAAAAAAGTTGGGAGTTTTGTACTGAGTCTTTTTTTTAGTTGTACAAAATAAGTTGATTGTATGGAAACTTATAAATCATTCCAAGAGGAATGTGATATTTTAACAGCTTTGTGGCTTTCTGAGTATTCTTATCCTGTGTATAAAAGCTGTATCTTCTCAGATGTTGCTCAGAAGCATAGTATAGTTTTGTCTATTAAAATACACCTTAAATTTATTGTGGTATGTATTATGGATTTCATTGTGATTTGGGATGAGTTCTATTTCATGGTCTAATTGGCTACTGTTTTAATATAGAAAAATGTTGGTATACATATAATCCTGCTACTTTATGGAATTCTTTTCATTCTATTACTTCTCCAGGTGATTCCCTTGGATTTCCTAAGTAAATAGTAATCTTTTGCTTTGTTGATATTTTTGTCTTCTCCTTGCCAATATTTCTACCAGTGTTTATGCTCTTGGGGATCTGCGTCTTGTTTCTGAGTTAAATGGAGGCATATCTCATGTTTTATTGTTAAGTGTAATGTGAGCTTAGTTGGAGTCAGTAGCATATTTTTTAAATTGAGGTATAATCTGTTTGTCACTTATTAGAGGTTAGGGTTTTTCACATTCCTTTCTAACACCTGTGGGAGACACCCTGAGAGTTTTTGCTTTTGTTTAATTATCTAAGTAGGTTTCCTCATACCAAATTGAGTTATTCCTATAGTTGTAAAATTTAATGTATTGCTGCATTTTATTTGCATGTGTTTCATTTGTAATTTGTTTCTCAGTAACCAGCGAGATTGACTTGTAATTCTTTCTGTGCTTTGTAAGATTTTTCTCATTAGTGTTATGTTAACCAATCAAAGATCATTTGGCAGTCTTTTATATCTGTTCTGGATAATTTAGGCAGCATCAACATGATCTGTTCCTTGAATTGAGAGACATCACCTATACAACTATGTGGGCCTGAAGTTTTTTATTTATTTATTTTTTGTTGTTGTTTTCCTTCCTTCTCCTTTCTGTGGAAGATAAGTTTTTGAGGTGGTCCTCTCCCCCAACCTAACCTGAGGAGTGACTTAAGATCTTGACAACTTTCTTGCTATTTCCTGTATGTATTGGCTGTTTGGGATTTTTTTTTTCCCCTTGAGTTGATACATCTCTCTTTTTAGGGAGGTGTAAATTTACTTTGATTTTGAGAAACACTAAAAAAATTTAACTCGTTTACACCTCAGTTAAAAGTATGAAGTAGGTACTACAGGTTAAGAGTCACACAGATGTTGAATAACTTTGATTACTGTAGTAAGTGGCAAAACGCTCGTTCAGCTTGTTCTTGGATCAGATTTATAATTTATATATATACATATATACACACGCACACACATACAGGCTGAACTTATTCTCCTGCCTCAGCCTTCTCAGTGCTGGGTTTATGCCCAGCTACAATATACATTAATAGAAAGTGCTTTTTTTTTTCCTCTTCTTTCCCCCACCCCCCATACTGGGGTTTGAACTCGGGGCCTATACCTTGAGCCACTCTACCAGCCCTTTTTTTGTGATTTTTTTTTCTGGCATTGGGATTTGAACTCAGGGCCTTCACTTTATGACACTTCACCAGCCTATTTTTGTGATGGGTGTTTTTGAAATTGAGATAGGGTTTGAAACTATTTGCCTGGACTGGCTTTAAACTGTGATCCTCCTGATCTCTGCCTCCTGAGTACCTAGGATTACAGATTTGAGCCACCGGCACCTGAATTATCCATGCTTTAAAATTCATTAACTTAAAGAGTTGTGCAAAAGTTCTTACAATTCTTAAATATTCTCAGTGTTTGTGATTATTTCCCCTTTCTCTTTCCTAGCTTTGTGTGACTCGTTAAGAAAACTTTGTGTATGTTTTTTGAGGTAGGATCTCCTTATATGATCCAGGCTGGCCTTGGAACTCATGATCCTCCTGTCTCAGCCTCCTGAGTACTGGCATTTTAGGCATGTACCACCATGTCAGGCAAGAAAATATTTAAAATAGAAAAAAGCAAGCCATTTCAACAACATGGCAATAATAACAAGATATGATACAGTTAAGTAAAGTCATTTCTCCATTTCAGCAGTAGCAAAACTTGATGAATTATTTTTTTTTAGGGATAACATTCTAGTTTTCTACTGAAAGTAACCCAAACACTTGTCCTAAAGAAGAAAAGCAAAAAAGATGAACTGATAGGGGATTTAGAAGCCACATTAACATTTAGATTAGTTTTCTGCTACAGGTGCTGAGGTGTTTTTCTGCAAAGAAAAGGTGGCTGATAGAAAAGGAAGGTAGGCAGTCAGAATCTTCCTGATTTTAAGCCTCTTCATTCTGGAGTAGAGGCTTGCATTTACATACAGACCCCTGGTGGCAATTGACCATCGTTGATGAGATACTTTGAACTCAGTCTTAGGCTTATTCGCATGAAGTGCTGGGCCCCTCCCTAGGGTTCTGATTCACCAGCTTTGGTGTGTGGCCTGAGAATTTACATTTCTAACCAGCTCCCAGGTGACCTAATTGTTCTGGACAGGAATTGTATCTTGGGAATCTGTGCTCTAAAGGAATGGAATAGCAGAATATAATCATTAAAGAATTGGAGAGCCAGCTGCTAATGGCTTAAACCTATAATCCTAGCTACCTCAGGAGGCAGAGATCAGGAGGATCACTGTTCAAGGCCAGCCCTGGGAAAATAATTTTCGAGACTCTATCTCAAAAATACCCACAAAAAAGGCTGGAGAAGTGGCTCAAGTGGTAGACTACCTGCCTTAACAAGTGTGAGGCTCTGAGTTCCAGGACCACAAAAAAGAATTGGTAGAGCCTTGTTGACTGTTAAAAAGAATGACTAGTCCACCTTCTTTCCAATATTAGCAGTAAGAAAAATAGTACTGTGTACTTGTCTGCTTTTCACTTTTATGAAATGTCATCTCATCTGACCTTTAAAACAATGCAAATACGGGAATTTTGCATTAAGAAAAGTCCTAATTTAGCCTCTTTTAAAAGATCACAGCAGAGATAGTTTGCAGAATGAAACTACATAGTGCAGTGAATAGTACATTCAGTGTGGGATATATGCAGCTCATGTAGGCCCAACTTTTTGGTAGAAATATTAACCAGCCTCAGAAATCTTAACATAATTGCAATGGAAGGTGATTCTAGGTGTCCTTTTAGGATGTGTGATTCAGGATGTGCCTAACTGAACATGATAATTATCCATACATTTATTTCTTTGTAAAACTTTTTAATGAATATTTGTACATTAAATGGAGTGTCTCACACGCAGTGCTCGATAATGCTCAGCAGTAACAGCTGCAGGTGCTGCCATCCAGACTGCCTTCCCAGACCAGGGCAGCTAAGTGCTCAAGAGCAGAGCTTGGACTCTGGAGTGAGCTGCCTTGTACATATGCAGGCTCCTATTTATTACCTGTGGGAAAATTATTTTAATTGTTTGAATCTTGGGTTTTTGTCTTTTCAGATGAGAATAATAATAGTTGCTACCTCTGAGAATTTACAAGATGATAATAATAATATCTCACGGGATTGTCGTGCTTATTAGATGAGGCGTGTGCCTCCATACAGTGGAGGTTTACTGAGATCCTTTTGGAGAAGAGTCAGAGTGGCCCTTTGCTGCAGAAAGGACTTGAGATATCTACAAACATTTGAAGTGATAAGATTGCTTTTGTGCTGGGGCCATTGAAATTGTAGCTACTTAGGAGGCAGAGAACAGGAGGATCATTGTTCGAAGCCAGCCTGGGCAAATAATTCGAGAGACCCTACCTTGAAAATACCCATCACAAAAAGAGCTGGAGGAGTAGCTCAAAGTGTAGGCCCTGAGTTTAAGTCCCAGTACTGAAAAAAAAAAAAAAAAAGACTAATTTGTAATGTTTTTAGAGAATGTTTTCCTAATCACAGAAGTAGTTGCTAGCTATTATCTAGATGCATAGGGCCATCTGGAAAAGAAAATGTTGCCTATAATCTCATCACTCACTTGTTGCTGTTAACTATTTGATATTTTTCCCTACCAGTCTTTTATCTATGATTTATGTATCTTTTTAGAGTCAAAATTGGAGTCATTATTTCTTTTTTCCAGTTAAATTTGTAACTGATTATTCTCTGTAACCAACTTCAATGGATGTTTCCCATAATAGCAACAATGAAGACTTACTTGATAATTCTCCCAGGTGGTTACCTTGAAGACTGATACTTGTAAGAAAAGTTAGTCATCTTTGTTATTTTATCAACTAAAAATTAATTCTGAAGATCTGGAATTTAAGACATACCAATGTTAATTTTTTCTTTATTTCTTTTTTGTGGTACTGGGGATTGAACTTGGCCTCACACTTGTTTGTTATTTTACTTTTAATAGTTTTTGGAAGTGTAATGTATATGAATGAAATGAATAGATCTTGCATTTGTCGAAACTTATATACCCATGTATCCCACACCCCTGACAAGATTCAGTACATTTCTCATTTACATTTCTCCATTTTCTTGTCCTCCTAACCCCATCCAACAATTACTGCTGATGTCTTTCACTGTGGATTGGTTTTGCCTGATCCAAACTTCATATAAATGGAATCATACATTATGGTTCATTTGTTTGTTTACTTGCAGGGCTTCTTTTACTCACTACATGTTTTTTTTGAAATTCATCCATATTGGTGCATGAATCAGTTATTTTTTTTTTGAATTGCTGTTGCTCATTCTGTTGTAGGAATATAATACCACAGTTAACTTATCCATTCTCCTATTGGTAGACATTTCGGTGGTTTCCATTCTGAGCTACTATGAAAAAAACTTTTGTGAAAATTTTTATATAAGCTTTTGTGTGGACATACAGGCTTTCATTTTCCTTGGATAAATAACTGAGGATGGAATTAACTGGATAAGGAGGATCTGTTTCTGGACTATCTCAGGGGTCAGGAAACTAACCTATTGTCTGTCCTATGGCTATTTAAAAAAAAAAAAAGTCTGAGATGAAAACCATAGGTTGCCTACAAAGACTGAAATTTACTAATTGACCCTTTACAGAAAAAAAAAATCTGCCAGTCTCTGTTCTAGTCTATCCCATTTGTCTAGTTATCTATTTCTTTTGTATGTCTTTTGAAAGAAACTTTTAACGATTTCATTTTTTACAGCCATTTTATCTTCACAGTAAAATTAAGAGGGAGGTTCAGAGATTTCATTTATGCCTCCTACCCTAATACACATGCTCCCCATTATCAATACCTCTGCCAAAGGGGAGGTTTGTTACAATCTATTAGCC
Organism: Castor canadensis; assembly: GCF_047511655.1. Lineage (NCBI taxonomy): Eukaryota > Metazoa > Chordata > Mammalia > Rodentia > Castoridae > Castor > Castor canadensis. Next base: position 3,299,907 of record NC_133402.1, on the reverse strand, counting down.
TACATTGATATATAATCACTCAAAGTGTGTAGTTTTCATCGGGGGTTCACTTTTGGTATTGTACATCCATTGTGTTTGGACAAATGTATCATGTCATGAATCCATCATTATAGAGTCATGCCGATTAGTTTTACTGCCCTAAAATATCCTAGTATACTGGAATCATATAGTATGTAGCTTTTTCTGATTGATTTCTTGTACTTATAATAACATTTTAAGGTTTCTCTATGCCTTTTCATGGCATTAATCCATTTACCTACTGGTGTGTGGACACAAATTTTCATTTTTTTTTTTTCCCTTAGATTTTGTTTTGGGGGGCAGAGCTGGGAGTGAGACTGGGGTTTGAACTTTTTAACTCAGTTGCAAAGCAGGCACACTACTGCTTGGGTTTTTTGTTTTGTTTTGTTTTTGTGGTACTATGGTTTGAACTTGGGGCCTTGCACTTGCTAGGCAGGTGCTCTACCACTTGAGTCATGCCTCCAAGTTTTCATTTCTTTTAGATAAATACCACTGAGCACAGTTTGTTTTGGTTTTTTTTTTTGGCAGTATGAAACTGCCAAACTGTCTTCCAAAGGGGCTGTACCATTTTATATTGCCACCATAATAAATAAGACTTCCTGTTGCTCCACATTCTCACCAACATTTGATGGTGTCAGTTTTCTGGATTTTAGCTATTCCAATCACGTGTGATGGTGTCTTGTTTTAATTTTCAGTTCCCCAGTGATGTGGAACAACTTTTCATATGCTTATTTGCCTTCTGTACTTCTTTTTGATATGTCTATTAAGGTACTTAGCCCATTTTTAATCATACAGCTTGCTTTCTTACTGAGTTTTAAGAGATCTTTGTATATTTTGGATAACAAATCTTTATCAGGTAAGTCTTGCTAACGTTTTCTCATTTTCTTGACATTTTCTTTCAAGGGGCAGAGATTTTTATTTTAATGAAGTCCAGCTTATTACTTATTTCATTGATTTACTTTAGTTTTACAATAAGTACTAAAATCAGGTTGTTAGTTTATTTCTATTTCTGCTTAATTTTCAGATTTGGTGTCATTATTTGGTTTGTTTGTTGCAAGTACGAAGAAATGTAATTGATTTTTCTGTATTGATGTATCCTGTGACCTTGCCAAGTTCTCTTATTAGTTCTGCTCATCTGTATACATTTTACTTAATTTTCTGGCTTTATTGCTCTGCTTAGGACCTCCAGTATATTGTTTAATAAAAGTAGTGAGAGAGCATGCATTTGTCTTATTCTTGATTTCAGAAAGAAAGCATTCAGTCTTTCAATATTGAGCAAATCCCTTCTGTTTCTAGTTTATTGGGTCTTTTGATCATAAGTGATTACTGAACTTTGTCACATTTTTCCTTCATTAGATGACAACAGATGTTTCCTTTTCTTCTCTACCCACCCTCTGTACTGAGGTTTGCAGGTACTCTACAATTTGAGCCATGCCCCCAGCCCTTTTTCCTTTAGCTATTTTTCAGATAAGGTCTTGCATTTTTACTCAGAGTTAGCGTGAAACTAAGATCCTTCTATCTATGGCTTCCCCTGTAGCTGGGACTGCAGATGTGTACACCCAGTTCATTGATTGAGATGGGGATTCACTAACTTTTTGCATTGACTGGCCTTGAACTGTGATCCTACTGATCTCCTATCCATCTACTGAGTAGCTGGGATTGCAGGCAGGAGTCACTGTGCCTGACTCCCTTATTTCTTTATGTTAAAGTTTGCTTTCTTCTTTATTTCTTTATGTTAATGTGGTACATTACATCCATCTGAATGTCTAGTAAACCTTGCGTTCCTCCTTGTTAGTATATTGGTGGGTAAAAAAAAAACCCTACCTTGCCTTCCTGGGATAACCCCACTTGATTGTATTCTTTTTATATCTTACTGGATCTGATTTACTAAAATATTGTTCATGTTTTATGCCTCTGTATTCTTGAGGATATGAGTGTAATTTTCTTTTATCATTCTTATTTGGTTTGAGTATTAAAAATACACTAGCTTCAGATTGTGTATGGTGACTAATGTCTATAATCTCAGCTGCTCAGGAGGCAGAAAATGAAGATTGTGGTTCCAGGCCAGCCTAGTCAAAAGTTACAAGAGCTCATCTCAGCAAACAAGCCATGGTTGAGTGTGTCTGTGGTTCCAGCTACATGAGAGGTAGTAGGCAGGAGGATTATGGTCTGAGGCCTGGCTTGGGCAAAAATGCAAGACCCTACCTGAAAAATAACTAAAGCGGAATAAAGCTGGGAACATGTTTCAAGTAGAGAGCCTGCCTAGTAAGCAGGAAGTCTTGATTCAAACCTCAGAACCATAAGGAAAAAAGAATACACTGGCATCTTAAGCCCCACCATCTCTCCCCTCCCCTCCCCTCCCCTACCTCCCCCACCTCCCCCTCCTCCTACTCCTCCTCCTCCTCCTCCCCTCCTCTTCCTCCTTCTTCTTTCTGTCTGTACTGGGGTTTGAACTTGTCCTCATACTTGCTTAGGCAGGTGCTTTACCACTTGAGCCATACCACTAGCCCACGTGTGCATGTGTGTGTTTGGTATTTTTTAGATAGGGTCTTGGTTTTTGTCTGAGCTGGCCTTAAACCTTGATCCTCCTGATCTCCACTTCCTGAGTAGCTAGGATTATAGGTGTGAGCCATGAACACCCGGCGATTTATCATCATTTAGTTCAAAGTATTTTTACCTTTCAATTGTGATTTCTTCTTTGGCCACCTGCACTATATTAAACTAACTTAATTTTCAAATATTTAGGAATTTGCGGATGTTAATTTTGGCAGTACTGAGGTTTGAACTCCAGGCCTCACACTTGCTAGGCTGGTGCTCTACTGATTGAGGTGTACCTCCAGCCCTTGCAGGTGTTCTTTTGTTACTTATTTCTAATTCCAATCCATCCAGAGAATATGCCTTGTATGAATTTTATCCTTTGAAATTTATTGAGACTGGTTTCATGGCCTAGTACATGGGTTATCTTGATGAATGCTCTCTATGTGCTTGAAAAGACTTTGCAACCTACAGTTGTCACCTGTGGTGTTTTGCAAATGTCCATTAGAGTAAGTTGGTTTCTTGTATTCAAATCATACTGATTTTTTTTCCGGGGTTGGGGGGGCTATTTTACTTGTTATTGGGAGAGGTATTAAAATAATGCAATATAATTGGAGATTTGTCCATTTTTTCTTTCATTTATAATGAAGTCTAACTACTTGTTTCATACATTAGGATAGCCCATTTATTAGTTGAATTTATATTTTGAGTTTTTATGGTTCCTTGTTTTTCTCTTTTTAATATTCTGACTTGTAGTATACTTTTTTCATATTAATATATCCATTCCTACTTTCTTGTTAGTTCCTGCAAAAGTATATCTGTTTTCACCATTTTAATGTCTCTATATTTAAAGACAAATTGTTAACGGCACATAGATAGATACTGTTTTAAATTTATTCTGACTTAGTTTCTTAATTGGAGTATATATTTTTATTTAATGCTGATAATAACAGGATTTAGGTTTCATTGTTCTATTTGTTTTGTACTTGTCCCTTTGGTGTTTTGCTCCTTTTTTCTCCTTTCCTGCCCTTCTTTTGAAGGCTAATTCCAATATCTCTGTCATCTCTATGTCTGTTTTATTTGCAGTTTTTTTGTTGCTTAAATGCAAAAAATTCTGAGTATGAGTCATATCTTCCTGCTTGTATGCATGTCCTGTAATTTTTGACTCTGCGTGGACATTGTGGATGACGTTGTTGAATATGGTTTGTTGTCTTGTTGGAGAGTGTGAGTTGTGTTCTGGTAGGCAGTCCCCATCTGTTTGATCCTTTCAAGGCTTCTTTTAAACTATCTTAAGGTAGGTCTCGAGGAGCCCTCCTCCTTGGACATAGTTTTTTGGAGGTTTTAAGGCCTGAGATGGTCAGCAAGGTCTTGAAACTCTGAATAGAACTTCTGTCTCCAGCACTGTGCCACCTCCGCAGTCTGTTCAGTTCACAACTCCCAAGTAGTGTCAGCTACTTGAGTAGACTTAGCTTGATTAAGCTCTAGGGGGGTGCTGGTGATTTGGTTTCACTGGGAGATATGCTCTGTTTTGATGGTGTGAACATACATAATGGTACCATTATGGTATGATTGCCCCATGGTGATTGTATACTTTGCACTTTGCAAGTTATCTGCATTGTTTCCTGAATTGTCCACAGAAAAAGTTCAGTGTAGCAATCTGAGAAATGCTGTACTTTTCTTAATGTAAATGGGTCCAAAGCAAAACTTCAAGGACTGCCTTTTCCAAAATATTTTAGCTGTTTTGGAAAGAGTTACACTTAACTGTAGACAGTAATTTGCTGTCCATCTGTCATCAAATTATTACACTTCAGAGTTTTTTATGTTGATTACTGTGTAATATTTTTGGCATTTAAAAATACACATGCCTATAGCATAAAATTTCAGCATGATCCCATGAACAGGAATAACAATTACTATATTTACTCTTCGTGAATTATAGTAAGAACAACAGTAAGAAAGGACATGCCCATTATACCAGGCACTGTGCTGGGTGCTTTGCAAATGAGGTCTTATGTCATCTAATATTTAATAGTTCTGTGAGGTAGGTGTAGGTACCAGATCTATTTACACAAGGAATAAAATTTTTGGAGCTACCTTTCTGCCTGTACAGGAGATTATTCAAGATTATATATGTTAGAAAGTGGCTGACTTTTACTTAAATCCCACCCATGACTGACTTCATAGTCCATATTTTTCCATTTTGTCTGTAATACAGCAAGGAACTATATTATGCCTTGTATTCTGTGTATGGAGTAGGTTTCCCTCATACACAAAATTTACAGAACAGATAGCTGCGAGTATTATTTGTTGCGTGAAAGATTTACTACTTGCACCTTCCTAGAAATACACACCTCTGTCCATTGTGCTTTGCCTATGATCTGAGTAAGCTGTGGCTTTCCAGTTGAAGTGTTCATTCACTCAAGCAGGTTTTGCAAAACCCATAAGGAAATGGACTTTTCTGGGTAGAAATAATGTGTACTTGCCTAATGTTCAGAAGGCCACCATAATTATTTCTCTTACATATGACTCTTAAAAAGTGGTCTTAACTACTTACATAATGGTAACAAAGAAAGGTTTGGTTTATAACTTTCTGGGTTTTTAATTTTTTTTTTCAAAACCCAAAAGAAAGAATAACCAATGCCTGTGTCTCCAGTAGTCACCTGTTGATATTTATCATTTCATCAGTTTATTTTTCTCTCCCCACCCTGCCCATAATTGAACTCGCACATGCTAGGCAAGTACTCTTACTACTTGAGCTATGTTTTCAGCCTTTTTGTTTTTGAGATGGAGTCTCACTAACTTTTCCCAGCTGACTTAGAACTTGTGATCCTCCTGCTTGTACCTAGTTTCCTGAGTAGCTGGAATTACAGATGTGTACCACCACTCCTGCCTTATTTTTCATTTTTAAAGTAGACTTTTTTTTAAGAACTGTTTTAGATTTATGGGAAAGTTGAAAGATGGTGCAGAAGGCCCTATATCCTTCTCTACCCCACACCGTCCAGCTTTCTGTTAACATCTTATATTACTGTGGTACATTGTCACAGTTATTGAACCAGTGTTGACACAGGATGATTAACTAATGTCCATACTTCAATCAGATTTCCTTGATTTTTCCCGCATGTCCTCTTTCTGTTTTAGGAGCCCATCTAATATGCCATACCACATGTAATTGTTACATTACCTTAGGGTCTTTTTGGCTGTGATATTTTCTTAGACTTTCTTTGGCTTTTGACGATCTTGACAGTTTTGGGGAGAAGTGCTTAGGTATATTGTAGGATGCCCCTCTTTGGGGATTTTTTGATGTTTTTCTCATATTCAGACTGGAATTCTGGGTATTTGGATGATCATAGAGTTCAAGTGCCATTTCATCACATACCATCAAGGGTGTACTGTCAACGTGACCCATCACTGTTGTTGGTGTTGCTCTTGATCACTTGGCTGAGGTCTTACATGTCACATTTCTCCCCTATCATGTTACTCTTTTCCTCCCTCCTTACTGTCCTCTTTGGAAGGAGTCACTGTGCAGTGCACCCTTCAGGATGAATATGCTTTTCCTCCCTTAATCATTTTGTGTTTTTCTCCCATATCATAAAGAATGAACTGGCAAACAAGCCATCTTAAATCCTTTGCAGAACAAGGCAAGAGATAAGTGATACTGGGAGGTGTGGACTTCAAATACTGTCTTGTAATTACTACCTTTGTAATTGTTGCAGTTAGGATGCCTGTCAGTTTTCATACTGTAGAAAGCCTACTTCATGTCTTAGTCCTGCCCAGTGTTAGAGATTTTTCATGGTCTATTTCTGGAAAGAGATCTTAACGACATCTTAAAGCCACCTCAAGATTGCACAGTGTTTTGTGGTTTTTTTAGAGCATTTTCCTACATGCTATCCCTTTGAAGTCGGAAACAGGAAGTCAGAGTGCCCTGTGTAAATGGTGAACAGAGCTGTATAATCTCAGGCATGAGCAGGCATCCTGATTAGACACAGGGAGGTGAGGTGTTAAGCATAGAGATAAGGACAAATTGGGAGGTTACCTCTCTAAAGCCCTCTGCTTGGAGGGTCATCACAGAACAGGAGACGCTGCCTGCTTGGCAGCTGTACTCTTAAGTTGTCAGGGAGTGACTTTGCTTCCAATTGTGTGCTGCTGTTGCCACTGCTGGTGTGGGCTCCTTGAGCCAAAGTGAGCAGAGGAGGAACCAGCCAGGAAGTGGGAGGCTCTAATTCTTGAATTGATTCCTCAGGATTTCACTAGAGATATCTTAGCAGCTTTTGTCCTGTTTGTCAGTGTTGCAAATGATGCTTTTCTGAGGCATTGCTTACCTTTTAGGACTAGTCATAAGCATCAATAACCAGCTTACTTATGCTGCTTCCAGTCTCACTGTCCATTTTAATCGAGACCTAAAAGCCAGCTATGGCACATGACTGTAATCCTAGCTATGTGGGAGGTGGAGGTTGAGAGGATTGCAGTTAAAGGTCAGCCTGGGCAATTAGCAAGACCTCATCTTAATCAATAAGAAGTGGGGCATGGTGGTGCATACCTGTCATCCCAGCTACACAGGAAACATAAATAGGAGGATTGTGGTCCAGGCCCACCCAGGCATAAAAGTGAGACCCTGTTTGAAAAATAACTAAAAGCAGAAAGGACTGGAGGTTGTGGCTCAAGTGGTAAAGAGTTCCTGCGTAGTAAGCATAAAGGCTTGAGTTCAAACCCCAGTAATGCTTTTTTTTTTTTGTCGGTACCAGGCTTGAACTCAGGGCCTTCACCTTGAGCCACTCCACCAGCCCAATTTTTTTGTGATGGGTTTTTTTCGAGATAGGATGGGCACCTGTAATCCTAGCTACTCGGAAGGCTCCAAATTTGAAGCCAGCACAAGCAGATAGTTCAAGAGACCCTATCTTGAAAAAATTCATCACAAAAAAAGGGCTGGTGGGGTGGCTCAAGGGGTAGAGTACCTGCCTAGCAAATGTGTGGCCCTCAGTTCAAACCCAGTGCTGCCAAAAAAAAATTTTAAAGATAAAATTTTTTTTTTTTGCAGTATTTTTTAAATAAAATTCAAAAAGACCCCTGAAGCAGATGGGTGCTATCTTGTGATATTCTTGTGGACATTTAGGTTTTTGAAGTACAGCTAGACTTTGAAGCTGCAAGAATGTGGGAGGTGTCTTTCCATTTTCTTCTTCATGCCGACGATGCACAGCAGCCACAGTGTCAGTTGAACATTACTGTTGTTAGTAGCTGCCTTTCAAGTGTGGCCTCTTGAACCAGGCCTCCTGGGTTGGGAGTCTTCCCTCCATTGTAAGATTCATTCCACAGTCAGCATGGTGCAATCTGTTGACAGCACACATCTGATTTTCTTGTATCTCATGTCTCTTACTTGAGCTTGGGCAATTCGCATGTTGCCCACCTGAACTATCTTGTACCTCTCTCCTGGAAATTGCTTAATAGATACCACTTTCCTGGTTGATCTGAGTGTATGTATTGCCCCGGCCTTTTCAGCTTCCACTGTCCCAAAGACAGTGCTGAGGCTAGAGGCAGGTGGCTGATGTGATAGCTACTGAGTGATCTCCTTAATGGAAGGGTCTGTTTCTTACAATTATAACTGCATCTTTCGACCTGAGCTTGGAAACTGAACACATTCAGATATCCCTAATGCAGTCTTTTGGTTATTGCTTTGCAAAGTTCAGGTACTAAATAGATTTCTGATGAAGCGACATCTCTGGCTGCCTGAATTTGAATTAACAGTTTAGATAGTAGGGATGATTGTGCCTTTGTTGTACCACGAGCCAACTGTTCATTGGCTAAAGTAGTAAACATAAGGTATTAGAGCAGCATACAGTTTTTTTGTCTTGATTGTGCTTGTTTCTGTCTTCTCAGCTCCTAGCCTTCTTTGCAAAGGTTAGTGGTGGATGTCTGATAGTGGTTGAGCTTCATCTACTCATACCTTTTTTGGCCATATTTTAATACATTAGAGCAAAGTGTGAAAATTTATGACTATGTTATAATGAGGGTGAATTTGATTTACATTACCACTGAGGTGTAACCTCTGACAGTCATAATTGGTTTGGTCTACCTAGTTGTATTTAGTGTCTGATGACAACTTAGTATTTTAAGTGTGGCTGTGTAGCCAAACAGTGGGTCATTTTGTCACTATGGACAATCAGAATATTCAAGTAGAGAATGACTTTAAAAAAAAATTTCTTCCTTATGATAAAATAATGCTTTTTACATAGGTATTTAATATAGAAGGTATACAAAAGAAAAATCCTCCAGAGTAATTACTATTAAATATTTTGATGTTGCTCTGTGTGTATACATGTGTGCCTGTTCTATGGGGATTATATGTTTTGTGTCTTCACACTTTTTTTTTTTTTAACTTAAGCTTTTCCCCTGCCAGTAATCTAAGTGACATTTTATAGTAATAGAGCCCCCTCACTAGTTCCATTATTCCCTTAGGCTGTTTTTTTCTCCTCTACCAGGCACTAAGGCATATCTGGGCTTCTGGGAGTCTCCTCACAGGCATCACCAGTCAGGAGGACTTGATTTAAGAACTTTTTTTTTTCCCTGTGTCGACTATATTTTTCATAGGACTTTTTTGGTATTCAGTGTTTGGTAAGCCATAGAACTGCGTATGTTTCAAAATGACAATTATCTTTGTGCTTTATACTTCAGGTGCTAGCAGTTAACATGCTGGGTCTCTTTTTACCTGCTACAGCCTTCTTCTTGCTCCAAGCACAGGAGGCTCACCAGGAGGACGAGCATAGAACCAAAATTGACTCTCCCCCACGCCCTCCTCCTGGGGCTCATGTCTACATACTTTTCTTCCTGCCCCATGGTAAAGCTGGCAGCCTGTGTTTCAAGAACTTGTTCTTCTTTCCTGCCCCAGTGTAGTGGAGGCACACAGGTCTGTAAGGTATCAGCTTGCTTTCTCCTTTTCTCTTCAAGCCTTCTTTCAAGAACTTGTTCTTTTTTCCTGCCCCAGTGTAGTGGAGGCACACAGGTCTGTAAGGTGTCAGCTTGCTTTCTCCTTTTCTCTTCAAGCCTTCTTTCAGATTCTACCCATTTTACTACTGCTTGTTCTGAATTCTTGTATGCCTGTACTCGTTACCTCGTTTCTTTGTGGCCTCTTCTGTGTGTCTCTGTCATGTTCCTTGGTGAGTAGATTGCAAATCTGGAAGAAGGTACTTTTTGCAGAGGGTTTTGGGTACATGTGTAGTTCATCTAGTGACTTATGACAAACCCTCATCTCTGTTCCTTTGTGCTGTAGCTGGGCTGCAGTATAAATTCAATTCGCCCTTCTCCATTGCCACTGTGGGCCAAACTGGAAAGGAATGCCCAGTCCTGAAAAGACTATTCTTCTGCCTAAAAAGGTACTTGGATTTGAAGGAATTAGGGGGAGTAATCTGCTTAAATTTTGTTGCCCATATTTTTAGATTATTTGCCTTGGATCACCTATGCTTTCTGCAAAGTAGTCTGGGCAAGGGCATGGCGGGTATAGAGCTGTGGATGCCTGCTCCCTGTGCTGTGTGGACAGCAGGGAGTGCCCATTCTTCTGGAAAGGTTGCTAGCCATCCCCACTAGGGCCTCACAGGGAACATCCACCATTGAGGTGATGTCCTTTGGGGCCAGGCAGACTCAGCACCCTGATTCACTGGAAATACCTGTGTTTCCCATGAGTGTAGATCTCATGTGAATCAAGCACTGACTGAAACCAAAAAAGTCATTTGACTTTGAGAAGGAACTTTTTAAAAATAAGTTTATGTGTATAAACATTTACATATAAGTTTATATATATAAACATATTGATATAAACTTAAATACATGTGTAATTGTTTATATATATTTTGTGGTGCTGGGGATCAAACCCAGGGCCTTGAGCATGCTAGGCAAGCTTTCTACCACTGAGCTATGTCCCCACCCTAGAGGGGACTTTAAAGTTTACTCGGGGTCCTCTAGATGCTCCTATTTTATATGTTCAGGGAATAAGGCCCAGAGGGGCAAGAGGTTTGTTGCTGTCACATGGCTGCTCAGAAGCAAGATTAGAAAATAGCCTTCCTACAGCCCTGGGCCCAGGGCTGTGAATGAATATAGATTGCACACTGGAGAGCTGTTGTCTCCAAAGGCCATGACATGCTGAGGTGTGCCACACGTATTAAGGTACTGGCTTCATTGCCAAAAGGTTCTAGAGCCCCAGGGGGGAGTTTACACTGCTCTAAGTCACAGTCTCATCACAGCTTCTTGAAGACATATCATCCAAGTGAAACTTGACTCAAGTTGCTAAGTGCTTCTAACTCCCTTTCCAGGTAGGGATACTGTACCTGGCACTGCTTTCTCAAGTGCTTCTGAGGTGGGGCTGTTGGGCTGAGTCCAGGGCAGGTGGTCTGCTGCCTAGTACTGCACACGTGTGCTCTGGCCAGTGAGTACCGTCTGTGGCATTGGTGTCTGTGGCTTATCTCCCTTGCTCTCTGTTCGCCAAGTTGAAGTGCTGGAAGAATTCCAGCAGCAAGCGGGTGATAGCAGACAACTGAATACAGCTGAGCCTTTCCATGAAAACTGCTTTCCTTGGCCTTTCTCCAATCATGGTAGGGTGCCAAGAGAAAATGCTTTTGGCTTCGCAAATGATCTGGCCATAGTCTGGGTTAGTTCCCATTCTTTATGCCATTGGAAAGAGTGAGTTTTTCTGGATTCTATTTACAAAATTTTGGTCTTTACCTACTTAATTGTGCTGTTTTTAAACAACTAATAGGAATTTGTGGTTTTCAGTATATTCCAGTGTATGGAGAAAGATGCTGAAAACTCTAGTTTCACAAACATGTCAGGCCAGGCTGAAGACATGTCAAGTGGAGTGGTGACTATGGCATTGCCAGCTTATGAGTGGGAGGTGTATTGCTCTCTTTTTGCATGAGGGTGTTTATTCTTGTTCACTTCCTCTAAGTTTTTGTTTACATTTCAACCCAGGCATGTTAGGGTACCTTAATCATATTAAGATCCTTTTTGGGGGCTGGGGGTGTGGCTCAAGTGGTAGAGCGCCTACCTAGCAAGGTCAAGGCCCTGAGTTCAATCCCCAGTACCACCAAAAAAAAAACAAGAAAAGGTTGAGCTACAATCTTTTGTTTTTGAAATAATCTTCCTACCTTTTCCCTGGCTGGCAAGAAGCTGGGATTACAGATTTGTACCACCACACCCAGCATTTTTGTTGTTGTTATTTTATTTTTATGTATACCAGGCTAGCCTCAAACTTGCAATCCTCCTGCTTCAAGTTCACCCCCTCCAGTGCCTGGGATCATAGCTGGGTGCCACCATGCCTGGCTGCTTATGATACATTGTAAATTTGAAATGTTCTGAGCTTACCTTTTTTAAAGCTGAAAATAAACTAGGGTAAAAAAATGGAATTGTTTGTGATTTACTAAAGTACAGTTTGAAAATAATTGTTACTCAGAGAATTTCTACAATAGTAAACCCCTAAAATTGTTTTTTCATGTTTCTCTAACATGTCTCATAATCAAATGCCAGTGATTCCAGCTGTCCTTGCTGCTGTCCTGTGTGTCAGTCACTATCAACATACTTTCCTGAAGCACTGTTCATTTGTTTCATTATTGCCCTAGGCACACTTAGGAAGGAAACCTTATCTAGCGTAAAGTGATCCCCCTTCCAAAGCCTCAGAGTGTCAGCTCCTCTTCAGAGTTTTATACCCTCACATAGCCCTCGGGGAGGTACTGTTAGGTACTGTTATCTCCATTTTACAGATGAGAAGACCAAGGCACAGAGAGGTTTAATTGTCCACGGTCAGGCTCTAGCAAGTGGTAGAGCCACCATTAAGACCAGTTAATACATCTCTAGAATTCACACACTTAACCCAAAGAGTGTCTGCCTCCCTGAATGAAATGTTGCTTCTGGCTGTGTTCCAACAGGAATAGTTTTGGTTTGTTTTATTTTTTAAATCAGGGATTGGACTGGCCATGGTTTGCCTAGTCTTAGCAGACAGAGTCTGTGTTCCTGTCCAGTGCTACTCATTCTGGTGTACTTAGTGAGCAGGGTTCTGCTCAGCCAGGGAGGTGACAGCCTCATGGTACAGGGCAAGGTCTCAGCTCTGGTGTAGAGTGCTTCAGAGTTCTTCTTTCATTTTTAATTTTTTTCTTTTTCCTCCCTCCCCTTTTCTCTTCTCTACTCTACTCTTCTTTTCTCTTCTCTTCTCTCCTTCTGTACTGGGGTTTTAAATTCAGGACCTCTCACTTGCTAGGCAGGTGTTCTACCACTTGAGCTTATTGGTTTAATTTTCAGATAGGTCTGAAGTTTTTGCCCCAGGCCAGCCTTGGACCATGATCATTCTCCCTATGCTTCCTGCATAGCTGGTATTACAGATCCATACAACCACCATAATCCAATAAACCATCTGGCTTATTGGTTGAGATGGGGTCTTGCTAACTTTTGCCTGCACTGGCCTCCAATAGTTATTCTCCAGATCTGTGCCTCCAAGTGGCTAGGATTAAAGGCATGTACCACCACACCTGGCCCTGGAGTGAGTTCTTTAACTGATCTGGTATGTTCCTGAGCATGCTGGGCAATGCTTTCTTCCTCTGTGAAATGATAGGCTTTCATTAGTACTCTGATTTTACGAGTATTAAGATAAGTACTAAGTTTGTTACTGAAGGTCTTATTTTGTTTCTTTTCTGTGTATTTTCCAAACCCACTTCCTCTGTGCAGTCTGCTATATAGTGTGGTTTTAAGTGTATGTCAAGATGTGAGGAAAACTGAAGAGGTCAGTTTTTGAAAAGACAATGTTATCAGTGATCTTATCAAAACCACATCACATTCAGTGCTTGTTGCCACTGGAAGCATTTCCTGAGGTCCTGCCGAGTCCAGGTGAGACCTGAGTGGCAGCATGTGTCCACTTGCTCCCGTTTCTTCCTGGTGGTCTCACAGCATGTCTCATTGGATGTTTAGCTGTGGACTGTCCTCAGGTGTTAAGCTGTGGTCAGACCCGTCCCATGATTGTATGTTTAAGTGGTTGTCTGGAATTGATAATCAAGGGAGTTCATTTTTGGTGTGGCTCTTTGGAAGGAGACTGTCTTTGTACTAAGGCTTCTGCATGTGGCATGGGGTTGGTATGAGGTCATGGACAAGCTCGGTCTTGAGCATTATGGGGACTTGGGGAGTTTCTTTCCCCAAGGGCAGCTGTTGTTCTTTTTAAGAAGAATCTGAAAATGCACCTTTTCCCTCAAAAATTGCACATCACACAAAATTTTGCACAGGTGTCAATACCCAAACTCCTCTCTCCTGTCTCCACTGACTACCAGGCAGTCCTTGCTGGCTGTCTAATCCCAGTGGAATATGGGGCTGCTGTAGTGGGAGAGAAGCTACCACCAGTGTGGCCTCACTGTGAAGAAAGTGTCTGCTTGTGACCCCATCCTACAGAGCAGCAAGAATATACAGCTTGCTACTACTAGAAAGCCTGTCTGGGGAGAAACCTTTATTGTGGTGATCTGCATGTATCCTCGGTGTTGCTCCTTTTCAATATCAGTGGCATTCCTCCTTAAACCCTCTAGTTCTTGGATTTCTGTTCACTATTTTGACAAATGATTATACTTGATAAGGTGAGTTAGTTAGGCAGGGAAGGTGAGCAGTAAGGATGTTCTCTTGGTTGATTCAGTGGAGAGGGAGAATCTTTCTGTTCTTTGGGAGCCAAGAGCTTATTTTCTTAATATTTTGATAGCATCATTACAAGTAGGAAACTTGTTCCACACGCTGATGTAAACAGGTGTTTGCAGTCAGAGAGACCCATTGAGGTTAATAGATCAGTACTTTGGAGACCAGGTGGGAGGCTCTGGATTAGTACATGGGTGGAGCCTTGCACCAAAGTCAAAGGCACAGAGGTTTCGTTTTGTGGCCAGATTGCACTCCTGTCTGCTGCAAAACTGTCATCCTATAAAACCAACTCCAAGGGTATATTCTTGTTATGCTCAACTTCTCAGCATGGACATATGAACTGCTTGTCGACTTGATCTAATAACTCAGATACTTGGAAGTTTAGAAGATAGAAAGGGGACTGCTGTTTCTCCCAGTGCCCTTTAGACCATGATGGCCCTTTGTGCCATTGTGCCCTGGCTTCAGTGACTTCTTCCCAGCATTCTTTGATGGTCTCCTTTCTCAGGGCTGCTTAGGGTGATATTATTTGGTTCCTTCCTCAGATACTAAGCCCTTACTGTCTGCTGGGGATACAGAGAAGATGAACCTTCAAGGGAGGCAAGATCTTTTATCCTGGTTTTGTGCTCAAGACGAATTCGGGATGCATGATATAAATATTATTGTGACATATAATACTATGGAGTTGTGCAGTGCTTGGTACTTTCCGTCATTTGTCTGTAACCATGTCTATTAGAGCAGGAGAAGCATACTCCACCCTTCCCTCTACTGTTTTGGTGACTGTCACTTATTTGTCAGACAGCTCAGGACCTGAGCAGCCTTTGGCTCATGGCTGTGCGTGGCTGCCAGAATTTACTGCAGGTGCCCTTGAGTCAGTGAGAGAGGCTAGCATGGGCCTCACTCAGAGGTCTACAGGTCCTCATTAGATGAGGTCCTTCTATGGCAAATACTGAGCTCCCATATTTGGAGGTGGGTAGGCACTATATTTCTCTCTTCTTATCTAGTGCATTCCTTCCTTACTCACAGGGACTATAGTTGACATTTTATTCTAGTGAAGAGAGACATAGCAGATAAGCTTGTTCTTGAATGATTGATTGATGCACTTTATTACAATGGGAAAACTTGATAGAGCTGTAAGCATTACTTAAAAGATTTCATTTTCAGAGAACTTGCCTCTGTTTTGATTCTTAATATAGCAGACTTTCTTATTTTCTGAGGTTGAAGTTGAATTAAATGCTTAAAAGGGCACTGTTTGGAAGGACAAAGTAAAAGCACATTTTAATATATAGCTATTAGTGAATGAGGCAAAATATCAACATTCCATAGATTTTTAACTTGTTCATAAGTAAATTTCACCATCACTGACCAATTCTTACTTCTGCTCTGTTCTGCTTTTTGAATTTCACTGAAAAGATTACTTGGAGGTTCAATCTCTAGCAGCCTTCGAACAAATCCTGATAAACATCAGTTGAAAGTAAAGCCAAGTTCACTGGATTATTATCAAGTGACTGTTGGGAAATTAAAAGAACTAAGGTTTTTATTAATTGAAATTAGACATCTTGATTTCAGTATTCCATTTTGAGCATTGGTGTTAAAAAGTGTGTTAGCCTAGACTTAGGGACCACAGATGATCAACTTGATCAATGGAGAATAGATACAGAATTAGAAATTCAGAAGTGTAGATTCTGAAGGCTGGAGGCATGGCTCAAGTGGTAGAATGCCTGCCTGCCTAGTCTGGGTTTGTTTATTTCTGTCATAGGCTCAGGATGGGATCCCCCCCCCCACACCCACATTCTTCAAAAGGTATAGACCCCTGTGAGCTGGCACTCCTTGCATGCTGTCCATGACCTTAGACTTTACCATGGTTCTTTTGAGAATTGAAGCTGTTTTGAAATGTTCCCATCTTATCGGTGGCCATAGAGAAAAAAATGCAAAGAAATTTCCTGAAGAAAACCCGGTGTGGGTAGTGCATGTCTGTAAATCTCAGCACTTAGGAGAGTGAGAAAAAAGGATCATGAGTTCCAGGCCAATCTGAACTACATGGGAGACCCTGTTGAGAGAGACAGAGAGAAAGATAGCCAAAAATAATTGCAAAGTTTTAGAAATAGATTTTTGGAAACAGGTCAGGTGCATGTTGAGAACCATAGGTCCCTTTGTGAAGCTTTGCTGGCCTTTGATGTGTTTCCCTCTCTCCACAGAAGGGGCATTTGGTGTGAGTAGAAGGGTAGTTACTTAGCCCTTCCCCATACACCCAGCTGCCACCCACTTTGGTTTCTTGATGCTAGTTGTATCCTAATTAATTAGATGCTTCCAGCCAACATCCTTGACTGGTAGGAAAATTCATTTACACATTCTCAAACCTAGGCTTGGCTCAACAGACCCTGGTAAATACTGGTGGACAGTAAGGACAGACTGATGGAGGGTCAGTGAATGCATGTGTTCTGACATACTTTGTTCATTGTGAAGTACAGGAATTGGAAATTATAACTGTATGGGTTTTTGTTTTTCAGATTCTGAACCTTTAAGAACAGTGTTCCACTAGTTTGATTAAATATGATAAAACAAATTCTGGTAGCGGTAATTGCTACATGGAATTAATTTTGTATAGTACTTTCTGAAAATACATATTCCTGCTTCAGTTCTTCTGAGGGTTTTTTTAAATAACAATTGAAGTAACCTTGTTGAGAGTCAGGAATGCCCTTTATATTCACTCAGATACCATCTTGCCTTGGTTAACTCTCGTGAACTCAGGATTGAGCCTCACTTGTGTGTTTGGTTAAAGATTTGTGTTTCAGTTTTCTTACATAGAACACAGAGGGCAAACTGATGGCTAGAATGGACTTACTTTCAGAAGAAACATTAGTTGTTTCTGTTTCAGGGACACATTAGTTGTGAGCACTGCATGTGGAAGGAAATGACCTGTGTGTGAGAATACACACTACTTTGGTTTTGTGTTTTTATGGCATTTCAGCAGAAAAGAATCACTTTAGTTAGTTGTTGTGCCCATTGATTTATTTTCAGCCTAGACTTTTAGAGCTGAAAGAAATCATGTGATCTGTTTTGTTGAAGCTGTTCATTTTTCAGGTAGGGAGATCAAAGTTCACATAAAGAATCTAAGCTATCCAGAGTGGGCACACTGGTGTGGCTAGCTTGAGGGAGTGATTTCTTATGTAGAACTTTGTGTATGTGTGTGTGATGCTAGGGATTGAACCCAGGGCACTGTGCATGTTAGGCAAGCACTCTACCACTGAGCTAGAGCCCAAGCAAGCCCAGTGGTGATTTCTAGAGTGGTAATACTCTCACCCCTGGAGGTCTTCCCTGTCCAGGGCTTTTCTTCTCAGTCTAAACGTCAACCAGAAAAAAGATGCCAGAAATGCAGCACTAGGTAGTAGGTAGAGTATTCTAACGTTGTAGGGGAGAAACAGAGGCAGGCAGCTCTGTAGTTTCTTGGTGATTAATCTTTGTTTCTCCGTTGGGGGGGTGGTAAATGTTGGCCATTCTCACATATACCTGAAGAGGTTGGTGCTGAGGGGGCCTGGCTGGCCCATGGAGGCAAAGCTGAGAGTTCCTTCTTCCCAGTCTTGTTTTTATCTACCATGTATTTGATTTTATTTCACTTTAATTAAGGCTTTGTTAGGGGAGATTTCCAAAATACACAATTTTAAAGAGGATGATATAGCCCCTGATTACTTACTGTTGTGTGGTTGGCAGTCACCAGCATGCCGACAGCCCCCCCTTCATTTTTACCCCATTGCCATTACTGCCTGCCTCACTGGATCATTTTAAAGTAAATCCCAGATATTATGTCCTTTCATTGCCAGTATTTTTCCTTTTTTTGTTTTATTAATGTATATTGTACAAAGGAGTTTCATTGTGATAGTTCCATACATGCATGCAATGTACTTTGGTCAGATTCACTCCTCTATTACTCTTCCTTGTTCCCCTCCCTCCTTCCCTTTTAAAACAGTTATAAATGGGGTTTCGTTTTTCTATTTTCACACATATGAATATGAAGTACTTTGATCATATTCACCTCCCTTCACCTTTCCTTTCACCATCTTCAACCGTCTGATTCCCACTCCCAAGTAGTTGTGTCATGCCCCTTCATTTTTTTAGGTCTAGGTTCTGCATATGAGAAGGAACGTGTCATATTTGTCTTTCTTAGTTTTGCTTCTTTTGCATAACATGATGCTTCCCAGTTCCATCTATTTTCCTGCATGACATAATTTCATTCTTTATGACTGGAAAGTATTCCATAGTATATATCTACCATATCTTTTTTATCCATTCATCAGTTGATAGACACCTCGGCTGATTCCATAGTTTGGCTGTTGTGAATAGTGCTGCTAGAAATATACATGTGCAGGTATCTTTATTGTATGCTGGTATACATTTCTTTCAGATGTATGCCCAGAATCATATGGTAGGTCCATTTTTTTAGTGTTTTGAGGAACCTCTGTACTGATTTCCATAGTGATTCTACTAATTACATTCCCACCAGTAGTGTATGTGGGTCCCTGACCCCCATTCCTCATCCTCACCAACATTTGTCTTGTTTGTTTTTTTGATGATTGCCATTCTGACTAGGGTGAGATGGAATCTCACTATAGTGGTTTTTCTTTTTTAAGCATGGAGAGGTTTGAACTCAGGGCCTTGTGCTTGACCACTGTAGAGCCAGTCCACCAGCCCTATTTGCATTGGTTATTTTTGAGTTAGGGTCTTGCTTTATAAGCAGGCCATCCTAGACTGCAATCTTCCTGTTTGTGCTTTCTCCTATAGCTGGGATGACAGGCACACACCAATGCACCCAGCCATTGGTTGAGAATGGGGGTCTTTTGAACTTTTTGCCTGGGCTGGCCTTGAGCTGCCAAGCTTCTGATCTCTGCCTCTAACTAGGATTTAGTTATGAGCCACCACTCCTGGGTTCAGTGCAGTTTTTATTTGCATTTCCTTTATCATTGCCAATATTTTTACTATGCACTTTGAACTAATGGAAACTTAGTTCAAATCTGATGGGGAACCTGAAAGAAATGAAGTACTAATGGAGTAACTATGTATTAAACTAAAGAAGCCCTTTAGTTCAGCTGGGAGTATAGCTGAGTGGGGAGGGGAAAAAAGCACTGCCTCTTCCTAGGTGGTGGTAAGTTCACGGTGGCATAGATGTTGCTGTTTGGAACAGTTTCATTAGCCTTCTTCCTGTAGCATTAGCGTTTTGAACAACTTGCTGTTTCACAATCCTGTGGACTCTGATGATGAGCCTTTAATTTATAATTGAAATGAGAGTTTCACAGAAAATAACTATTTTGCATTAGTGGATCAAGTGAACATTTTAGAGACCCTTCCTTTTATGTATGATCATATTGTGACAGCTCATCTTGCCTGTTTTTATTTCAGATGGGAATGACTGGTAATACGAGTCCATTTGGACAACCCTTTAGTCAAACTGGAGGGCAGCAAATGGGAGCCACTGGAGTAAACCCCCAGTTATCCAGCAAACAGAGCATGGTCAATAGTTTGCCCACCTTCCCTACAGACATCAAGAATACTTCAGTTACCAACGTGCCAAATATGGTAAGTTGCCCTTGACTCATAACTGCCGTGAGTCTTGGTGGGTGCTTTGACATATGGATTTTACTGTGCTTGCAGTGAAAATCTGTAATAAAGTATATCACTGGGTGGTAGAAAGGTAACCCATATTTCTTATAAGAAGCTCTCTAAATGAGCTTTATATTTTCTGTGATGAGCTGGCTACAGGAGGGCAGGAGGGTTAGATAAGACTGAGTTAGCTGCTCTTCGCACTCTTTGTTGATGGAGAGAATTCATGTATATGAATTATTTCATCTTTCTCTCCAGAATTGTGAGAATCAGCAAGACTGGTTTTTCTTACCCTTGCTGTTTGTTAGTGGGTTGAAGGTGTCAGTAGATGCCCATTGATTTGTGTTGTTGTCAAACAAAAGACATTTATCTTCCAAGGACTGTGTTGTGTTGATGAGACAGGTATTATACTGACTTGATAGATGATTTCACATGTCTTCATTCTCTCTGATGGTTCTTATCCATAAAATAAGACTTGCCTATGGAATCTCTACCCTAACAAGCTAAGATATCAGTGGAAATAATCTCCTTTTGCACAACAAAATGGTCTCCTTGTTAATTGAGAGCACTGCTCACCTCACTGTGCTCACCTCAGCTGCTGAGTGCGTGGTGTGCACGTGGTGGTTAGGTAAATCCTAAAGCCAGCTTTCTCCCCCTTGTGCAGCTGCAACACCTGCACCTTGCAAGCTTGCCAGCCATATCATTCTGCAGTACCGATTTGGGAACTCTCAGAGAGAATTATAAGAATTTCCTTTTCTTTTGGTGTTCTAAAATTTTCCCATTTTGAATTATTAATACAAAGTATAGTAACAGATAATTCTGTGTTCGTCATCCTGCTTCCCCTGACCATGTCTTCTCTGACCTTCATACTTTTGTCAAAACTAAGAGTTTAACATCATTTACAATACTAAAGTACTGAGGCTGTTGGGAAGCAGAGAAAATTGTCTGTTTCTCTTAGTTAGAATGGAATAAGAAGGTGGGAATAATGAGGTGTCCTGATAAGGGGTTATCATTGTTAGATTCTTCCTTCTTTTTTTTCTTTTTTTGAAAAGAGTAACAAAACCTGTTTTCAAAACCACTGAAGATTTTACTGTTACAACCCTCGTAGTTCCCCTGGTCAGCTTCCCTCTTTCCTATAGCTTTCGATTGCCAGGATTGTCTGACCCCCCAACAGCTAGGTCCTGGGAGTGGTACTGTTCTGCATGGAGCTGGTCTCTATTGCTTTTCCAGTCCTCACTGAAAGTACAGTAGTGTGGACTATGGAGCTGGCCATCACCACCTGTGCCTGCTCAGTAACTAAGAGTTTAGGCTTCAAAGTGACAGCATTTGCTTTTTCCAAGATGTTCTGTATTTTATACTAAGGGAATCCCTTTTCTCTTTTAAATTCCTTTCTGGCCCCACATCCTTATCCTTGTTCCATTACCCATGCTGGAATGAGAGAATCCCTGTGCTCCAGGTCCCTCTGCTGGCCTTGCGTGCTGCTCCAGAGACCTGTATGCTGGTCAAAACTGGACAGAGGCTTTTCCCACATCAAGACTGTAGCCTACATCTGAACAGGGCTCCTCTTGGCCTTGGCAGCTGACGGTTCTCTACTCCAGGGTCACTTGGCCCTTAGAGATGTTTAGTAGCATCCCTGGCCACTGCCCATCAGATGAGGGACTTTCTCCACCATCCTGGTTGTGACAATCAGAAATGTGTCCAGATATTGACATAAATCTTTTGGAGAACAGCCATCCCTATTGTGAACCCCTGCCCTGGAGAACAGTTAGGGAAAGCAGTAGCAATAGTGTCTCATCCTCTTGTCTGTCTTCCGGAATCTCACAGGAATCAAACAGTATCCCCCACACACCCTAGTTTAGGATCATGGTAAACTGGAGGAAGCATGTTTTGTCCAAAGGAACTCACTGCTTATTGGGGGAGATTACCTTTCCCAAGAGGCCTGTGTGAACCTTAGGGGGAGATCCACAGATGACTGGAGGGAAAACTGGGTCCTTTGCTTACACTATTTTTTCTGTGAGACAGCACAGATTTCAGTGGTCCACTGGGGGTGGGGCTGACAGGGAGGTCACTTAGTTTGCCAGCCATCTTTCTAAGTGTATCCATACATCATGACAGGCCCCATTTTACAGATGAAGAAATTGAGACTCTTAAGAGAGGTTGGTTTGTAGCTTCCTGTCTGCAAACCTCTTTTTGATTATGTCCCAGTGTCACGCTTTAGTAGCCTTGACTCTGCTGAGAATGCTTCCCTAGCCTGTGCTTACACAGCTTGTGTATAATTCCTTGATTGTGTTTTTGTGGTCTTCCCTGACTTTTCTCCATTATCACTGGTCTCTTGAAATCTGCAGATTTTCATGGGCGAGGAAAAGCAGTTACAGAAAATCTAGGTCTGTTTTGTGGGAAAAATGAAAAATATGATGTCTTGAATTTAAATGCATTTTTTGTTACGCTTTCAGGGTAATCTTTGGAAGCCAACTGAATTTGATACCAAAGAGTTCAGGTCAGGTCTCTGATGCTGTGTTACCTCGTACCCAGTTGAGTTCTTCATGGAATGATTGAAACTGTGGGTCATGGACCAAGGAGCTCTTGATTTTCTTTCCTTCTGGTTTCTGTAGCATTCCAACATTGCTGGGTGGTGTTGAGAAAGGGAAAAGATGCAGTTTTTTTGTTTAATTCATTCATTTGTCACATTCATTGGGCCCGTCTGTGGACCCAGGTACTGGAGTAGGGCCTAAAATACAGGTGTGAGTGATAGGGAGCTTGCCCCACTTTCATGAAGTTGGGGTCGTGGAGTCTGTGTAGCATGTGGTGGTTAAGAATGACACAGAGATCTTCTGAGGTGTGGAGCCACCAGAGAAGGCTGAACTGAGGAAAGAAGATTTGGAGATGATGCCACAGAGACCCCAGGGCACTAAGCAAGCATTGGTCATAGGAACTGGCAAGAGGCCAGTGATTTGGAAAGATGACACTTGACATAGGAGAGAGCATAGGAGCAAAGCTGAGAGCCAAGCAGGAGCCAGCTGGGGGGTTTGGGGGGTGGTGCAGATCTTGGCTGGAAGGAGGGCTAATGGCTTGCAGGGAAATGAGCTGTAGTCTTTACATCATTCCGAGCTTGTTCTGGCTGCTGTGTGGAGAGAGGAGTGAGGAAAAAACATGCACTGCAGGAGTGTGAAGGAGCTAGTGACTTGGATATGGTTCATCACAAACCTTTAGGTTTGCCATTTGGGTAGCATAGGGTGAGGGGGTGAGCTGGAGAAGAAGCAGACTTGGGCTCAGGGACAAAAGGGAAGGGGCTTGAGTGGGTGCATTCTGGACAAGTACTTTTGGTGATGCTGTGTACGCCCAAGAAGGGATGGAAGGCAAGCAGGTAGGGTATGAGTAGGGTAGCTGCTGGCCATTTGGGAGTCAGCAGCTTACACATGAGAAATGATGCAGTGACAACTGTGGGATATGGCCTAGGGAGAGTATCAGAGACAACCTGGCTAGGGAGGAAGAGGAGAAACAGGCGCAGGGGACAGCAGGGGAATAAGTCACTATATACAATGAAGAGGGAACCATTGGATCAGAGGCATTGGTGGCTGCTGAGACTAAGAGAACAGTAGAAGAGCATGAGAATGTGCAAGTCAGCCTGGGAAGGACCATCTTACTCTGGTGGATAAGTGTGACCTTCATGGTATCACCCACCACCTGTATAGGCACCCCTAAACATTCCTGCCACCATTACCCTAGGATATACTGTTCCGAACTCCAAAAATTCTAGAACCTCTCATGGAAATGGAATCCTTCTTGAGGATATATTCAAGAAGAAATACACATTTTCGTAAAATTTCAGATGTATCTCATTGTAGTTCTGTCTTTGGTCATTTTATTTGCAATCTCTTACTTTGTATAGTTTAAGGTTTGTTAGAATTGTCACCATGTAATTATTTCATGATTCTCAGATGCACTTTAGTTGCGTGCCTCTCTGTAGAAATGCGCTTCTCTGAAATCAGGATATGTGATAGATTCAGTTAAATCTTATGTATGCTGTTTGACTTGTTCATGAGTTGATATGAGAATCATCAGTTACTGAGCATATATTCACTATCCACTTTTCTGTAACAGTTTATATGGGTGTAAGAATTTTAAAATTATTTAGCCTTTATTGACAGAAGGTTTTGTCAAGGGTAGAGGCTGGGTCACTATTTTGTAGATTGAGTGTACAGTGTGTAGGGGCCATCTCAGAGGAGGGAAGTGTGGACAGAAACTCGAAGTGGAGAAAGTGAGGGGGAAAGAGGAGGGGTCATTTAAGGTTGATCCTTTCAGAAAAGAAGCTACCTGATTCGTGGTGATGTGGTCTTTCCTAAGCTTTGAATTGTGCTTTCTGCCATTTTACTAGAGTGCTGTTTGGAAATGGGACTCCTCTTAGGCTGAGAACATCTCATACCAGATATGCTTCATCTCCAGGTTCCCCCAGTTTGTCTCCCACAGGTAATTTCTGATATGAAGTTCCTGTGTGTGAATTTTTAAAGGAAAAATGAAAAACTACACTGGAGATTTCATCATTTCCTCTTAATGCAGGAAATTCATAAGGTGTGCTGCTTGCTTATTTAAAACTACTCATGATAGTGATGGCATAATTTGTTTAGATTATATGCAGAATTTTGAAGTGGAGTCCTTGGACAAGCCCCTGACAACCAATTGATGTATCTAAACAGGAAGAAAGTGTGACTGGTAGAAGAGTTTTCAGACAAGGGAGGCTTGTAGAAGTGACTTGCCAGAACAGCCTGCTTGGGGCAGTGACATAGACAGCATTTGAGTGGTGAACTCCAGGTGCTGGGCCTTCCATGGCAGTGTGTGGTCCCAGGGCTTACTTTCTAACTGTATTTCTCAGCATGTGTGCCAGTGATTGGTGGTTCTTGAACCTCACCCAGTCTGCCAGGTTCAGAATCTTTCAGGGAGAAAAGCTAATCTGTTTTTGTGGTCAGTGTTTGTGAAATTTTCCCAGTTTATGGCACCTAATTCCTTGTAAAGCAGTTCAGGTGATTCTCAAATAGATGGGCTTGTAGTCCTCTCTTACGTGGGAATCTGCACTTCTGAGTGAGCCTCTCCAATGACTGATGTAAAATAAAGCTCATGAGATCCACAGTCCACTAAATGTTGGTGGCCTGTGGTCACCTATACCCTGTGAAGTGGGCATACTTTGTTGGTCTTGGTGTCAGCCTTACACTTAGAAGCATTCACTAATCTCCATTGCCCTAGCCTTGTTTATCCTCTTCTTATCATTTTCGTTCCCTTGTGTTTAGTTTCTGATGGTTGGGGGATCAGGATGGAAGTAGCTGAGCTGCATGAAAGCCAGAGCTCTTTGTCCTTGTCTTTGATGAGCTCACCTTACATAGACTGGGCTCCCTTACTTCCTAAAGGGATTTCCCTTTCTTCTAGGCCTGAGGGATGCTTATATAGCACTTATGGAGACATAGCTTCTTACGGGGTACAACAGCAGCTTCTATGTAAAGTCACACTGAGATTGTGAGTTGTGTCTTACTGATTTGATTGAATTAGAAAATGAGGAAAGGTTCGGAAGTAAGCCTTTGTCCATAATTGTTAGTGATTTAAGCGTTTGCATCTGTTGATCCTGTGTCCTGATGATTGCTCAGGAAATATGGGTGTAGAGCCTTCAAAAAAGAATCTTTTGTCTAAAATTCTTAATAATAGCTAAGTCCTTTTTTATTTTAAAAACTGGCTATAAATATAAGCTGGGAAACATAGTCTAAGCACAAAATATGTGTTCTGTTAGAAATAATAGGAAACCATACATTTTGAAAAATTATCCAGTCCTGTGACATCAGACTCAACCCTGTGTGTGTATAGTGGGTACAGTTAGCCCTCTGCCTCTGTGGAGTCAAACCAAACTGGAGTGGAAAACACATTTCTTAAACTGTCCGTATGTTACATGTACGCACCTTTTTCTTGTCATTATTCTCTAAACAATATGGTATAATAACTACTGATGCAGCATTCTCATTGTGTTAGCTATTATAAGTAATCTAGAGATGATTTAGAGGGTTCAGGACAATGTGCATGGGTTATATACAGATACACCTCTTAGTATAACGAATTTGAGCATCTGTAGATTTTGGTGTCCACAGTGGGGTGTAGGGCGTTGGAATGAACTCACCCTTCCCCCTGAGGTACTGAGGTAAACTGTACTTAGTCAGGATGGTTTAACTTTCTTTCCAATATGAGTTTCCACTTATTAATAATAGCTTTCTAAACTTCGATTAGGATAGCCCTTTCTTCATCAAAACCTTCTAAGTGGAAGCATAAATTATTCCCACAGATAATTCAGCTCTTTCACTTTGTGGATAGTAGAGACCAGGTCAGAAAGTTCTTCCAGATTAAACAGCATGTGCTGTGTACTTACTAACAACAACCCACAACTTCTGCCTGCCTGTTAGCATCAAATAGTGGGGAATATTTGCTAGGCATTTCTGAGGAATGAAGTGACTGTTGGAACTCAGTAAATAGTAAATTTAATGGGTCTCGATGAGGATAGTCACACCAGCAGTAATGCAAATGCAGTGCTTTATAGTGTCTAAAGCATTGTGATCCATGTCAGTTGGTTGTTGAGAAGCATGAATTGCCCTTCCCTAATATCCTCTCACTTTTTCCACAATCATCTGAAATGACTAAGGTTTAAGTCACCAATAAACAATTGACCCAATCACTAATTTGACAAGTTACCAAAACTTAACTGCAGTAAGTATTCTTGTAGAATGGTTTATATATTGACAGTATTCTACAGGAATGTTTTTTAAAGAGTTTTCAGTAACTTGGTAATTCTCATGAGCTTTTTAAGACCCCAAAACTCAGTTTATACGTGGTGGTGTGCTAGGACTGTCACCTTGTCCCTGTGGAACCAGATCCAGTACCTCCTACCTTTTAGGGTTTATTTGTATAATAGCAGGTTATCCCACCTCTCAGAGGTCTTCTGCTTTCCAGTGCTGAAGGTTGTGGCTTTGGGGCAGAGGAAGGGAGTATCCTCAGCCTTGCCATGGCCTTTTTCCATACGCCTTAGCCATTTGTTTTCCACTTTAAAAATTACAGCTTCTTTTTTTTTGATCTGGAAGATTACAAATCATTTTGTCCATCTTTCTCACTTTATTTCCCTATTAAATTTAAATCCAGTGTTTTAAGATAATCTTATTTTTTAAAAGTCAGTAAACACCAAGCAGACCATCTAAATATAGGTGTGTTCTATTTCTTACCAGTTGATTTTCATTGTCTCAGAGTAGTTAGTCCCTCCTTCCAGGTAATAGCTGTGTGCATTTAGTGTGCATTTTGTTTTATGACTCCAGAGCTTTGTGTTCCAAGCTGTTGCAGGGTCATTCTGGGTTAATCAGAACAAATGATATTGCAGAGCTGTCCCCTGTACCACCTGGAACTGCTTGTGGTGTAATTTTCTGATTCTAAGTGGAGGTATGAAGGATCACATTTGTAGGTAGTTGGAGAGGGAGTGTCTGAGGAGCATGGATCCCATTGGGATGTGGAGGTTCAGTCTGGCTGGGTTTCAAGAGCCAGCTCCAGGATCTGTTGATCTAATTTTTCCAGGAATTTTCACCAAAGTGGAATGCTTTTGTGGTTGTAAAAATAGTAGGTACTTACTATAAAACATTCACACAGTACAGAATTATAAAAGCTAGAATTCTTATGATATAACCGGCAGATAAGTTTACCTAGGTTTTCCTACGAAAAAGTGCAAACATATGGTCAATAAGGAAAAATGGAATGACTTTATAGTGCTACTCTACAGCCTTCTTTTTTTTAAACTTATGGTACGTTTTAAATGACTTTTTGTAAATCTTGAAGGTTTGCCTTACTATTACCTTAAATAATAATCATTTTGTATTACCTCCCAATTTTTTGTTTGTCAGGAATTCAGGCTGGGCCATTCTTACACCCCACATGGCTTTGACTGGGGTTATTTGAGGTCTGTCTTATTTTAATGACTATATTATTTCATTATAGATCTGTAACCCCAACAGTGTGTAATTAGTTCACTTTTGATAGGCATTTACAGTCTTTCCATTTTTTCAGTATTTAATCAGGGTTGTGATACATATCTTTGCATGTACATTTTTGCACAACTTTATCTTTATATAGTTATTTCCCTAATAATAGATTAGAAGAAGTGAAACTACTGGATCAAAAGAAATGCATAGTTTGTGCTGGGGATGTAGCTCACAAAAAAAGGGAGGAGGAGGGGGAGAGAAATGTAGCTAGCTGTGTGGTATCACATGTCTATGATCCCAGCATCCTGGAGATGGAGGCAGGAGTATCTTGAGTTTGAGACCAGCCTAGGCTACATAATGAGACCATGTCTTAAAAAACAAAAACAAAACCTGCACATTTTTCCATTTGATGCGTGTTCTTTTCTGAAATTATATTAAGTTATATTTTTACCAGAGTATTTGAAATTGCTGTTTCTTTATACTATCATCAGCCTCACTGATTGTTTTCATCTTGGCCATGCTGATAGGTGAAAAATATCTCATTGTTTTATTTTGAATTCTTTGATGGCTAGTGAAATGGAACTTTTAAAAACAGCTTTATTGAAATGTAATTCACATATCATACATTTCTTCCTTTTAGAGTACTCAATTTAATGGCTTTGTGTATCCCATTCCCATAGTGAAGTTTAGACCGTTTTCATTCTTCTAAAAGAAAACCCTGTGCTGTTAACAGTTAGTTACTGCCCAGTTCTGAACTCCAAACCTGAGCCAATCACAAATCTACTTTTTTTGCCTCTTTGATCTTATTTTCTTCTCTTCCCCCTCCTTCACAGTACTGAGTTTGAACTCAGAGCCTTGTGCTTGCTGGGCAGGAATTCTATTCAGTCATCCGGTACATGGTCTTTTGTGACTGGCTTCTTTCACTGAACATGATGTTTCCATAGCTCATGCTGTAGTAGTACCACTTTCCTTTTGATGGTTGAGAAATACTCTGTTTAGATAACACCACATTTTATTTTTCTATCATCCGTTTGTATTTGAGTTGTTTGCATTTTTGGCTATTTTAAGTAACCTACTATGAACATTTTTTTTTTTTTTTTACAAGTTGACGTGTAAACATTTTTTCTTTTAAATTCTCTTGGGTATATACTTAGGATTAGAATTACAGTATTTCTACATTGCTAGATTGTTCCAAAGCAGCAGCACTATTTTATATTCCTACCAGCAATATATGAGTATTACAATTAATCCATGTCATCTCCCATAATATTGCTATTGTTTAGCATTGGTCTTATTTATTATAGCTATCCTACGGGTTTGAAGTGGTATCTCACTGTGGGTTTGATTTCCATTTCCCTAGTGGCTAGTAATGTTGAGAATCGTGTGTTTTGTCTGTTTGTTTATCTTTGGAGAAATACCTATTCACATCCTTGCTTTTTTTGGGAGGGGGAGGGGGATAGTACTGGAATTTGAACTCAGCTTTGAGCTGAGTGCTGTACTACTCGAGTCACACCTCTAGCCCTTTTGCTTTGGTTGTTTGGGTGATAGGTTCACTTTTTGCCCAGGCCAACTTGGACTGGGATCCTTCTCTTTTATGCTTCCTATAGTAGCTATAGTAGCTGGGATGACAGTTGTGTGCTACCATGCCTACCAGGGATGGGGTCTCTTTACTTAGGCTGGCCTCAATTGAACGAGGATCCTCCTGTTCTCTGTCTTCCGAGACACTGGCACCAGGCCCTTTGCCCTCTTTTAATTGAGTTGTCTTTTTTTTTTTTTTTCTTTTTGGCTATACTGGGATTTGAACTCAGGGCCTCACGCTTGTTAGGCAGGAGCTTTACTACTTGAGCCACACAACCAGCCCTTTTTTTTTGTGTTGAGTATTTTTGAGATAGAGTTTGGTGAACAGATTGCTTGGGCTGGTTTTGAACCACGATCCTCCTGATCTTTGCTTCTGAATAGCTGGGATTACAAGTGTAAGCTACTGGTGCCAGACCTTTGAGTTGTCTTTTTATTATTGGGTTGTAAGTGTTTTGTTTTATTTTGTGAATACATTCTAGACACATTCCTTATCAGGCCTGACCTATGTGTGGTGTTGGGAATTAAACCGTGGACCTCACATATGCTGTACTACTAGGTTACATTCCTGTCCTTCCCAGTTGTTTTGTTTTGCTAAGCAAGTGCTCTTCCACTTGAGCCTGATAAGACCTATGATTTTCAAATATTTTCTCCCATTCTTTGGCTAACTTTCAGTTTCTTGACAGTATCCTTTAAAGTGTAAAAGTTTTAAATTCTGAAATCCAATTTAATTTATTCTTTCTTTTATCACTTGTGCTTTTGGTGAAATAGCTAAGAAACCAATTCCTAAACCAAGGATATGAAGATGTACTCCTGTGTGAATCACTTGAGGATAATGTGCATTTTTCTGCATGTGGATGCCCAGTGGTCCCATCCTTTTCATCATCAGTTGTTAAAAAGACTGTTCTACCTTCACAGCTTTATCATGACATAGAATTGCTTTTTTTGTATTTTGTGAACTATCTGTATATTTTCTTTGTCCAACTTTCTAGTGGAATGATAGCTGCCACCACCACCCCATGCCCCCTTATGGACTTTTTACTTGTTTTTGGCTGTCCTGTGGTTTGAACTGAGGACCTCATGCTTTCTAGACTGGTGCTCCAGCTCTCACTCTTTAGTCTTCATTCTCATATGTTTATGTTAAGAAGATTTCTTACTCTCATATTCTAAAAATAGCCATCTCCAGTTTCATCTGCTTTTGCTTACTTTATTTCAGCTGTGGTGTGTTGCTTGGTTGGTTGGTTGGTTGGTTAGGCAGACAGACAGACCCGTTCTCGCTATGTGACGCAGGCTGGCCTGGAACTTGCTATGTATATGTAGCCATGCTGGTCTCAAAATTGTGATCCTCCTGCCTCAGCCTCCCACATTACAGACATGAACCACCAGACCCAGCTTGCAGTTTATTTTTTAATTTCAGGTGGGCATCAAACATTGCTCCATCACTTTCCAGTTTGGAATATCACCTTTATCTTACACTGGTTTGATGAGCACATGTGTCCATTTCTGGACTTATCTTGACTTTTGCAAAAACAAAATTGCATAAAATGTGTGAATTACTTTTGGGGAATTTGCAACACTAGGTTTTGTTTTATATTTTATTAAAGGGGAAGTTCCTGTCTAAATTTTCGGCTTTCCTTTATTCTTGCCACCTGCCAGGACAGTGTGAACTGGGTGGGTAAGTTGGGAGAGTTTGAAGAATGCTTCTGACAGATCCCAAGGCCACTTGCAGGTCACTATAGCCCTTTGGCTTATTGAACACCAGCTTGGTTGAGGAGGACATTAAGTTGTACCCCTATATTTCTGAGTACTTTATGAAATCTAGACCAACCCTGTACAAGTATATGGAGTTAAATGGAGAAAGCCAAGCACATGTTCTCTCTTCCATTTTGGCTCAGCTTCTAAGTTGCTTTGGAGACACATGTTAACAATAGGTAGAGCTCAGTGAACCATACTGTGTCATCCATGCATAGATAGGCAAGTAATAGAACAAGTTTTTAATTTGTCATGTGTTTTATGAGTGTGTTGACATATGGCCAGGTATAATACAAAAGATGTTACTTAAAACATATCCCAAGGCTAGGGACATGGCTCAAGTAGAGTGTCTGCCTTGCAGGCATGGGGTCCTGAGTTCAAACACAGTATTGAAAAAAATATATATCCCAAACAAGAATCAATGAATTATAATATTTGGTACCTTAAGAAAGAAACACTGAGAGTCAGGTGCTCATGGCTCACGCCTGTAATCTTAGCTCCTTGGGAGGCTGAGATTGGGAGGATTGAAGTGTGAGCCCAGCCTGGGCAAATAGCCGGAGACACTCAATCTACAAAACTCACCAGAGCAAAATGGACCAGAGGTGTGGCTCAACTGGTAGACCGCCTGCCTTGCAAACACACACACACACTGAAAAAAACAAAACAAAACAGTGAGAGGCCAGGTGCTGTGGCTCACATCTGTAATCGTAGTTACTCAGGAGGCAAAGATCAGGAGGATTCCAGGCTCAAGGCCAGCCTGGGTAGAAAGCTAATGAGACCCATCTTGTGGTCAGAGGCTAGCTCCAGGCAAAGACTGTACCTGAAAACTAATAAAAGGAAAATGGAAAAAGATACTAGACTAGGGGAATGAGAATATGCTTTGCTGCTGTATTGTCTGCTGTCAGAATGAGTGTTCTTTTTCTGAGGTGCAATGACTGTCCTTTCCTTTCTGCTTTTCTGCATGTTTAAAATTTTCATAAATGCCAAAGACCTAAATAACGACCATCTTGGTATTTCTCACCTTCTTCCACATCTCCATTCCTTTGACTTCTGGTTGAAATTTCTAATCCATGTGGCTAAACTGATCAAAGAGACTTAATGTTGAAACTGAATGCTGGCAGAGGTGTGATCAGAGGATATTTGTTTACTGAGACTTTATTTAAAATTGTACCCAAAAAAATGGGGAGAAGGAAAAAGGTTCCAGTTTACGCCCCATAAAAGGAGACTAGTTAAGTGAACATACAGTTGTGTAGTGAGATGTTGTGCTTTCATTACGCATCATGTAAACTACTAGATGAGACAGCTTCAAGACAGGACATAGACACATATGGGTGGGTTTGAATAACATACATATCAGATATAAGACCATATTGATTACATTTCCACATGCATCTCCCTAGGAAAAAGACTAGAAGAATAAGAAACCTATCAACACTTTAATAGTGGACTGGTGGATTTTGGTATTTCACGTGTTGTTAATTATTTCTTTAATAGTTCTGTTGCTTTCCAAATTTCCTACAGCATATATATTTTACACTTATAATCAGAAAACTGTAACTTTTAAAAAATCCTCTTTAATTCATTAAAAAACTTTTCTGTTTTCTTGGTGGGGGGGGGCAGCGGGTGGTACTGAGGTTTGAACTCAGGCCTTTGCACTTGCTAGGCAGGCACTATACTGCCTGAGCCATGCCCCCAGCCCAAGAAACATAGAAAGCCAGACATGGTGATGCATGCCTGTGATCCCAGCTATTCACGGGGCAGAGGCAGGAGGATTGTGGAGTTGAGCCCAGCCTGGGCCTATCCCCAAAAAAAAAATTTAAAATGTGTGTGTATGTGTACATATTTTCTCCTATCTGCAAATGTATACTTATGATTATTTTTTTTCTTTCTGTTTGTTTGTTTTGAGACAAGATCTCTCCTCGCAGCCCATACTGGCCTTGAACTCAAGATCCCTCCTGCCTCGGCCTTCTGAGTACCCTGCTAGTTATGATTCTTATATTTAGAGAAAGTTCTTAGTGCTGTGAAGTCAAGTTGGGAATATCAGAATATTAAGGAAGGTTAGAAATCCCTGAACTATGGATAATATAGTTCAGTGTATATTAGGAACATCAGGTTTCCCTTATTTGATAAGACTGTACAGTAAGTTTGCTGGAAAAGCTTTTACGAGTTTGTAAAGAATAAGATCCCACAGGTCATTTTTCCTGTGTAGTTAAGAGGCCTGCTTGGTCTGGCTTGTTATTTCAGACAGATGAAGTCAAGCAAATTCTGTTTCAATACTTTTATCAGATCACTAATTTGTGTGTGTGTTACTGTGATTTGAGCCAGCATCCCACACTTGCTAGGCAGGCACTCTACGGCTTGTGCCTGCCTAGTATTGTAAAAAATTAAAAATGTCAGAGTCAGATGTCTGAGTGGATTTTTTTTTTTTTTGTGCAGTACTGGAGTTTGAACTCAAGTCTTCAAGCTTGATAAGCAAGTGTTCTACTGCTTGAGTCAGGCCTACAGCCCTTTTTGCTCTGGTTGATTTGGAAATGTGGTATAACTTTTGTCTGGACTTGACCTAGACTGTATTTCTTCTATTTTATTCTTCCCCATCATTGCTGGGATGACAGGTGTGTGTTACCACACACATTTTTTTTTTCCCCCATTGAGATGGGATCTCAAAAGTTTTTTCCTGGACTGGCCTGGAGCTGTGATCCTCCTGACACAGGCTGAAGCCACCATGCCCAGTTATTGAGTGGAAATTCTAATGACAGAAAGCATTTCTTAAGAATATGATAAAATCGTACTGGATGGTAAGTGTTGTTATTTTTTTTAGGAGAGACAGTGATTACAGTGCAATCAAATGTATTGCAATCAAATGTATTGTCCTGGGTATGGAATAGTGAAATGCAAATGGTATGCTACAGAAGAAAACAAACAAAACAAAAGGTGGCTCTGGTTCTTTTTGCTTTTTCAGATATTTGCAGTGTGTTGCAGTTTGTCAGGCCTTGGCAGTCTTTTTAATAAGGTTGAACCATATGAAATTGCCAGTATTTGGCACTTTGGGACCTACAAAAGCAGCAGTGTCCTGTGGTTCAGCCTGCTAATACACAGCTTTTCCAGTGGTTACATATATTGTAGAGTGAGTTGGGTTTGGACTCCTGCAGTACAGAGTAAGTGTCATTTTTTTGTTGGAATGATAATTGTATGTGAGTGAACTTGAATCAGCTTTGCATCTGAGTTGGGTTGATTTCTGTGCTTGTCAATCTTCTTAAAGTCACTGATGGATTAAGGAGAACTGCACCAACCTCTTTGCGGCCAGTGTTATCCTGCTGCTTTCACATTCATTTGAGAAATAATGAATGAACATGAATTGAAATTCTAAAAGCTTAATAAAACATTTTTGTTATTTTGTTTTATTTTAGTCACAGATGCAAACATCAGTGGGAATTGTACCCACACAGGCAATTGCAACAGGCCCCACTGCAGATCCTGAAAAACGCAAACTGATACAGCAGCAGCTGGTTCTACTGCTTCACGCTCATAAATGTCAGAGACGAGAACAAGCGAATGGAGAGGTTCGGGCCTGCTCTCTCCCACATTGTCGAACCATGAAAAATGTTTTGAATCACATGACACATTGTCAGGCTGGGAAAGCCTGTCAAGGTAAGTGCCCTTTCTGAACTAGTGGCTGTAGTCAGGGTGGAATTGGCCTTTATTATTCTTCTTCAGCTCTTGTGGTCAGAAAGCTGTGTAGACTTGGTGCTGACCTCCTTCTGGTGTGGCTTAGAACATGTTGCTCTCATACCCCACACCTGACACTTAGCTGCCTGTGGAAGGCTCACCTATTGAGGAGAAAGGCAGTTTGTTTTTCTGATACTCTGAACATCTCCTGCATGAGACTGTGC
Organism: Castor canadensis; assembly: GCF_047511655.1. Lineage (NCBI taxonomy): Eukaryota > Metazoa > Chordata > Mammalia > Rodentia > Castoridae > Castor > Castor canadensis. The sequence continues at coordinate 3,264,917 of NC_133402.1, read as the reverse complement.
TCTGAGTTCTTTTCCTCCTTTCTCTCATGGAAGACTTTTGTCACTTCTTGAGCACTCCTTGTTGTAAGTGTCTAGATTGTGGGGTGGTTTGGGGCAGTGACTAGCACACATACAGACAAGCTCATGCCCTTTCCTGTACCTCTAGCATCTGTCTTGTGGTTGTTTCAGGGACCTATACCAGCAGCGGCCCACTGCCTTGCTCCTCTGCCCTAGTCTTCAGGCTACTCGTGACAGCCGAGTTGTTCTGGCTGATTGGCAATGATATGGGAGACTGTGTACCACATCATCCCTTGGGAGGGATGAATCAGGCACATCATGTGCCCCCTTTCCCCTCTTTTATCAGGCACCTCCATTCCAATGAATAATGGGTTTCCTGTTAACAACTGTGCTTTCCTGTAATCTTTATCCTCTTTCCTTCTCTTCTTACTTGTGTCATAAACTTTGTGGGGGAAAATCTCGCCCCAGTCTCCCTCTCTCCCGTTGTGACATTTGTGAGTCCCCAGAGTAATCCTGATTGTGATGGAAATGCAGAACAGGGTAAGATTAGACTTCAGAAGATGAAGACTGGAGAATAACCAGGGGCAGTTATCCTCTGGAATCCTTTACAAAGCACCCCAGGTCCCTTCGGAGTCTGTACAGATTTCTTACTTGCTTCTCTATCTGTATTTCTTCAACTGCAGTATTTAGATGATTTCATCTTTAAATATAACTTAACATTTTTATTTTAAGTAGTGACATTGCAGAATTTGTTCTTTTCATTGCAGTTCAGTATTTTAGGTGGAGTAGTTTTTGTTTATTTTGTGGGCTAAATGTTAATCACCCATCATTCATAACATTGCTTCAATGGGAAGTTTTTGTTTGGAATCCTCCACAGTCAACTTACAGACTTTTTGGAAAGCAGCCTGTTTGTAAGTTGAGGACTGCTTATACTGTGTTATGGTTACACTTGTTACCATTGTCTTATGGAATCTGGCATAATTTAGGTGTAATTGAAAGTGTGACGATTTGGATAGAAAAATAACATCTCGTTGTTTTTCTGGTCATAGTTGCCCATTGTGCATCTTCACGACAAATCATCTCTCATTGGAAGAACTGCACACGACATGACTGTCCTGTTTGCCTTCCTTTGAAAAATGCCAGTGACAAGCGAAACCAACAAAGTAAGTGAGCACGGGGACAGAGAAGCTTGGAGATGAGAATAGAAGCTGTTTCTAAAGAGACTATAGAGAGTAGGTAGGGAGCGGGCAGGGGTCACCAGCCACGAAGTGCAAGGATGAGGTAGGGCTGTTAGAGACTCAGGTGCAGCCAAGCTCGGAGGGCAGATGGCTATGGCCATGTTAGGCTTTCATCCACCCTTTCCCTCCACCCTGCTCTGCATACATACATTTGAAGGAGTGCAAACAGCAAAGTTACTTCCATCAAATAGCTGACATGAAGACTTAGAATTTTCCCACACATAACAAGTACAAGGATTTGAGTGTCATGTTACTTACATGGCAGTGCTATCAGGGGAGCTTGAAAGGACTTCTTTGGAAATTGGACACTCCTTCTCCTAAAGCAAATTGCAAAGGCTCTGTCAGTCAAGCTGGGTCAGTGTGCGATCCCATATGGAGACACTTTCGAAGCTTTCTTCCTTCTACTCAGAGTTCCTAGACCTGTTGACATAACTAGCAATTTATTCAACTTCCAATTGGGAGTCTCTGCCCCAGGACTGGCACATCCTGCTCATTCCCATTGTTTTGTCATCTGAGTCATCTGTGTAGCCCTGAGTGTGATCGGTTCTGCAGAGAATTCATCAGGAGGCCTGCATGTGACCTCCAGGTTCCTGCTGTTTTTTAGGCATCAGGGTTATAAGAAGGATTAATATCTCTTTCCATTTTTAAGGCCTTTTCCTGTCATTTGAGTGGTCTTTGGGAGTGTCCCTCATTTGGACAGCTAGCAGTTGACCTTTGGGCTCCTGTCACCCTCTAGCCTGACCCATGCCCTTCCTTAGTGATCTTTCAATATGGCACAGTCTTCCTCATCTTCCTCCCTCTCATTTGTGCCATCTTTCCTCCTCCCCAATTGTGTTCTAAGTGTGTATTCCTCACACTTTTTGATCATCTTCCTCAGGCTCCTGCTGCTGCCTGAGGAACATGTACTGCTTTCTTCCTGGCTCACCATGAGTGGCACAGGGACAGATGGGAGAGCACTCTGATCCTGAGAGTGCCACAGAGTGGAGTGCCAGTGCTGGCCACATGGTCTCCTCTTAAAGTCAGTTTCGCGCATTAGTTAAATTACTCTTTGACCAAAATTTGCATTTTTGATGCAGTTTTCCTAGACATCTCTTATATAAGGTGAAGTTCTAGGATCCTGGGTCTGTTAGAACCAGATATTTGAGACAATAGTTCTAATGGTATGCAATGTGTTTTTCCTCCAAGTTACTATGAAACTTTTTTAAAAAATTAATATATGGTGGTCTAATTTCTTGGTGCTTTAGGTATGTATTTAGTAATAGACTGAAATACTTATTATCAAGTTTATACTTGTAATTCCTTGAATAATGAGCTAGGACTTCATTCTTAAGTTTTAATTTAGGGGTGTGACTTTTCTGGCACCTTTTGTGTTTAGTACGTACTGGCACGATAATTGAAAACTTTTGTCATTCTCTTTTTAAGAAACACTTATGTGGCTTTTGTTTAAAAAAGAGAAAGAAAAGAAAGAAATGTATGTGGTTTGTTTTTCTTAACATCCTTATAACGGCCTTAGTGTTGTGAGGGTGCATGCTCTCTCAAGTGGTAAACCACAGTCTTTCTACTAGTCATACTGTGAGGTGTTTCCTGGGTGATTTGATAATAAACGTCACGTCACAGGGGAGGTTCACATGTATTCTGCACAAAGTTTTGGTAGTTTTTCATGAAAAAAAATGAAAGCAATTACTTTTTAAATTTTTAAGTTCTTCTTAAATTACATTTCAGCTTTGAGTGTGGTATTTGGCTTTATACCTGTAGTTGGGTGAGTAAAGGGTTGTTTTATGTAATAAATGAAAGTTTTAGCAATATCTTTTTTTTTTTTTTCATTTTTCTTTTATTATTCATATGTGCATACAAGGCTTGGTTCATTCTCCCCCCTGCCCCCACCCCCTCCCTTACCACCCACTCCGCCCCCTCCCTCTCCCCCCCCTCAATACCCAGCAGAAACTATTTTGCCCTTATTTCTAATTTTGTTGTAGAGAGAGTATCAGCAATAATAGGAAGGAACAAGGGTTTTTGCTGGTTGAGATAAGGATAGCTATACAGGGCATTGACTCACATTGATTTCCTGTGCGTGGGTGTTAATTCTTTTTGATCTAACCTTTTCTGTAGTACCTGTTCCCCTTTTCCTATTGGCCTCAGTTGCTTTAAGATACCTGCTTTAGTTTCTCTGCGTTAAGGGCAACAAATGCTAGCTAGTTTTCTAGGTGTCTTACCTATCCTCACCCCTCCCTTGTGTGCTCTCACTTTTATCATGTGCTCATAGTCCAATCCCCTTGTTGTGTTTGCCCTTGATCTAATGTCCACATATGAGGGAGAACATACGATTTTTGGTTTTTTGAGCCAGGCTAACCTCACTCAGAATGATGTTCTCCAATTCCATCCATTTACCAGCGAATGATAACATTTCGTTCTTCTTCATGGCTGCATAAAATTCCATTGTGTATAGATACCACATTTTCTTAATCCATTCGTCAGTGGTGGGGCATCTTGGCTGTTTCCATAACTTGGCTATTGTGAATAGTGCTGCAATAAACATGGATGTGCAGGTGCCTCTGGAGTAACAGTCTTTTGGGTCTGTCCCCAAGAGTGGCATTGCTGGATCAAATGGTAGATCGATGTCCAGCTTTTTAAGTAGCCTCCAAATTTTTTTCCAGAGTGGTTGTACTAGTCTACATTCCCACCAACAGTGTAAGAGGGTTCCTTTTTCCCCGCATCCTCGCCAACACCTGTTGGTGGTAGTGTTGCTGATGATGGCTATTCTAACAGGGGTGAGGTGGAATCTTAGTGTGGTTTTAATTTGCATTTCCTTTATTGCTAGAGATGGTGAGCATTTTTTCATGTGTTTTCTGGCCATTTGAATTTCTTTTTTTGAGAAAGTTCTGTTTAGTTTACGTGCCCATTTCTTTATTGGTTCATTAGTTTTGGGAGAATTTAGTTTTTTAAGTTCCCTGTATATTCTGGTTATCAGTCCTTTGTCTGATGTATAGTTGGCAAATATTTTCTCGCACTCTGTGGGTGTTCTCTTCAGTTTAGAGACCATTTCTTTTGATGAACAGAAGCTTTTTAGTTTTATGAGGTCCCATTTATCTATGCTATCTCTTAGTTGCTGTGCTGCTGGGGTTTCATTGAGAAAGTTCTTACCTATACCTACTAACTCCAGAGTATTTCCTACTCTTTCTTGTATCAACTTAAGAGTTTGGGGTCTGATATTAAGATCCTTGATCCATTTTGAGTTAATCTTGGTATAGGGTGATATACATGGATCTAGTTTCAGTTTTTTGCAGACTGCTAACCAGTTTTCCCAACAGTTTTTGTTGAAGAGGCTGCTATTTCTCCATCGTATATTTTTAGCTCCTTTGTCAAAGATAAGTTGCTTATAGTTGTGTGGCTTCATATCTGGATCTTCTATTCTGTTCCACTGGTCTTCATGTCTGTTTTTGTGCCAGTACCATGCTGTTTTTATTGTTATTGCTTTGTAATATAGTTTGAAGTCAGGTATTGTGATACTTCCTGCATTGTTCTTTTGACTGAGTATTGCCTTGGCTATTCGTGGCCTCTTGTGTTTCCATATAAATTTAAGAGTAGATTTTTCAATGTCTTTAATGAATGTCATTAGAATTTTGATGGGAATTGCATTAAACATGTAGATTACTTTGGGGAGTATCGACATTTTTACTATGTTGATTCTACCAATCCATGAGCATGGGAGATCTTTCCACTTTCTATAGTCTTCCTCAATCTCTTTCTTCAGAAGTGTATAGTTTTCCTTGTAGAGGTCTTTCACATCTTTTGTTAGGTTTACACCTAGGTATTTGATTTTGTTTGAGGCTATTGTAAATGGAATTGTTTTCATACATTGTTTTTCCGTTTGCTCATTGTTAGTGTATAGAAATGCTAATGATTTTCCTATGTTGATTTTATATCCTGCTACCTTCCTATAGCTATTGATGATGTCTAGAAGCTTCTGAGTAGAGTTTTTTGGGTCTTTAAGGTATAGGATCATGTCGTCTGCAAATAGGGATATTTTGACAGTTTCTTTACCTGTTTGTATTCCTTTTATTCCTTCTTCTTGCCTAATTGCTCTGGCTAGGAATTCCAGTACTATGTTGAATAGGAGTGGAGATTGTGGGCATCCTTGTCTGGTTCCTGATTTTAGAGGGAATGGTTTTAATTTTTCTCTGTTAAGTATAATGCTGGCTGTAGGTTTGTCATATATAGCTTTTATAATGTTGAGGAACTTTCCTTCCTTTTGGTCTATTTCCCCTTTTATTAGTATGGAATGTCCTTCTTTATCTCGTTTGATCAATGTAGGTTTGAAGTCTACTTTGTCAGAGATAAGTATTACTACCCCTTCCTGTTTTCAGGGCCATTGGCTTGGTAAATCTTCTTCCAGCCTTTCATCCTAAGCATATGCTTATTTTTGTCGGTGAGATGAGTCTCCTGTAAGCAACAAATTGTTGGATCTTCTTTTTTAATCCATTTTGTCAAACGGTGTCTGGTCCGCGTCTTCCCAAGCCGTATGGGCGCCGGCCACTGGCAGCCCCGGGGGCCCTCCTCGTTTCTCCGTTTAACGTGAAGTGGAGATTCTCTGCACCAGCTGGAGATGTGGAAGGGTCAAAGTTATGCCTTTTCTCGGTGATTATGCCTGCAAAGTGTGTCTCCAGCGTCTCTCCAAGATTTCACTATAGGAGGGTCGCTTTCTGCTTCCTACCTCTAGCCGCCATCTTGGAATCTCTTAGCAATATCTTTTCTGTAAACTTTTGTTGCTTTTTATCTTCTTCTAAAGCATATTGTGCTTATGGTACTCGAGCCCTTGTTCAGGAACTTGGAGAGAAAAGTATGAATCTGACCCCCTGATAGCTTAAGTTTGGGTTCTGGAAACCAAATAATACTTTGAAAATAATGTGACCAGCGTGATGTACACCTGTCTAATCCTAGCACTAGGGAGGCTGAGGGAAGAGGAAAGCCTGGGTATATGACAAGATCCTGTCTCAAAAACAGTAACAACAAAAAAGGATTGAGTAGGGACAAGTTGGTGCTCTCAGCAGTCCTTGTTGGGAGTGTGGGGGTGGCAATCAGCATGTGAAAACCAGCAGCCCTCAGTGGAGTCCAGTTTGAACAAAATAACTATGGAAGAACATTCTAGATAGCATCAACAGTGTTAGCATAGCACATAGCCTATGAGGGACTGGGTTTGATTGGACTCAGATGCTTGTGTAGGTGAGGTGACTCGGAGGCGGTCTATAGCAAGCTTCTAAAGATCAGAGTGCTCTACTGAGACCCACTGCACCCACTGTAAGGATGCAGCACTAGGGGAGCTGCTGGCTCTGCCTTCTAGGCATGACTTTACCCAGTGTACGTTACCTTGATAGGCACATATCCCAGTCTCTTAACTTCTGAAATTGGTGTCTTTACTGAGAGAACCTTCCCAAGAATCACCTGTGGTGCTCAACTGATGTTCTTTGAAGTGAAACCTAGACTGTTGGTTACTTTTTGGTCCTGTATTCAGATTGTTTGATTTTTCTTTTAAATGTTTCCTAGAAACTAATCACTGATCTTGAGTTATGCATTTATTATACAAATATTCATTTGTTGAATAATTAGGACTTTTCTAATGTCAGTCCTGGCATCTTACCTGCAGTAAATTCTTTGTGGTATGGCCTGGGTTCCTCTACTGGAACCTGTGAGGCTCTTGCTTCTTAATAATGGAGTCCTCAGACAGGCAATAAGGTGCTCCCAGGTTGCTTATTAGAAATGTAGAAATTCGGGCCTATCTCAGACCTCTTGTATTAGAAGTGGCATTTTTAACAAATCTCCAGGTGCTTGGTGTGCACATTAAAATCGGTGATGTGCTACTCAGCATGCCTGCAAGGGGCAGGTGTCTGGGCCAGAGGTATAGAGAAAGTTGGAGGTATTCTCTGAAGGAGGCCATGGGTTTCCTAATTCTGAATCCCACAAAGACTTAGACCAGTACTTCAGGGTCATCCCCAGACCCAGACTTGGCTAAGTGCCAGCGCTAGCTGTTCTTCATGGTCAGCAGCCCTCCAACCTATTTTTCTTTATCTCCATTGCTTTGGACTTTATTACTTGGCTTGGTCTGGCTATTTATTCCTTTTTTGTTGTTGTTCTTTTTTTTTTTTTTTGGCATGGGGGGGTAACTCTTGATTGTTTGAAACACCTTCCTTTGTTATATTGAGTCAAAATTTACTTCCTCAGAACTCAGCCTTATCTAGTGCCTACTTGACTCCACTCAGAAGGCCTGCTGTCCAGATACCTCCAACGGATGAGTGGGAATGGGAACTGGGACCTGAGTAGCTATAGAAAAAGCCATGGGGCTTGCTGTCCCTGGCCTAAGCACTAGTTGTTGGTGATGGGTTTCATCAGAATAGCTGCTCCTTGCCCTCTTCTGTGTCTCTCGGCTTCTGAGGAAAGCCTTCTTTGAGAATGTGGGTCATGTCTGGGGACTCAACAGATTTCTCTTAGTTATTGTGCCCTGTGCTGCACATAGGGAGAAGATGTGATGGGGGTAAGTCCTGGCCTGCCACTGCTGAGATGTCTGTGAGTCTGAATAAATTCTAGCACTTTTTTTTCTGTAGAAATGTAAGGAATGAGTAGAGCAACTGCCTTGTTTGTTTTTGTGATGTGTCTCCCACCACCCTGACAAAGCTTTGAAATTTGATTTTTGTCAATTTTTCTTGGATTTCCAAATCTAGTCCAGTTTACTGAGAATGATTGGGGACTGAAATTTTCTGGTTAATTGAGTGTTTCAATTAGCAACAAATACTACACAAGGAAGCTCTGAGTAGAACAATCTTTCTGCTCCATGGGGAAGGACTACCTTCTCCCTACATGAAGAATGGCAGGTGAGTCCCAGAAAGAGCCCACTATAAACTTGGTCTTTTGTTTCATGAGCCATGGGCTCTTGCTTTAGCTACAACAAAAGGGGAATGGTGAGGTAGGAAGGGCATTAGGCAGATATAGGCATACTACCTGAGATGCCAAGGAGAACCCAAACTAGCATATTAGGACATGTCAGTGTGAGATTTAACATCCTAAAGACAGATGATGCAAAAACCACAGCATTAAGCTCCAGGAAGGAAGGGAGATGTAAAAATGGCAAAAAGATCAAGGAATTTATCAACATCAATAATGTGGACAGTTGATGAATGTAGAAGACCTCCTTCTCAGGATGCAGGTAAATGGAACATTGCTGTTTTTAGCACTCTGTTCATTCTTGTTCAGCCCCAGGGCACTTAGTGGGACAGTGTGGGGAGGACTGGTCACTTGACTGGATGGCTGCAGGTTCCTGGGATTCTGTATGGCATTTCATAGTCCTGTGAGGCATGTGGCAGGTAAGGGATAAACTGGACTCTCATACGGACTCTACCTTCCAGGGATGTATGGGACAATGAGAGGATTCAGGATGTAAGCTGCAGTTTAACATACATTGGGTGGTCACTACTTCACTCTGTTGTTTTTCCCAGTAGGTCCTAAGTTAGGTTGTTCAGAGACTTTGTGCTTACCACCATATCCAGGAACCTGGCAGAGTGTACTCTCTGAGTCTGCTGAGTGAATGAATGAGTGAACATAGGAAGTGTAAATGTCTAAAGATAAGTGGAGACTCAGTGGGCCCTGTAGGAATTTTAAGAAGGATCAGGAAACCTTTTTCTGACTGTTGGTGGCACCCTAAGTTCTCAAAACAGAGTTGATGATTGCTTTTATGTGTCTCCCCTGTCAGCCATTGCTCCACAATAAATGCTCTTGTCCCCTGTCCTTGGGTGTGTTAGTGCTGTTTCATTTAATAGCATTATTTGAATCTCTCATTGGGCTGTGCTTCATTGTCAAGTCTCTTACTAGTTTCTGATTTCTTTTCTTTCTGAATTATTAGAAATATCAACTTCTGAATGTCTATTTGTCTTCTGACAAGTATAAAAATAAGTTATGTTACATTGTTATTGTTTACATAGTTAAGCCTTTTGTGAATGAGGCACTGGCTTACCAAGTAAGAGGCATTCATCTGAAAGTGGACATTTTGGCTAAATGGATGGCATTTGGGGAAGTACGGTTGAAAGGAATATAGTAGAATAAAGTTATTAAAGCATGTCTGTTGTGTCTTCACCCAGAAAGAAAAGGCAACATATATTTTGTTTCTTTAAATTCCTGGTCACAGTCTGTCACTGTGTCTATCAGTTATAGTCCAGGTCTGTTTCTCTTACACCACAGGGTGATAGGAAAGTAAATTGTCCTGGGCTGGGCATGTAGTAGTAGAGCACTTGCTTAGCTTAGTATGTGAGAGGCCCTAGGTTCCATCCCCAGCAGCCTTTAAAACAACAATAGCAACAAAAACTACCATTATTAGTTTCCTTTTTCTATGTCATAGTTCTTTTTAAAAATTTAGCCTATTGGATCAGAAGTATGGTGGATATATTAACTATCACACAAAATATTTTTAAAGATATTATACATGACTGTTTCATCTACACACTTATCATAAGGTGTACCTAGGGAATTGCTTTTCATTTATAATAATGAGGTGCTCAGTGAGTGTAATTGTGTCTAATGAGGGTTAATGAATTTGAGATATGAATATTCTTATTAGAAAAGTTAATAGTATGGAATGGGTAATTACCAAGAATTTTTTTCCTATTTTAGTTTAATTAGGTTGCTCTAAGAAGTATTTGAGTTATTTATTATGCTTGCACTGATGGTTGAAAATGTATGAATATGACTCTTATTTTACACTTAAAGGCCTGAATTTGAAAGACAGACTTTGTGAAAGTGTTTCACGTCTCAAAAAATCATATGTTGTAGCATCAGTTTTATAAGCTGCTATTTTACTCTAAAGTTTGCATAAGTTAGATAGGAACACATAAGAAAAAACATAAAAATAGTATGTCAGAAAACTTCTGCTATATGGTAAATATTTACCAAATGAGGATGGTTGGATGAATGAATGGACCTGTGGGTGGGCGGGCGGATGGATTGAACTTGAAATGGCCAAGGAAATGAAGTTTGGTTCTTCTCTCAGTTAATTTGAAAGCTATTTGGAACAGAGTTCTTTATGTCAGCATAGCTTTTTCCTTTAGTTTGGGTTTGGGCAGCTGGATGCCAAACTGCTTGTGGGCCTGGATAGAGGTAGCTGATAATGGCTTCATGAAGCAAATTTAGGTCCTAAACATCAGGGATATTGAGGTGATACTTGGATAAATGAAAACACATGTAGAACCATCAAGCCTTGTTTCATGCCTTAGTTTTAGCTAGTCAGTCCCTATCTTGAATAGCTTCAGATAGGGAGAGAGCCCAGTATGATTTTTGCTGTTAATGCTGTCATTGTACAGGTAAGTTTTGAAGAATTACAGATTTGTTATTTAACTGGGTACAGTGGATTGCTCTTGTAATCCCAGCACTTGGGAGACTGAGGCAGGAAGATCAAGAGTTCCAAGACAGCCTGGACCACATAGTGAGACCCTGCCTCAAAAAAAAAACAACAAACAAAATGTTATTTAGAGGATCACGTTGTAGACTTACTAATAAAAACCAGGTGTCACCTCACCTCTGCTAATCCCTCTGTGCCTATGCAGGAGAGCAAGGAGGATGTGGTGGGGGACTTCAGGAAAAAAGATTTCTTTCTTTATCTTAGAGTTGACTGCTCACCCCCACAGAATCAAGCACCTGATTATTTAGTGATCTCTGTGGGGCTTTTATGATCTATTACTTTCTGAGATAGAAATGTGGATTTCCTTCAGCTTTTTGTTCCTTAACTACTGCCAGACAGAATAACTGAATAGAATAGAATTCTTTATTTCACCCAGCTCCTTTATTGATAAGCCTTGTTTTAATGCTTTATTTGATTAGATTTTATTTGCTTCTCAGTTTTTTAATTATTTGTGGACTTTTTCCTTTTTATTTATCTCTTTTGCCTGTCTGTCTCTTTTTCTAGCCATCCTGGGGTCTCCAGCTAGTGGAATTCAAAATACAATTGGTTCTGTTGGCACAGGGCAACAGAATGCCACTTCCTTAAGTAACCCAAATCCCATAGACCCCAGCTCCATGCAGCGGGCCTATGCTGCTCTTGGACTCCCCTATATGAACCAGCCCCAGACGCAGCTGCAGCCTCAGGTTCCTGGCCAGCAACCAGCACAGCCTCCAGCCCACCAGCAGATGAGGACTCTCAACCCCTTGGGTAGGTAAAAGAGCACTCAAGAACTCCCTTTGTCTAAAATCGAAAGGATAACAACTCTTATTGGAAACTGAGGCTGTTTTTAATTCTGTTTTTACTTCAAATTTAGTAATTAAAATAACCTAAGTAAAAAGCCCAAGTGGCTAATGCAAGGAAGATGGCCCATACTTACAGAAATTGCAGCATTTTCAAGTGAAGTAGTGTTTGGCTGCTTGCTATGCTGCTTCTATCTGGGCACTTTCATTTAGGACATCCATGTGGCTCAGAATGCAAAAATTCTACAAGTTAGAATTATGGTTGCACCAGTTGGGTGGACTACTTATTTGCTGAGGAATTGGGAGGAATCTGCCGGTTCCTGTGCACATTTTGGTCATGGTTTACTCACCATTGGATATAGCCGATCAGACTTGGACTAGTCAGCAACAGGAGTCTCAGAAACCCTCTACTGTCACAAACTTCTGGGCACACACAAGTTTTGCCATTCTTGCATATTTCCTTAACTTTTTTTTTTGGAGGGTGAAACTGGAATTTGAACTCAGAACTTTATGCTTGCAAGCATGCACTCTACTGCTGGAGCCACACCTCCAGTCCATTTTGCTCTGGTTATTTTGGAGATGGGGTCTTGAGAACTATTTGGGCTGGCCTCAAACTGCAATCTTCCCTATTTTAGCTGGGATTATAGGCATGAGCCACCAGCGCACAGCTAACTCTTTTTCTAAATGGATACGATCTTTTTAACCTCAGGCTCACACTGTGTGAGCAGTGCTGTGGGTGAAGTCATGACTGGTGGTGCTAGCTTTATTCTCTTCCTAATTGAACAAATATTTTAGACTCGAAAGTCTTTCTTTAACCAGTTAAGGGCTTGCAGTCTAGGTCAGTGGTAAGCACTTGCCAGCATGCCTAAGGCCCCATATTTGATCCTCAGCATTGTCAACAACAACAGAGGAAACAAAACCAAAGCAATAAGACAATTAAGATCATCCATAAGTTGCTTTTTGGAAATCAACTGCTTTTAATGAATGTCAAATTAATACTGACCAGGAAATTGGATTGGAATCCTAAGAACCAAATTCTGACTCTATTCCTGTTGAGGGTATATTTTGGAGCAATAGTATTTATTAACCTCTTTCTGAGTCATAACATTTTCTTTAATGTAAAGATTGTAGATAGCTTGGCCTTGCATATTTTTCTCCTGCACTTAATTTTTGTGATTTTGTTTTCTGATATGTTTAATGAAAAAAAAAAAACTATAACACAAAGGTTTGTACAGTTGAGCTTAGTGTCTATGGTTTGACCTTAACAAAGCAGAATCAAAATTTTAGGCTGCACATGAGCTGTTCGTAATTTTCTCTGCAACCATAGACACTAGCTATCTTCCAGAGCATGCCTTATTCTGGTTACAAAGTTGAGTGGGAAGGAGTCAACAATGGAATTTGAAAAAGTTGGTCACCATTACTGAAAATGCAGCATTCAGAGTTCCTGCTGTACTATTTATTATGAATCATTTATTTATGTGGTGACTTGTTTGTCTAGTGTAGGAACTCTAAAAGTATATATTATTATCTAAGGATTAATTGAATTTTCTTTGTCTTTAAAGGGAATAACCCAATGAACATTCCAGCAGGAGGAATAACAACAGATCAGCAGCCACCAAATTTGATTTCAGAACCAGCTCTTCCAACTTCCTTAGGGGCCGCCAAGTAAGACTAGGTTTTCAGTCAGCTCCTATCTGAGGGTTAGGCACACATGAAAGTGGGCAGGGACCACACACAACTTGGGTCTTTCTCTGTGTGTGGCAGAGAAAATCATTTGATAGTGGTGGGGGTGAATGCTGTTTTGTTTTGGGGCTTTTTCCTCTCTCTCTTTTTTTTTTTTAACTGTTTGATTCCATTTATATGACATTCTTTTTTTCCCCATTTTTATTAGAATATATTCATTGTATGGGGGGGATTCATTGTGACAATTCCAAATAACCTTACATTATACATTGGTTAGAATACCCCCACCATCTCCTCCTGAAGCCCCCTCTCTACCCTGCCTAAAGCAATTACAAGATATTTCATCATTCTTTTTCATATATTATATGAAGTTCATCAATCATATTCCCTCATCTTCATCTTGTCCATTCACTGTCCCCACTCCAAGTACAGCCTCCCAGACACACACACACAGAGTACCTGTTTTACAGTTCTGTTGTTTTTCTCTTTTTGTATTTTTAAACAGAACAGAATAGATTAAACATAGTTTGAGTTTGCTGTGTATACATTACTTGCTTCTCCCAGCATACTTTCTAAGTCCTATGTGGTTGAAGAAGAGCCTTATTTGTGTGCATTTGAGTCCCTTGAGCAGCTGGATCAAGTGTCCTTGTTCCCCCTCTAGCCCACTGATGAATGACGGTTCAAACTCTGGTAACATCGGGAGCCTCAGCACGGTACCAACAGCTGCACCTCCTTCCAGCACTGGTGTTCGGAAAGGCTGGCACGAACATGTCACTCAGGACCTGCGGAGCCATCTGGTCCATAAGCTGTATGTACTTGTTTCCCACCTCCACTTCAGATTTTGTGACTGAGGGCATTGCTGCAACTTCACAGTTTCACGGATTTCTATTTTGTTCCTCATTTTCCCATTGGTCCCAGGTAATAGTACCCTAGAAACTGTAGACGTTCAGTGCTTGTTTGAGAAAGCCATCCCCACTGCCAGCAGATCCCCGGGCAGGCTGGGTTCCTTAGCCCCTGGTCCCCAGTGAGTGAAGGCATCAGAAAGGAGAGAGGCATGACCCGTAGCCCACCCTCTGTGCTTCTGAGATCTGGGATTAGCTCATAAGCTTTGTTTTATTTTGTGACTCAAGGCTGTAATTGTAGAGACCCTTGAGAATCTGGGCAGTTTGGGATTTGTGAGTACAGATGGCATGACCATATATATAGCTAACATACAGAAAGTTCTTTTCAATTTTTTTTAATTTGTTATTAGCATTTTATAGTTGTTCAGGGGGATATGTTGTGACATTTACACATGTAATTACAATATATCTTAATTAGATTCACTTTCTTCATCGTTCTCTCTCATGCTCCCTCCCCTCTTAATAGAGCACTTTCAACCAATTTTTATACACAAATACAAAATACATCCACCATATTTGCCCTTCTTCACCATTCCTTATGCTTCCCCTCTCCCATTGGTTCTCACCCCCTAGACAAGGACCTGTTTTACCTTCCTGTACTTTTTTTCTTTTTTCTTTTTTCTTTTTTTTTTTATTGTGCTGGAGGGTACATTGTGGCATTTACATTTTTGTTGGTACATGATGGTTCTGCAGAGGACTTCATTGTGACATTTCCATATGTACATGTTTTATACCTTGGATTAGTTCATCTCCATTATTCTCCCTCCTACCCCACCCCCCTTCTTAAGGTGGGTTCAGCAGATTTCACTGTTTCACGTTCATGCTTGCATAAAAAGCACACCAACCATATTCACCCTCCTTTCCTCTCTTCTTTTACCCTCTCCTTCCCTCTAGTGCCCTCCCTTTAACATGACTTGCTTTACACTCCTGTTCTTCATTGTTTAGGTGTCTGTCTTTTTTTTTTTTCCGAGCAGGATTTTGCCTTGGTATTTTAATTGTTAATATATTGTGTTTAAAGCAGTCTAACCCCTTCCACTACTCCTCTTCATCCTTTTCTCCCTACCCAATATTGTTTAACAGTTTTCAGTGTGTTTCATTGTGACTTGTTCCTACACAGATGTGGTATATTTCATTATTATTCTCTATAGTTCTTTTGTTCTTTTCCTCCTCCTCTAGTTTCCTCTAGCAGTTCCACTTTTGGAAACATGTTGTGTGTATATCTATATATATGATAATTCAAGCTAGCTATCTTAAGTAAGGTGCTGTTAATCAACTAAATTCCCTTTGAGATTTTTTCCTTATTTTGATCCTTTTTAAATGAATAGTGGCCCACTGATCCTGGTTTTGGAGTTCTCATGTTACCACCTTGAAAGTAGGCTGATAGAGTGTGTTCTCTTTTCAGCGTCCAAGCCATCTTCCCAACTCCCGACCCTGCAGCTTTGAAGGATCGCCGTATGGAGAACCTAGTTGCCTATGCTAAGAAAGTAGAGGGAGATATGTATGAGTCTGCCAACAGCAGGGTAGGTCAGCAACTAACAGTTGACTCTGTACAGCACCTGCAGTGGTCTCGGAGAACTGCCTCTGTTCAGTATTATCCAGAAGTGGGGGGACCTGTGTGGCCTGGGGGACTCCTCATGTTGAGGACCCTGACCAGGGAAATGTCCCGATAAGACAGATTCCTGCACAGCTTTCTTGTTAACTGCTAGTATCACTCTACTGGAGTGTAGGGGTACGCAAAATCACATTGTGTCTTTGGGACATAGTTTTCATAGTGGTGTATTTTATAATGCTTGTATTATATTACTGCCAGTGCTAGTGAAAGCTCTCAGTTGTGCAATGAGGTGTAATAGCATTTAGCTATTCCTACTTGATAAATCCAATAAAGTCCCTAGTCAGATAAAGTTGCAGTTAAAGGATGTACTGGCATCACTAGAAATTAAGCAAAAATTTGGTCCTTCAGTTTATCACATATTGAATACTTACATTTGCCAGTGTACTTTAAAAAATTGAGTTTGGATAACAATTAGTGGTAGAGTGCCTGCTTAACATGTGCAAACCCTGAATTTGATTCCCAGAACCAAAACTCAAGTTTTTAGAGTTCTTAGTTTGTTAGGACATACAAAACAGATCACTTGTTTTTATAGTTTTAATTGCTTAATATTGAATGTTATTGTTTTTTAGGATGAATACTATCATTTATTAGCAGAGAAAATCTATAAAATACAAAAAGAACTAGAAGAAAAACGGAGGTCACGTTTACATAAGCAAGGCATTTTGGGTAACCAGCCTGCTTTACCAGCCCCAGGAGCTCAGACCCCTGTGATCCCACCGACTCAGTCCGTGAGACCTCCAAGTAAGGACTACATTCCCTTCTACCAGCCCTAGCCTGTTTGCTGCATTTTTTTTCTTCATTGTTTGAAGTGCATTCCTAAGAATGTAGAATTATGTTTTCCAAATATCTATACTTTGAAGCTATTTATGTGGCATAGGGACATTGACTTTCTCACATGGAAAGTCTCCTTAAATGGTGTCTTGGCATCAAAACACAAGTACTTTTGGACTTACCATGTTTCCCTTCATGTTTGAAGTTCTCTACAGGAAACTTCTTGTTCTTAAATCAAGGGTTATTGTAAGTAACCAGTGTTTTGTTGTTGTTGTTGTTTTTGTCATTGTAGATGGACCCCTGCCCCTGCCAGTGAATCGCATGCAGGTCTCTCAAGGTATTTAACTATTTGTTGTGAATCATATTTTAATTTAACTTTGAACAGCCACAACATCTCTTCCTTTTCTCTGTGTATATCTTTGTGGCATTTTTGTTTTGTTTTGTTTGCTCTTTCCATTGGTCTTTGCTGATGAGAATTCAGTCTTACCAGTAGTATGAATCTTTTGGGTTTGGAAATTTAGAAATTGCAGAAGAGTTCTCCAAAGAGATCAGAAGCAGGATTGAAAACTTTTTTAATGAACAGGAGGACCATTACCAGGGAGTCCACAAAAACAGCATTCTAGATGGGGGCAGAGGCATTTCTGAATGCACAGCAGGCAAGTGCATGAGCTAGACCTGGAGTGGTGGGTACAGGGCGGGGTTGCTGAGGAGGAGGTGCAGTGCCACTCCAGATCAGAGGGTTGAGGTCAGACTGGTGGGTATTGGCTTCAAGAGGGTGTGTGCAGAGACCCACATCAGGTTCGGGTGGTGGCAGCTGTCTAAATAACCTTTAAACACTCACCCTCAATTTGAGATTCTATGGTCATTTTTGGGAGTTCAAGGCCAGGGGGAAAGCCTTTGAACCCTGACACATTGAGACTTTGAGCAGTTAAGGATATTTCTCCAGATTGTGAAATGAGGTAGTAACATTATCCAGATTGTAAAGAAAGACACAACAGTTTGACAGGGAAGGGTGGGTTGTTGAAAGTTGTATCAGTGTTACCGAATACTGAAATAGACATAAAATAAACTTGTCAGGGACTTGTTTGGATGGACTGGATTTGAGGGGTGAAAGAAACCAAGAAATCAAAGAAATTGAGCCTTAGGAAAGTGGTGAAATGCATGTTGGGGATGGTGTGGACTTTGGGCTGGATAGGAAGAGGTTGTTGGTTTGGGGTCTGACATGAGAATTAGTTAGCTGTAGATTATTGGAAGAGATAGTTTTGGCTGGTGGAGTAGCTCACACGGTAAGAGTGCCTGCCTAGAAGAGACAGTTTACCAGCCTTTCTGCTAGTCCTTGTGAATGTGGATCTCATTGGGTGATTTTTCTTAGTATCTGCACAAAATTCTCAAGGAAGGGAAACTTATAGAGCCTATAAGCCTGGAAAGTCCTCTTGGATCTTGTTGACTCCTGGTCATTTGAGGGTGACATTTCTAGATAGTCATTGAAGGTAGTGTGAGGGCTGCAGATGTTTCTTTAAGAACCTTTCATGGCTACCACATTGTTAAGGTAATGCCTTCCAGGGCTCCTTCAAAGATTCTGTTAGATGGCAGTGCTGGTCAGAAGACTAACTTGAACTGGCCCACAGTTTCCCGAGTTTTGTGGAACGTTAGTAAGAACTAGCCACTGCGGTCTGGAGACACTTTCCAGCTAGTGAAGTCTCCGTCAGTGGTGTAGTGTTTCTGAGGACTACCAGAGGCTGAGGGTGAGAACTGCTGGCTCTTAGGCACTTCCTAAATGCTGAAAAGTGCTTGCAAATTTGAAACAGTGTTTTGAGTCTTGGCACAGATGCTAAGAAGCTGAGAAGCTTAGAAGCCTGGAATTATGGTAGCCAGCTGCTCCAGGGGTCATTAAGTGCCGGTGCACCAAGTCTTTGGAGACATCTTGTAGATGAAGGAACCTCATTCCTTCACAACATCTCCTTGCCTGCTTTGTAGCTTTGACACTTTGTACCTATCAACTATGGGTCCTTCTGACTTTCTGCTTTCATGACTTCATCCTGCCATAGCTCTCTCAACCCTCCCACCTTCTCCCCTGCTACACAGTTGCCATTTTCCCTGGATATGGAAAAGTCTATTACTTAACTGTCCTCTCTAATTAATTGGGTGGGTTCCTCTCAGTTGTCTATAACACATGTGTGTTCCATCTTACTTAACATTTACTTGATGAATTGTGATTGTTTTCTTTAGATACTTTTCTTAATGAACCATTGTGGCTGTGTTTATAGGGATGAATTCATTTAACCCAATGTCCTTGGGGAATGTCCAGCTGCCACAAGCACCCATGGGACCACGCGCAGCCTCTCCCATGAACCATTCTGTCCAAATGAACAGCATGGCCTCTGTTCCCGGGGTAAGTGTTTCTCCTCTTAGACCTTGTGTCATCAAGAACCTTCTCTGAACAGGGAATTTCCTGTGTCATCTGAGAATTCCACAGTACTTTTTCCTTTGAGTGTGGGCTGTGCTTTTTTTATTTCCTTCATCTCTCTTTTTAAGAAATCTTTATTATTGCTGTAATAAAGAATTATTTGGTTGTTACTTATTTTTATTGAAATAACAAATCCGTAGGAATTTGTGCCTATGAGGAGAGCAGCATTCTGAGGGTGGAGCCAGCAGCTGACCTCAGAGGCCAGGCAGAGATTGTTCGTGTCTGAGGCTGCTTTCTAAACACTTCATAGAACTAATAAAAGGCGTGCTTGAACTGTAATTTGTAGCATGCTACTGATTGCTATTCAGAGGACAATGCAAAGTTAGCTCATTTGAGAGATTGCTTGAGAAGGTATGGAAAAGTGCTAGGAGCTGAGGAGTTCTCCAGGGTCAAAGCTTGGCTGGGTTGTAAGGCCTTGCATCTCCTGTTGCACTGTTCATCTTGGAGACACTGGCCTGTTGTGTCTGCACTGCAGCTTTCCTGATGCTTGTTGTCTCATAGATGGCCATTTCTCCTTCCCGGATGCCTCAGCCTCCGAACATGATGGGCACACATGCCAACAACATGATGGCCCAGACACCCACTCAGAACCAGTTTCTGCCGCAGAGCCAGTTCCCATCATCCAGTGGGGCCATGAATGTGAACAGTGTGGGCATGGGGCAGCCAGCGGCCCAGACAGGAGTGTCACAGGTATGTTCACCATGCAAACCAGGACCACCAGCCTTTCTGTAGCCCCAGGTTCCTGTGACCAGAGCCTATCATATTTCATGCAAATTAAAATTCTAGAATATACATTTCATTTTCATGTATCAGTATTTCTTCATTTTTTCCCACTTTGTTCTATAATTTTTTAATTTGTTTCGAATTCCTCTTATCCTCGCTAGTGGAACTTCACACAAAAAGTAAGAACAGATTATGATTTTTTGACTTTTTTTTATGCTCTATGCTTTGGTATTTGGGTATTCCTGTTTTCTTAGGATTTTTTGTTTGTATTGCATCATCATCGTTACTGTTATTGTTATTACTATTTTGGCAGTACTGAGGTTTGAACTTGGCCTTGCTTAATAGGCAAGTGGTTTATCACTTGAGCCATGCCTCCAGCCCTTTTTGCTTCAGTTATTGTTTGGATAGGGTCTCTTGATTTTTGCCTGGGATGGCCTTGAACTCTGCTTCTCCTGATTACACCTCCCATATAGCTGGGATTGCAAGGGTGGACCGTCACGTCTTGCTTGTTCTCTGAGATGGACCTGGCTAACTTTTTGCAGGGGTGACGGGGGAATAGGCTGGCCTCAAACTACAGTACTCATCTCTGTCTCTCAAGTAGCTGGGATTACAGGTGCAGACCACCATGTCCAGCCTAATTTGTGTGTTTTGAAGTCAAAGTTTAACATGTGATCATGAGAGACACTGGAACTTTAAAAAGAAATTCATTCCCCGCTATTGATTAGGGTTGTGTGTTCTGCTGCCTGTCTCTCGCTGTTTGGGGCATCAAGCTACAGAATTATTGGTGTAGTTCTCTTCTTGCTGATACACTTTTAATCATTCAATTTAAAGCTAAAGATAACTATTTTCCACTTTATTTTATTGCTCTCACCTCCCCCCCCCCCCCCTTTTTTTGGACTGTACTGGGGTTTGAACTCAGGGCTTCACACTTGCAAAGCCGGTGCTTTACTGTTTGGGCCACACCTCCAGTCCGTTTTGCTCTGGTTACTTTGGAGATGGGGATCTCATGAACTGTTTGACTGAGCTGGCCTCAAACCTCCCAAGTAGCTGGGATTGCAGGCATTAGCCACCAGTGCCCCAGCTTTATCCCTCTGTTTTTAATTGTGTGCTGCATCAGATTTCATACAAGATGTCCATATATTTAAAAGAGGCCCCCAAAAGATGAAATGCATGTCTTTTTAATGTAACAGGTATTTATTATCGGAAGTAGGTGGAAGAGAACATAACAGTGAGGTGCAATCAGGGCATAAATCAGAAGCTAACATTTGTCATCAGTAATCTGGTTGTGCAGGCTTTGTCCTAAGGCTGATTTCACTCCTGTTTTCAAGATGACTGCCATTTACGGTTGATACTCTGTTTGATTCCATGTGAGGTTTAACATAAGAATAGGGAGAAACCTGTTTTCAAAGCCAGAAATTCAGATCCTTTCCCTTAATTCTGTTAGGCCAGTTTGGAGCTAGGGATGGGGGCCATCTTACTGCAAGTCTTGGGTAGAACATCAAAGCAGCGAGAGTGTGTGGCAGAAGAGAACTGTTGGCAGACAGGGAGCAATGCATATAAAGTAATGCAGAATGGGTCATTGAGTATATATTCGATTTAATCACTAAATTTTGATTAATTTTTAATTTTCCATAACATCTCATTTCCTAGAACAGAAATCATCACGATTTTTTTTCTTCTTTCCTTACTCTTTCCCTCCCTCCCTCCCTGTAGCTCAGGCTACTCTCAAACTCATAATCCTCCTCCCTCAGCCTCCTGAGGGCTGGGATTAGAGGCATGTACCACCATGCCCAGCAGCAAACCTTTTCTGTAAAAGGCGAAAGGAAATATTTTCATTTTATGGGCTGTAGTCTTGGTTTTAATTATTCAGCTTTACTGTTAACAGTGTGGAAGCAGCCACAGACAATACACAAATGAACAGGTGTGGCTGTGTTTCAGTACAGTATTATAGGAAGAAGCAACCAGTTTGAACAGTGGTTCAGATTCATGTTTTGAAAAGTACACAAATTTATTTATTTATTTTTTTTAGTGGTACCAGAGTTTGAACTCAGGGCTTTGTGCTTTGTAGG
Organism: Castor canadensis; assembly: GCF_047511655.1. Taxonomy (NCBI): domain Eukaryota; kingdom Metazoa; phylum Chordata; class Mammalia; order Rodentia; family Castoridae; genus Castor; species Castor canadensis. The sequence continues at coordinate 3,243,240 of NC_133402.1, read as the reverse complement.
CAGGCTCTCTACCACTTGAGCCATGCCCTCAGCCCCTACAAATAATTTTGAAGTGTCTCCCTGTTGGGAACTACTGTGCTAGCATGTTTCAGTGTCTTAGTAACTCACTTAAAAACAAAAGCGAGAACTACCTTTCTCCATGGTCTAAGCTATGAGTGAGTAGATGTTATGGAGCCTGAAACCAGTGAGCTGAGTTGAGTTAGTAAATGTTTAAGTCTGAAGTAATCAAAGCATGAGAAACATTTGTAGTGTTAACTTTATGGGAAAATGCACTTTATTTTAAGTGGATAGCTTGTGGGTTTTTTTTTTTTTTTTTGACTTTACAAATGAAATATCCCCATGAAACTAGCAGACCTCATTAAGAAACCCTGACTAGATTTTCATAAATTTAATTCTTCAAATCTCTTGTATTTTCAACTAGAAGAGATGATTTTAACATACTCCATCAATTTCTTTTAGGGCCAGGTGCCTGGTGCTGCTCTTCCTAACCCTCTGAACATGCTGGGGCCCCAGTCTAGCCAGCTGCCTTGCCCACCGGTGACACAGTCACCATTGCACCCGACGCCACCTCCTGCTTCCACGGCTGCTGGCATGCCCTCTCTCCAGCATCCAACACCGCCTGGAATGACGCCTCCCCAGCCAGCAGCTCCCACTCAGCCATCCACTCCTGTGTCGTCTTCTGGGCAGACTCCCACCCCAACTCCCGGCTCAGTGCCCAGTGCTACCCAAACCCAGAGTACCCCTACAGTCCAGGCAGCAGCGCAGGCTCAGGTGACCCCACAGCCACAAACCCCAGTACAGCCCCCATCTGTAGCTACTCCTCAGTCATCGCAGCAGCAGCCGACACCTGTGCATGCCCAGCCTCCTGGTACACCGGTGAGCCTCTCTCAATTTGTGGTCTTCAGATTGAAACTCTTAGAAGTTATCTTTCCCATCAGAATGATGTGTCATGAAGCTGCTGCAGCATCTTGGCACAACACCAAAAATTATTTGTACCCTGATGAAACCGCAGTGAGCTGTGCTATGTTTCTAGCATTGCCCCAAAGCTGTATAGCAGAACATGATTTACTGTCATCCCCCTAGTTAGAGGTGTTTGCAGAAGTCAGTAATTATTGACATATCCATGTCATGTGTTGAATTTTTAAACTATATATATCCAACTATTGTGTTTCCCATTGTCTGTCTGAGATTAATGTCTTTTTATTTAAATAGGTTTTTTTTTTTTTTTTTTTTTTTTGGCTGATGTTTTGTAGGTTTGTTACACATGCTATGCTCCTAACTGTTTATCTTGGCCGATTATCCTTCTTTAAGAATACAGAAGGCTTTTCTTTTTCATAATGAAATAGCAAATCCAGGTTTGTACCTTCTGTGGGTCAGAACTGCCTATTCATTTTTGGAGATGGTGGTGGCAGGATCACAGCTGTGTGTTGTGTTGTCCCAGGCCTCCTTGTGTCTAGACAGCCCCTTCCAGGCTGGTCTGCCTTTGTTCCCCAGAACCTCTGACTGCACATTTCTCAGCCACATCCCTCTCCCAAGTTTTTGCTGAAATCTTAGTATCATTTTCTTTTAAGTCTTAGACCTCTCCCCTCCCAGAATAAACTTTATTCTAAGGTACTGAGTACATTTGTTTATCAAGTAGCAAAATTAATTCCAACAAAAATCCCAAAGATAACATTATTTCTATTTCTCTGTAAGGGCATGCTTATTTACTCTTTCTTTCTTAACTTGCTTGCTTGCTTTCTTTATTTATTTTTGTGTTACTGGGGTTTGAACTCAGGGCCTACACCTTCAGCCACTCCGCCAGCCCTTTTTTGTGGTGGATATTTTCAGTGTAGGGTCTCAGAACTATTTGCCTGGGGCTGACTTCAAATGGAGATCCTTCTCATCTGCCTACTGAGTAGCTAGGATTACAGGTGTGAGCCACCGGTGCCAGGCCTCTTTTGGTTTCTTTACAGCTTATAATTCAGCCTTTCACCAAAAGCTGAACCTTATTGAAAGGAATTAATGGTGAAATAGTTTAAGAAGAACACTTGGAGAAAATAACTCTGTCATAATTTAGAAAGTTCTATTCTTCTATCTGTGCATTCATGGCAAGAAAAATGAATCATGTTTCTGACTGATGGTAACTCCCTCTAGAACTCCCCTGGTAGTTCTGTCCTTCAGTGCCCTCAGTAGGTGCTTATTAGGTTAGTACTCTCAAGAAGTGGGGAACAGATGAGCAACAGAGTTGAAGTCTATGTATGTTACCTGCTTGACAGAGGTGTATGATTTTGGTTTCTTCATAGCTTTCTCAGGCAGCAGCCAGCATTGATAACAGAGTCCCCACCCCTTCCTCCGTGGCCAGTGCAGAAACCAATTCCCAGCAGCCAGGACCTGATGTACCCATAGTGGAAATGAAAGCAGAAGTCCAGACTGAGGACACTGAGCCTGAGCCTGGGGAAACCAAGGGGGAACCTCGGTCTGAGGTGGGTAAAGTGGTAAATATATGGCTGTGTGTGGAAACTTTATCCATGTGTCCTTGGAACTGTCCATGGATGTCTCTGGATTTTGTTTTAATACTCTGTTTGAATGTGGATTCAGAAAGTGAATTGGCTATTCACTTTTACTGCCTGAATTATCCATTGACCTCTTCATTCATTTAGTTTTGCAGAAAGGGTAGTGTGGATTCATTTGCTAGTTAACCTGTGGCAGAAGCTGAAGATTGGCAGGAGTGGGCTGGATCCAGCCTGTAAATATGTTTTGGTTGGCCAGTGTAATAGTTTAAAAATCAGGAAATTGCAAATTTTGACTTTTCTCTAAAACTGAGAAACTCTGTGCTTACATTCCTGTGCTGCAACAATCTGAGTATGAACCCCAACTGCAGCCTTTAGATAGGGCACAGGCTTTCCAATTAGCCAAAGTCTCCACTGTCTCACACCACACCTTCTGTCTCCAAGGGCTTTTGATCCCCGCGCTAATTTTCAAAAATATTCTTATTCCAGCCTGGAAGTATGTACATGTGAATGATATACTGAACATGTAAAATACTTTCACACTTTAAATTAGAACTGTAATAGCACTGGTGCTGTATCAGAGTGACTCAGTAGACACCAAATACTAAAGTCTTTCCTCTGGGAGAGAAGAGAAATGATAAACGCACCTCTGACGAGGGGCAGGCTTACAAAACCATGTAGATTTAGGAGCCTTCCAGAAAGGCTGAGTTAGGTTAGAGGTGGAGAGTTCTGATAGTCATCTGTCATCTGCGGTTCTGCTTTTCTCAAGATGATGGAGGAGGATTTACAAGGACCTTCCCAAGTTAAAGAAGAAACAGACACAGCAGAGCAGAAATCAGAACCAATGGAAGTGGATGAAAAGAAACCCGAAGTAAAAGTGGAAGCTAAAGAGGAAGAGGAGAGTAGTGCTAATGGTACAACCTCTCAGTCGACATCACCTTCACAGCCGCGCAAAAAAAGTAGGTGCTATGTTCTGTAACTTAGGACTACTGGGTCTCCACACCAAGCATTGGAAGCCAAAGGAGGAAAGTAACTCCGCATCTCAGATTTATCTTTCTTACCTGCCATTCCCTCAATTTTTACCCCTTAGAAATGGTGACAGCAGGCTGCACCTGGGAGAACAGCCCACTGTGCAGAGCTGTCTTCTGAGATGGGATGTCACAGGCTGTGGGGCCAGAGTTGAAAATGCCTCTGAGTAGGCTAAGGAGTGTGGACTCTACTTGGCAAGGTGTAAAGAACCAGGCGCTGGAGCCTTACATCTGTAATCCTAGCCAAAGAAAAAGTCTAAGGCAGGCTTAGAACTTCTGCAATGACAGAAATGTTATGGTGGCCACCAGCCACTTAGCCTGTGGCAATGAATATGACATCAAACTGAATTGAAATTTTACTTGCCACGTATGGTTGGTAACTGTGCACTGGACACAAGGGGATCTTCCATGTCTGTGAACTACATACTTAGATAGCACGTATGAAAGTCTTGAGGACAGACGTGTAGTGGCTTGCTCTGTGACACACCAGCTAATCAGCAGAAGCAGTGCAGATACAGCTTCTGACTTCCTCAGCCCATTTGGTGTTTTTTTTTTTTTTTTTACACAGACGTGGTAAAGACAGGAGTTTGAAAGTGCTTTCCTCAGCATAGGCTTTAAACAGTTGTTTCATGAATGAATAATTATCAACCAGAGTGAGACCTTTAAGGTTGTATTTCTTTTTTATTATCACTGGAAAGAAGATAGGGTCTACAGTGGGAGTCAGCAGGTTTTGTTTGTTGTTTAGACAGGGTCTTGCTGTGTAGCCCAGGCTGGTCTCCACCTTGTGATCCTCATGATTGTAGGTATGCACCACCATGTCCAGCCTGTCAGCAGACTTTTTCTGTAAAAGACCAGATAGTTCAGGTTTCAGGTTTTATATAACATAAGGCCTCTGTTAAAACTACTCAACTTAACTATATAGTATAGAAGCAGCCACAGATAATACGTAAATGAATGAACATGCCAATAAAGCTTTATTTTTAGAGACTGAAACTCGAATTTTATGTAATTTCATGTGCCATGAAATATGCTTTTCTTTTTTTCCTCGTTAAAAAAGGTAAAATCCATTATTATCTCTCAGTCCATAGAAAGTGGGCAGCTGGTCACATTATACCTTTTGGTCACAATTTGCCAACCTCTTGCTTAGAGGAATGAAAAGACTGTGGATTAAGTAATAGTTTTCTTATAGAGAGCTACTCAAAGAATGTCAGTTGTTAACTTCATGTCTGTATAAAACAGAATAGAGGAAAAGGAGTTAGAGGAAAGCAAGAATGTGTTTGTTTCTGAGGCTTCTGAAGTCACATCTCCCTAGAACAGTTCCTCATGCTGTTTAGGTCCTCATGCACACACTGGGGAGTGGGTGCATGGGTGGGAGTGCTGCAATTTGGGTTTTATCTGTTTGGCTCAACCTCGAGCTGTAATCCAAGGCTAATGCAGCCAGGAATCCCAAAGAGGAGGTGGTGTCTGATTAAGGGTTCTCAGGAGGGAATGCACTCTGGGCAGACTTCCTAATATACTCTTGTTTCCATCTCTAAAATTAAGAGATTAAATTGGATTTTTCCTTTAACCTTTAGCCTTTTACTTGATAGAAATCAGGTAATACTTCACAGAATTTTACAAGTTAGATTTCCCAAACCAAAGTGGTTCTGGGCACCAGTGGCTCAATGCCTATAATCCTAACTCCTGAGGAGGCAAAGGTCAGGAAGATTGTGGTTCACAGTGATCCCTGGCAAATAGTTCTTGAGACTCTATCTTGAAAAAACCCTCCACAAAAAGGGGCTGGTGGAGTGACTCAAGGTATAGGTCCTGAGTTCAAACCCCAGTACCAAAAAAGAAAAAAAGGCATACCACTGCCCAACTGGAAGTTTAAATGTTTATAGTATTTTAATACCTTTTTTTTTTTTTTTTTTTTTGGTGATAATGGGGCTTAAACTCAGGGCCTCACACTTGGCTCTACCACTTGAGCCACTCCATCCGCCCTTTAATATCATTTTGAAATGACAGTTTATGGTTATCGGTTTTAGAAAATATTTTCAAGATACAAAAAATTAAAGGAAAAAAACATAAAGAAATTGATGTCAGTCACCACTCTCATCAGAATTTCTTTGATATATTTTCCTCTGGTCAGTTTCCTGTGTGAAAGAGTGTGAGCTTGGTGGGGTTGTGACATGTTCACTGTTGACTCATCTCCCTTGCTCCCTGAGGAGTTTATTAGGTACCTGTCCCCATGCTTTTCAGACATTGCGACTTTTGTATGACTGCCATCTTGGAGGTACTTGGCAGCCAGTGTTCATTCTTCTGTTGGTGACAAGAGAAAGGGTAGTAGGAAATGTGATGGCTAAGAGGTGGGAGCAATGGACATTGATAAATGGGAGAAAACAGTACAGAACTTTTAGAAAAATAATTTACTTTTCTAACTCAGTTGCTCTATGTATTTGTTATATGTAACCATTGCCTCAAGTGACCCAAGTTTAATACAACCAAGAATAGAAAGCATCACCAGAGAATTTTTTAAAGGTCCCTTCCAATGAAATGACTTTACTTTACCACCTAGCTTGATCGTTGAAGCAGATTTGGAAGTTAGCTTCATTTTCATTCCAGCAAAAATTTAAGGTTAGAAGCCAGGTGTTGGTGACTCAGCCTGTAATCCTTGCTACTTGGGAGGCAGAGATTGGGAGGATCGAGGTTCTAGACCAGTCCAGTCAAATAGTTCCAGAGACTCTATCTCCAAAATAACCAGAGCAAAATAGACTGGAGGTGTGGTTCAAGTGGTAGAGCATCTGCTTTGTAGGCATGAAGCCCTGAGTTCAAACCCCAGTCCCACTAAAGGAGAAAAAAAAAAACCCTACACAGAATTTAGAAATATTTATTGAAGACACAAACTTTCTCAGTGTCTCATTTTGCCTCATGACCTGAACGCAATTTTTAAAAAACTGTGTTACTGTATTTTCAGAAGCCCTGAATAATAGCTTTTAGTCTATGGGTTCTTAGGAAAGTGAATGAGAACTGCCAGAGTGCTTTGAAAATGTCGTGACTATCAGATAGAAGCCTCTCAGGCTTCCTTGCTAAATGTGATGTCAGAGGGGTCTGAGAGCACCTGTTATGTAACGCCTCTTCTTTGTGTTTTCTTCCTGCAGTCTTCAAACCTGAGGAGCTACGCCAGGCACTTATGCCAACCCTTGAAGCACTGTATCGGCAGGACCCAGAGTCTTTACCTTTTAGGCAGCCTGTAGACCCCCAGCTGCTAGGAATTCCAGTAAGTTAATCTAGTGAAAAAAATTTTTGACCATCCATCGTATTCTCATTCTTCCCCTCCCTCCCCCAGACCCGCCCCCGCCCCACCGTGATTGGTGTTTGATGCCAGGACCTTGTGCTTGGTAGGCAGGTGCTCTACCACTTGAGTCACTCCACCAGCCCATTTTTATCGTGGCTATTCTCAAGGTAGGGTCTGGTGAATTATTTGCCTAGGGCTGACTTCAAACCTCAGCCCTCCTGATCTCTGCCGTCTGAGTGGCTAGGATTACTGATGTGAGCCACCAGTGCCTGGCCTTCATTTATCTCTTAAAAGTTGGGTACAGTAATCTTCTTGAAGACTTGTTTCCTCATATAAAAAACTGTTCTCTATCAGCAGTTATCAATGAAGGAATGAGAAGCAAGTGCTTTAGCCCAAAAAGTCTTGCTTTATGTTTGTGATCTTGTGTAAAGCTTTATGTGAAAGAATTGACTTAAAGAATTGGAGAATTTCAGTTATGAAACATATAAATCCCTGTTTACTATCTCTGGGAAGTCTTGGAAAAGGCATGCAGATCTCATAGAATCTGTTGAAAAGTAGTCTCAAGGTTTGTGTTTACAAAACCTTTACTACCCTTTACTCCCATGCAGGGGACCCATCCTAGAGTCTTGTGCTTGCTAGACAGATATTTTACCACTAAGCTAAAATCCCCAGCCCTGTGTTAATCTTAGAATTGCATTTTTGTTTGCTTGGACAAAGGTAAATCTCTAGAAGTATACATCTATAAATTTGTTCAACATTATACCCTGTCCCCCTCCTTACCCCATACTAGGGTCTGAATTCAGGGTCTCATGCTTGCTAGGCAGGCACTCTGCCAGTTGAGTACTCTATCAGCTGTTTTTTTGCATTGGTTATTTTTGAGATGGGGGTCTCACTTTATGCCAGGGCTGGCCTGAGCCCCTATCCTCCTATTTCTTCTTTATTGTATAGCTGGAATGACAGGCCTGTGCCATTGTGTCTAGCCGTTGTTGAGATTGGATCAGTGGGGACTTTTTTCTGGGGCTGGCTTCAAAACTACGTTTCTCCTAATCACTGTTGCTCAAGTAGCTAGGCCTTTGGTCATAATTTTAAATCAGTGAATTTCAATCCTTACTTAAATTTTTTTTCATTAAAAATACCTGATTAATCTTTTAGCATTATTTTTTCTTTGAAGTAATTTGGTCATTCTCAAACATAACAACTGCCAGTTTAGTGGGTCAGACCAGAGGAATATTAGATGGTTTTTTGTTTGTTTTTTAATTCTTACTACCATTTCTTATTGAGTACAGAAGTTCTGGCACTTCCTATTTTTATTATGTTTTAAACCTTTTAGAGGGGCAGTATTAGGATTTTGAACTCAGGGCCTTGTTGCTTGATAGGCAGGTGCTCTACCATTTGAGCCATGCCATAAAGCCAGAGCCCTCTATTTATGTTTTAAGATAAAGCTGCCATCTGCTGGCATTTGAAATTAGAGGGATCCATTAGACTGAGACCATTTTATTTTTAAGGATTACTTTGACATTGTGAAGAATCCCATGGATCTTTCTACCATCAAGCGGAAGCTGGATACAGGGCAGTACCAAGAACCCTGGCAGTACGTGGACGATGTCTGGCTTATGTTCAATAATGCGTGGCTGTATAATCGCAAGACATCCCGGGTCTATAAGTTTTGCAGTAAACTCGCAGAGGTTTTTGAACAGGAAATTGACCCCGTCATGCAGTCCCTTGGATATTGCTGTGGACGCAAGGTATAGTCTTAACTTTCTCTGGAAAATGAACTTTCTTGGTTAATCCAGCCAAGAGGGCATTCTGCTAAGATGGGAGACTCAACATTCTGACCACATGTGTGTGCTTGGGAGTTCATAGGTGCAGTTTGATGTTTTGTATCATAGTTGACTGCCTTAGCAATGTCATGGTCAACGCTAAAGGCCTTGAGCCTTTCTGGCTGCCCCTTGACCATTTTATCTGCTATAATACTGTCTCTTAGAGCCAGAGCTATACTAATTCTGTCTTCTTTAATTCAAAATGTCTCAATGGCTATGAGGGTTGTTAGAAAATTATCTAATATACTAGCAAATAATTTACTCTGTAGTACACTTGAACACTTCAGGATGTAAATGGAATATGTTTTTAGTATTTTCTCCTTTATTTTTGCAGTATGAGTTTTCCCCACAGACTTTGTGCTGCTATGGGAAGCAGCTATGTACAATTCCTCGAGACGCGGCCTACTACAGCTATCAAAATAGGTAAGCATTTAGCAATTTCCTGCATTACAGGGCAAAAGAAAGATGTTAGGGTAAGACCTACTCACCTGAATTGTCACCTAGATAGATTATTTTTGATGTTCCAGTGAAAAGTGTCTAGTGTAAAAGTTTGACCTCAAAACCACTTGCTACACTACTTTGGGTTAGGTATATTCATTCTTAAGTATAGTCTTTCCAAAATGTAACCTTGTAAACAAGAATACCTCTTGACAAAGGTTGAAATGCCTTTCTAAATATATTTAGAGAATACAAAAATGGTATTTTACTCTTCTGCTAGCAAATGTCTGCCTGGATAATTTAACCTGACCAATCTGGTGGGAGGACTTGGATTAGTAATACTGCATTTCAGAAAAAAAAAGTCTTGAGGGTTTTATTTTCTAATTTTAAATTAAGTAGCACAATACTGATATTTTTCATTGAGTTCAAGAATAAGCCTAGCCGGTCACCAGTGGCTCACACCTCTAATCCTAGCTTCTTGGGAGTCTGAGGTGAAGAGAATCGTGGTTTGAGGCCAGCTGGGACAAATAGTCTAGAGACCTGTCTCCAAAATAACCAGAGCAAACTGAACTAGAAGTGGTCTCAAGCAGTAGAGCACCTGCTTTGCAAGTGCGAAACCATGCAGTCCTACCAGAAAAGCCTCCTGTTGGACATCTTGGTACATGACTGTAATTCCTGCACTCAGGAGGCTGAGGCAGGAGGATTCTGAGTTGGGGCCAGCCTGGGCTATATAGTGGATCTCTGTTTCAAAAATAAAAAATAATCATATGTTTAAGATGGCTATTTCAGGGTTTTGAGAATAGTAGGCCTGGTTGAAAAATAGTTCTCATCTTTTTGGAATGTGAATGTATAAATTTCTTTGTATCCATTGTGTTAAGTGACGCATGTTGCTGTAAGCATGAGGGCTTCATGCCTTGAGGTGCAGTTATAAATTTGGTTGAATTCTGTAACATTGAGTCCATTTTGTGAACTGGCAACTAGAACCTTTATGTGAGCAAGAAGGAGCTTTGCACCTGTTCTTTGTCTTAAAGTTCAAGTAGTAAATATCAGAATCAAAGTTTGGTGTTTTGGTTTTTTTGCTCTTATTTGGGTCATAGTAATTACATGTGTCCCAGTAGTTCAAAAAAGATAGAGGGCTTTTTGTTACTTGTCCAAAGGTACGTATATAAGCCAAAAAATTTAGAATTTTGAAATTCTTTTTCCTCTTACGGGTTTTTTTGGGGAGTGGGGGTGGGACTGGGATATGAATTCAGGGCTTTGTGCTTACAAGCACTCTACTGCTTGAACCACACCTCCAGCCCTATTCTTGTAATTTTTAAAGAAAATCTTACCATGTTCCAAATAATAACTCCCATGAAAATCCTATGTGTTTTGTTTTTTTTTAAATCCTACTTTTTAAAAACAAGCACTTGACACAAAAATGTCTCAAGAAAAGACTTCTAAGCCTTGTGCAGCCCACTGGTTTTCAGCACTATTCAGTGGGTATCTCTACTGGAGTGAAACCCATACAACCATTCTGCTGAGAACAATTCAGCATTCAGAGTTTAATTTCTGTCCCAGTATTCCCTTCTTCAAGAGAAACATTTTAAGACAAAGTTTAAAATGATACCCTAGCCCCTTCATAATGAAATTCTTCACATAGTGACCATAAGTGGTAATAACACATTCCAGAAGTTCTAACCCCTCTATTTTCGGTTTTAGCCCTGTGACACTCAGCACATCCCATAATGTATCAAACTTAACCTTGACATGACAGCATCTTCCCTGAAAGCCTGGTGTTGTCCAGTGTCCAGTAGAATAATGCATAGGCATGCACTTTTGAAGACTGTTAAAAAGTATGTATAAAGTCACAATGCTTTATAACCAGAAACATACTATCCCTGCTACTCTGTTACCCAGCACAGTTCTGGTCTAGAAAGAAAAACATTATTTATACTGTTTCTAAGTGTTTGAGGCCTTTCATTGTTAGTTTCACTGTTCCTAGGTCCTTGGGGACCCTGCTTTTGCAGGAATGCACAGATTCGGGCCACATATATCTTGAACAATTAAAATTGAATAGAATTGGCCTGGTGCTGGTGGCTCATGCCTGTAATCCTTGCTACTCAGGAGGCAGAGATCAGGAGGATCCAGGTTCGAAGCCAGCTCCTGCAATTAGTTTGTTACACTCTATCTCTCAAAAAAACCCACCACAAAAAAGGGCTGGTGGAGTAGCTCAGGGTGTTGGCCCTGAGTTTATACCCCCAATACTGCCAGAAATGATAGATAGATGGACAGATAGATGGATAGTTGGATAGATAGATAGATAAAAGAAAAGAAAATATAAGAAAGAAAAAAATTGATAGGATTGGGGCACTCTATTGTGCTATGTCAGAGGAGGTCATCAGTGGAGTACAAACCCAGGATTATATTGAAAGTTCTGAGATGTCCAGTTTTATTCCTTTGTAGAATTTCACTTTCACTAAATAAAACTAATGTATATTTCTTGAGCTGTGTCCTATGAACAATACATTTCAAAAGGTTAGGTGTAACTTGTAGATTAACAGGTTGTGATTGTAAGAAAGCAGTGGCCCAGTTCTATGCTGAACATTCTAACTGCTTACATTTTTGTTTTCAGCTTTGGCCATTTATGAACAATGTGGTGTTCTTTTGTCACTTCTGCTAAACTATTTGGGCATTGAGAACAGTAGAAAATTCTACAGACCATTTAAACAAGTGGTACTCTAATGTACAAGCTAGTCTATGGTTATATTTTCCATACACTTTGAAAATTAGGAAATAACTCACGCTGGGAAACTTTTACAGCTCTTCCAGTAGTATCTATAGATAATGCAGAGAAATGTATAGATAATAATAGATATCACAGTTATTTGTATATACTGATACAGTACTTGTAACAATCTGCATTTGAAAACTTACTCCATGTATTCAATTACCCTTGCAGATGACCTGTGCAGTTGCACTGTGCTAGCTTTAGCAGCCTAGATGCTCATCATCATCACTGGATATGTGAAATACTTCTCCTTTGCAGTTCCATATTCATCAAACTGCTTCACACAAGGCAGAATCTCATCTAGGTTCTTAGGGCTGGCGAGCAATTTCTAGGGATAGCAGAGTTTGGACTAGGTAATAAATAGTGGCAAAGGCTAGTATTAATGTCTTGTTACCCATGGCCAGCTTTATTTCAACCAGTCTGATTACAGGGGTAGTGCCACCCTGATGTGCACTGTCTTATCTCTCTGAAGGGTGATAAAGTGAGGCCATGGGCTCTGCCCTCTCCTCTTCTTAATGAACAGGCTAGAATCTGATTTCTCTGGCAGTACTTTGTGATAGATACTACAATCTGAGAACCCTCTGTCCCTCCCACTTTCTGACCCTGGGATTCTCAGGGGCAGGAGGTGCTCACACACACAGAGGTTAGGTTTGTTCAGCCACTCCAAGGGCTACTTTTCAACCATCACACTTCATTCTGCATCAGTTTTTGCTATTAGAAAATGATAGGTATGTGGTTCTTATTTTCTGAATGTCATGATGCCTTGCTTCAATAAACTCAAAGAATTTGCCCAGGATTTTACGATCATTTAGATTTACTTTGATTATGGTGGTAATTTCTTTTTAGACTGTGTCCAGCAGTCTTCTTCTCACTGGCCATAGTACTGAGTACAAATAAAGCACTCAGTTCTGAGTTGCTTTTTGTTTTGTTTTGGGTTTTTTTTTTTTTTTTTTTTTTTTTTGTGGAACTGGGGTTTGACCACAGTGTTTTGCATTTGCAAAGCAGGCATTTTACTACTTGAGCTACACCTCTAGTCCTGAGCTTTATTTTTAAAAGGGAAATATTTGACTTCAAGGGAGTTTCTGTTTTGGTTGCCACTAAGTTGGTTTATACTTTCTGTACTTCAGTTTTTTCTTTCCAGTGATGACCATGACCTCCTACGTGCAAAGATTCTTTTCAGTATGATTTAAACGCTCCATAAGAATATTTACAAAATGAATGTTCAGGACATTATTACAGTTCCTTCAGAAATATACATACATTTAAAAACAGTGTCAATCTGTCTATTCCTAGTCAGTTTTTAATTAATTGAATTGGTCAAAAATAAACTAGTCCCAGCAAGAAACTGTCATCAATCCAGTCATTATCCACAACGAATCTGTCCTGTTCTTCATCAACCAAATGTGAAAAAATCGGATAACCTGGAGATGTTGAGCATGCGCTGGAGTTTTATGCTTTTAATTTTGCTGTATGTGTTGGTTAGTGAAATCTAGCAGGCAAAATCCTCAATGTGTTAAAACTGGGATTTGTTGGGGCTGGTCCTAATAGCCCACGTCTCAGTCTGTAGCTGTGCGAGTGAGTGAGTGAGTGAAACTGCAGCTGCCACGGCTCACTGTGCACCGGGGGTTCATTATGGTGCTCCGAGTCTTGTCAGTGTCCTTGATACTAATCCTTCTCAGCATCTCGTAGATGTAGTTTTGAGCACTAAAATCGCATTTTACTGTGCTGCCGTTGCTACCTTATGCTCATTCTTTTTGCTTGTGCGATTCGCCTCCATCAGTTGTTTTATAGTATTCTTGTGTGCTCATCTTGTTTTATGCAGCATCCTCTTGCATTTTTGTTCATTTCTCATTCACGTCCTTTCCAAACATTTAATAGTTTTTATTTTAATTGTTCTTACTTGATAGCGTGAGCCCAGGCGCTCTGTTCTCACTTAAGAAATTGGGGTGCTGGATAATTTCTCAAATGCAGATTGTGCTGTTTAAAGATTGTCTAAATTTGCTTAACTTGGGTGGTCACCAAGTCAAAACAGTCATTCGCCAAGTATCTCAGATTGATGAATGATTGGTGCCAGTACTGAAAATCCAAAGCTTAGAACTGAATTTTAAAACTCTTTTAAGATTGTCTATGGGTTTACATATATTGTATTGTTTATACAATATATCCCAATTTTTCTTTTTATCTTCTTAATAAATGGCTGGAAAGTCTTTGACTCTGACTGCATTTCTGTTAAATGTTTGTCTAGAATATGGATTTGGTTTCATTTGTATTGTAACACAATTAATGGAGTGATTAATATGAGAAAAATAACAGGAAAAAATTAAAACCAGTTCTGGGTGCTCAACACTATCATATTTAAAGATCTGGCTTAATACCAGAAATAAAACCTTTGAATTTCTCTCAAGCATAATTTTCCGTTTTGAAAAATAAAGCTATTTCAGTGTAAATTGCTTTTTTAAGCCCTGTTTGTCAGACTGTTTTGTTTAAAGTAAAATTTTCCATTTCAAACCCTGGCGTTATATTTCATTTTATAACAAAATTCAGACTCCTAAATTTAGGCTCCATGCAATCCTAGTATTAACAACTCCTTGAAAGCATTTGCATCTTGGAGCCGGACCAAGCCTGTCGTTGTTAGTGATGATGGCCTGTGACGCGTGCAATGAGACCGAATGCTAATCAATGCTTTGCCTTGGCTTTCTGCTCTGTGTTGTCTGGTGTTTGCGTCTTACCTCTATGTCTGTGCTATTTGTTCCCTTCCCTGTTCTCTAATCCTGCCCTTCCCCACCTGCCCCCTGTTCCTTTCATTGTCCTCACTGACCCATCAATCAACCAACAACGCCCCCCCTTCGTCGTGGTGCTCTGCCCTGCTCTGATTGGTGGCTTCGTTGCTTGGGTGGCTGTGTGTTATGATGGACCAGTTCACCCAAGTATGGCCTTCTTGCTGACAGGTATCATTTCTGTGAGAAGTGTTTCACAGAGATCCAGGGCGAGAATGTGACCCTGGGTGACGACCCTTCACAACCCCAGACGTAAGTACCATCTTGACATATTTCTCTCTTGCCCATGCCTAAAGGAGAAGCCAGAACATACCATTTACATTTTAACTATGCCCACATTTAATTTAGATCTCTGTGCATGTGCAGACATTTATACTTAAAGATACAGGTATCTTAGCTAAACAGCAGTGTCACCTCTACATTCTCCATTCAAGGCAGCTTCCCACTATATTCGATGGTCTCTTGACCTTGTTGTATCCTGTCTTTTAAAAAATTTTTTTGCCTGTAATCCCAGCACTCAGGAGGCCAAGGCAAGAGGATCCTGAATTTGAGTCCAGCCTGGGCTACGTAGTGAAACGCTGTTTCAAAAAACAAAAACAAAACAGAACAAAAAAAATCGCTTTTTCCTCATGGTCATCAACCTCCATTTGTGGGAAATTGTAACTTTTTAGTTAACACCTAAGAAACCAGGTAGCCCTAATCACAGAAATTATAGTGGCTAAAAGTAAGTTTTGTATCTTCCCTTTAAACTTCCATCCTTCAGGTTTCTAAACTAAGGTTAGTTCAATTCCAGGGTCCTCCGCCCCCACTTTGTGGCCTAAATTACAAATGTGTCTCCTTGCTTGCTGGTGGTTTGGCTGTTACTCACTAGGTTTAATGTGGGACAGGTAAGGATTTAATTCATTCCTGCACGGAGCTAACCATCTCCTCCCCAGGGCCTGCCCTCTGGCAGTTGCCCTTGAGTAGTAGAATAGCTGGAGCATGGTGAGAAAAAGGAAACCCACCAATGGGATGGTCAGCTCATATATATACTTGAGATACCTAGGAAGCCCGCCAGCCTACCTCTGCCCCAGCCTGGCAGTGTTCTGTGATTCTTTTTTCTCCAGGCTATTTCTCCAGTATTCCGTGCTTCTGACCATATCACAAGTCTGGCTGCAGGGTGGCTGTGCTCCACAGACAGGAAGGCTCTGCCCCAGAGTGGCTTCCAGTGTTATAGACAATTCTGCCACAACTCAGTTTGCCATTTTTCAAGTGAAGAAAAAAACCTAACCACTAAAACCACAAACCAAAATGACCAAAACTCTGTATATTCAATTTATTTTTATTTCTCTTGTCATCTTAACTCTTTGGTGTAACTGTGTGATTAATAAGTGGATTGTAGGGGAAGAGGTGGGAAAGGCTGATGAGTAGTTACTAACGTTAGTTCAGTTAGAGAGAAGAAAGAGAACCAGTTAAGAGTGAGCAAGAATTGCATGCTACGGTGACTACAGATAGCAGTTATGTATTGTGTATTTCAAGAAGCTAGAAGAAAGGATTTTGGAAGTGTCCACCCCAATGTGAGCTAGGCACTGGTGACTCAAACCTGTAAGCCCAGCTACGTGGGAGGCAGAGATCTGGAGGATTGAGGTTCAAGCCAGCCCAGGCAACCAGTTATAGATTGTTCTGGTGACCCAATAGTTTATGCTCAACAAGTAAGTTTTAGTTAATTAAGATTTTTCTTTTCTTTTTTTTTTTTTTTTTGAAAAACCAAGGACAATTTCCAAGGATCAGTTTGAAAAGAAGAAGAACGATACCTTAGACCCCGAGCCGTGAGTATATAGCCATTTCTTTTTTATTATAATTTTGGTTTTAGATCAGGAACATTACTCTTTATGAGTAGGTTGTGGGAGAAAGCATTAAAAATACATTGCCATGAGGAACTTGTTTTGTGAAGTTATCTTTTAGATGCAGAGTCTTTAAAAAACAAACAAACCCCTCAAAATAGATGTCTCTGTACCATGTTCTCCAGTTACTAAATTTTAACAGTGATAAGATACGATGGCTGTTTTGGTTCCATTAGAACCTCTACAAATTTGGTCATGAGTATCTTTAAGAAGGCAGTGCGATTCTTCAGAGACCACAGGCGGGACCACCCGATAGAGAAGTGCTAGTATCCTTTCAAGGGAAATTTCAGAAAGAAAACCTCTTAGAAACCACTGTCTAAGAATGTGAAGCTTTGTGTATGTTCTTGCTTCTGTTTTTGGTAATGAGAATGCTACATTTCCAAAGTTTGCATTGTAATAGGTTCTAAAAAGACTTCAAGAGTTCCTTCAGTGTAGTAACTGTCCTCCCCTGGGTGCCCACAGTCAAGTCCTAAGGGCACTTCAGTGACTGGTAAAGTAGGTTTACTTTTTGAGAGGGAGAGAAAGAGAGAGAGAACACACTTGCAGAATACTTAGTCTCTACCACTACCTGGTACCCGGGTGTGAGATTGCATCAAATACCATAGTTGCTGTGGCCTTAGTGAAATGCTGGTTCTTATGGAGAGTTCACCTAAACACCTGCCTGTATCTTTAATAACAACTGGGTATTATGGTATTATTCCTGATTCTCTGCCTCCTTTTCATATCATGTCCTTCCCTGTATGACTTTAAGTTTCTTTCTTTTTTTTTTTTTTGGTACTGGAGTTTGAACTCAGGCCTACACCTTGAGCCACTCTACCAGCCCTTTTTGCTCACGGGTTTTTTTGAGTCAGGTCTCGTGAACTATTTGCCTGGGCTGCCTTCAAACCATGATCCTCCTGATCTCTGCCTCCTGAATAGCTAGGATTACAGGCATGAGCCACCAGTGCCAGGCCTTTTTTGGTTTCTTTACAATTTATATTCACTTTTCAATTTCATATATATTCACATAATGGGTGCAAGTCAGAGGGATATGTGGATGAATAGAGGGTCTCCTTCTTTCAGCTGTCTTGGTCTTACAGCAGTCATAGATGAATCATAACACAGAGAGCAAGAGCTGTATCATGAGTGGTCCTAGAAGTGAGGGTCCCCAGCCTGGGCAGAGTGGCATCACCATTACTGGGCTAGGCTTCCCAGAAAATGACACTCACCTAGAAACGGGTGCTGGGGAGAGGGGCAGAGCGTTCTAAACACAGGCCTGAAAACACAGGCTATTCAGTTAAACCACAGGTCATCTGGAGTTTTTGGTAGGTCAGACCTGTGGATGAAGGCTCACCACCATGGGATGCAGGTGCAGGGGTCCTCAGTGAAGGGTCATTATCTGTTTTTGACATTTAGACTCCATGCCATTATGTGCTGGGGAAATTTTGAAGAACGTCTTTGGCTTCCGATTTAGAAATATTACATGGGGCTAAGTGTAATGGGTCACATCTATAATCCTAGCACTCAGTGGATTGAGGTAGGAGGATGGAAAGTTCAAGGCCAACCTGGGCTACAAAAAAATTCAGTCAGTCAAAGAAGAATCATCTGCAACTGAGAGGTGAATTGACCAGAAGACTTTAGTCTCTGATAGGGAGATCCTTAGAAGATTTTAGGTGCAGCTCAATCAGGAAGCCAAGGCCCAAACTAAAGCAGGAGCTGTTGGAGATGGAGGAGGCCATTCTTCCATGGGTGTTCCCTAAGGCCACCCATGGGAGAGCCAGTCAAGTGGTCCATAGTAATTGAGGGGGAGAAGTGGAGTTCAAAAATGCTAACATGGGGTCACAGACTTAACAGCATGTATTTTGTGTTTGTGAGAGACTGAGTTTCAACTCAAGGCTTAGTGCTTCCAAAGCAGGCACCTCTACGGCTTGAGCCATACCTCAAGTCTAAGCATATTTTTGATACTCCTTTTCCCTGACATGGAAGGGAAGAGTCAAGAGTAGGATACCTTTGGAGATGGGGCAGGAATCAAGGGTGTTACTACTGCCAGCCTTGTGCCTTAGCCTGGGGCCCGAGCTCAGCCGAGGAGACAGCAGGCAGAGTTGGTACGGGTGATGCAACCCTGGGAGAAAGGATTTGGGGCTCCAGAGGAGCACCCTGGAATATGGGGAAAGAGTCCTCTAGGTAGGTGTCAGGTACTAGCTGATGACAAAGTCACTCTGTACAGTGTTGTGTGTCTTCTTTTCCCCCAAGAGAACAGGGGCAGAATCTGGATTAGAATAGATATGGCTGAAGGTTTGCACAGCACATGTGGTTGCAGGATGAAGGGGCCTCCATCAGTCATTAGCAAGAGCTTGGGTCATGAGCCACAAGAGCCTGACCCATGATACTTTCTGTTGCCCAAAGCTTTCATGGGGTGTGAGTTGCAGTGGCAGTAAGACAATGATCTGAAAAACTTGAAGGCTTAATTTCTGAGTGTCTTGGCACAGAGAACTCCCAGGGAGGCAGCTCCTAGTGATAATGGAACCAATTATGGTGTCTGTAACCGTGCAGAGTATAGAGAATGGTTCTGGGGGGGTGAATGGGCTAGCACCTTGCTGTGGCAGTGTGTTCTCAAACAAAGCCTGTCTGCTTACTACTGGGATTAGTGCCTTCCACCCTCTGTCACCTACCTGATGTAGGCATCTTCTGTGTCTCAGGCCTGGTCAGGCTGCTCACACTTGGCCACTTTCCTGTCCATATTCTAAAAAGAATTAAGAGCAAGTGTTACACTGAAAATATTGTTCTTTATTTCTTGAATCAGTCTAGATGTGTGAAATCACCTAGAGAAAGTATGGAACTTGAAAAGGAGTAGTAATGTTAGAATTACCAGCCTGTGAATACGTATTTATCGTGGTAATTTTTTCGGGGAGACTACTGGAGTTTGAACTCAGGGTTTTGGGCTTGCTAAAAGTGCTTGCACTTTAGCACTTGAACCACACCTCCAGCAATCATAATTTTTAAAAATCCTTACTGGGAAGGGAGCCGTGGCCCAGTCACCTTTAAAGAGTTAAGGGTAGGATTTTAGTTGAGGTGATCATGCCAAGATGTGCTTTGAGATTCTCCCAGGACTCTGCCTCATGGATGTGTGCATGGCCATCGCTGGAGTGGCCACTGCCTGTATCCACAAGTTCACCAGTGGGAGCAAAAATTGCCAACTGTTCATATCAGTGAATTTGATGGAAAGAAATAGGTGCATCTGTGGAGTCAATCGTTACTATGTTTCCAAGGGCTTGGACAACACTGATTACAGAAGCAGTTTCCTGGTGGATGAAACAGTAACTCAGTTGTGGTCATTACCTCTGTTAGGAAGTTATATAGTATATTATAGCATGCAGTGTATTACGTACTGCTTAATAAAAATAAAATGAAAAGAAAAAGTTTCTTGGGCTGGGGCATGGCTCAAGTGGCAGAGTGCCTGCCTATCAAGTGGAAGGCCTTGAGTTCAAAACCCTAGTACTGCCCAAAAATGCAGGGGGAAGGGTGGAATTTCATTTCTGGTTCCAGGGGAAAGTGGAAGGAAACAGGAATGAAGCACCTGTACAAGGAAAAGGAGAAGGCAGAGTGCTGGAGGCTCACGCCTGTCATCCTAGCTACTTGGGAGGCTGGGATGAGGAAGATCTCGGTTCCAGGCCAGCCCACGCAAATAGTTCTGAGATGAGAACCCCATCTCTAAAACAACCATAGCAAAATGGACTGGAGGTGTGACTCAAGCAGTAGAGGTGCCTGCTTTGCAAGCACAAAGCCCTGCATTCATACCCCAGACCTAACAAAAACAAAAGCAAAAGAAGAAAGGGAGAAAATCTGCCAAGTGTGGCACTACATGCCTCTAATCCAGCACTTGGGAGCTGAGAAAAGGATGGTGAGTACAGGACCAGCCTGGATTACGTAGTGAGACCCTGTCTCACAAAGAATGAAAGAGAAGAAAAGGAGAAAATCCACTAATATTCCCAGTAGTAAATATCTCCACTTATCCCTAGAGAAAAGAACTCATAAAAATGAGTTTATGAAATACAGCTGGATCAGTCAACACATACATGCATGTCAGAGATATTCTTAGTAACTTAAAGAAGAAAGTGTATGTGAATAAATGAACAACAACAAAAAAAAAAAAAAACAAAGTGTGTCCTGCCCGGAACTGCATCTTTGTGGCTCCCTGTGTGTAACTTTGCTTTCTTGTCTTCCAGTTTTGTTGATTGTAAGGAGTGTGGCCGAAAGATGCATCAGATTTGCGTTCTACACTATGACATCATTTGGCCTTCAGGGTGAGTAATTTCCTGTGATCTCAGGGGAAGAGCAAGCTACTCTGCGCAGAGCCATGGATAGGGTGACTGGCTGTATCTTGTTCAATGTTGTCAGCAAGAATTTAGCAATTAGGCTGGTGGAATGGCTCAAGTGGTAGAGGGCCTGGCTAGCAAGCATGAGGCCCTGAGTTCAAACCCCAGTACTGCCAAAAAAAAAAAAAAAAAAAAATTCAGCAATTAAGGGAGATGGCACTTGGTTCTAAATTTAAATCTTCAATGTTTGCCCGCTTTAGGAATTGTAGAATCAAAGCCGTCTGGCTCTTTACTCTGTACAGTGATGTGATTTAACTGCCAACAAAGTATTTTAATGCTGCATTTCATTGGTTTGGCAAAATATACTGTTGACAGTAATCTGATCACACCCATTATTTGTTTTGCAGCTTTGTGTGTGACAACTGCTTAAAGAAAACTGGCAGACCTCGAAAAGAAAACAAATTCAGTGCTAAGAGTAAGTTTGTGGAAGATTTCTGTTTCTTCAGCTGTACATTTTAGAACTTGTATAGATTTTTCTGTATTTTAGTACCTCTCAACATGTGGTTTCAAAGCTCAGCTGTCATAGGTTTTCATTTGTAAGTTGTTTTCTAGCACTTTGTATTTTTCTGTCTTAGAAAAGTCATTTGGTTTGATTGTTACGTGAAAGCCACCCTTTATGATCCATGTATGTGTGTTTTCAATGAAAGTTTAGAAAGCTTTGAAAGAAAACTATAAATTCTGAGAGAACCTTTGGCAGCAGATCCTTCTCCAGTAGAACTAAGACCTTCACACAGATGAAGTGCCCTGGCCCGCACTTTCTGAGCACCAGGTTCCTGGGACAAAATGGCCCTGCCATTTCATAAAGGGACAAAACTTGCTTGGCAGAAGTGTGGGATTAAAGAATTCAAGGATTTCCTTCAGAGGTTTCAGCAAGAAGGGGTGGCCCGTGAAGGGCCTGTGAAGCCCTTTGAGCTTATATCTGCACTTCTCAGAGTGGTCGTCCAGCCACTGAGGAATGTGGAAGACAGACTCTCAGTCTAACCACACAGCCATGTAAAGCATAGGTCTTCCTCGACACTTAAAACATACTTCAAGCTTTTTCTTTTTAAATCACTTTATTGATGTATAACTTATACCCCAGAAGCACCACTATTGATATGTTTATTTCAGAAAAATGAAATGTAAAAGTTCATTTAAAATTTCCAGGTATTTCTTATCTTTTTTAGGGAGTAGGGTGGGGTTGGGGACTAGGGTTTGAACTCAGGACTTCACACTTAAAAAGTAGGCATACTATCACTTGAGCCACACCCAGGCCATTTGATTCTGGTTATTTTGGAGATAGGGTCTCATGAACTATTTGCCTGGGCTAGCATTGAACCTCCATCCTCCAGATCTCTGCCTCATAAGTAGCTAGGATTATAGGTGTGAGCAGCTGGCACCCTGTTCCAGATATTTCTTGACCAAGTCAAGAAGAAAACTTTAAAATTCTATCCATGAGCTTTAGCATGTGTGAGACTCTGGGTTCAATCCCCAGCCCCACTCCTCATGCCATTATTTATAAATAGTCACCGAACTTTTTTATACCTTCCCCATCTTAGTCCTTCTCCCTTGTGCAGAAGTTTCTGTGTATTATGACTGATGATTTAACCAGTTAGCTCTTGTCACAGTGGACACATGGGAATGGCCCTGAGTAGGTGCAGAAGGGTGAAAATTCAGGCTAGGCCTCCTCATTGTGGCAGCAATGAGACAGGCTAAGACTGATCCTATGCCTGTCCTGCATCCCTCCAGGCAAGTGGACTGCTGATAAAGCAGCAAGCCTTGGTTAATCTTGGTTATTTGGCCTTGGAATGATCTGTGCTGTTTTAGATGCAATAGAGGTAGGAGGGGGCCCCAGAAATGAATTGCATTTATGCCGTCCCTTCCCCAAGTGTGTGCCATGTTTCCTGTTACTGTTACAGCTCCTAAAGAGTGGTTCTAAGGCAAGAATCATCCTGGATGGTGACATCTGTGGGAGACAGTTGTGAAGCTGCCCTACCCCACAGGAATCTTTTGCTCATCTGAGCAGGGCCAATGTAGCTCTTGTCCTACAGGCTATTTCCTAGCTGCCCAGGACCTGGGGCAAAGGGTGCGAGGCAAGAAGGACATAGCCTGGCTCCCTAAACCGTATTCTCATAGCCCTGTCAGATTTGGGCCATCTTTATGGCTTTTCTTTCCCTTACAATAGAAAAAGGTAGGGAACATCTGGACAGATAACACGGTCTCAGGATACAGAGTGCCTGGTTCCATAATCCACTTTTCTCCCATAAAATAGTGATGTCACAGGACAGACCCTTCTGTCTTTGGAGAAGATTACTCCTTAAATGTAGCATACCATGCCAAAAGAAAGAATAGAACCTGCATTCCTAAGCCTTCTCCCCTGCTCATTCTGGACTTCCTAGGACTGCAGACCACAAGATTGGGAAACCACTTAGAAGACCGAGTGAACAAGTTTTTGCGGCGCCAGAACCATCCTGAAGCTGGGGAGGTTTTTGTCAGAGTGGTGGCCAGCTCAGACAAGACTGTGGAGGTCAAGCCTGGAATGAAGTCACGGTTTGTATGCTCTTTTCCTTCCTAAAATGTGGGAGTCCCTGGACCTGTGTCTTCAGAGCTCTGAGTGTGGTATTGTCACAGTAGCTTTGTAGTAGGTTAGCACATGCAACCAGTTCTCCCTGAATCCCAAATTTGTTAGCAGAGGTACAATCCCAAGTTTGAGAACAGCATCAGGAAGAACTGGAACACAGCTCTGAGACTTAGGCCAGAGGGAGGAGCTCTGGTCATTGTCCCAAGAGATGGCCAAGACTTTAGCTCTATGCACCTTGTAAACAGTGACATTTGCTAAACCCCAGACTCTGGCTTTTATTTCAGGTTTGTGGACTCAGGGGAAATGTCTGAATCTTTCCCATATCGAACCAAAGCGCTCTTTGCTTTTGAAGAAATTGATGGAGTGGACGTGTGCTTTTTTGGAATGCATGTGCAGGAATATGGCTCTGATTGTCCCCCACCAAACACAAGGTAGTCTTCCGGTGTCATGGAGGAACTATGTGCTTTGGTACTGGATTAAAGTAAATGAAGCCACAATTAACTTAACAAGCTAGTTAGCTTTGTTTCCTTCCAAACTAGTGGGAAATAAAAGGTCTTGATGATAATGTGTGTGGCATAGTCTTGTGAGTGTGCGTGGGCCCTAGTTGCTTTGTCTCACCAAAGCAGGAAACCCTGGGGGCTGGCAGTGGGTACAGCTGGATGCACCTGTTCTACTGAAGTATGTCTGCCCAGAGTTAGTTCAGGTTCAGTCAGGAATCTAGGAGAGAAGGACCTGGAAGTGGCTTCTCATAGTTTTCCTAGATTCTTCCCTGTCCCCACTGGGACAACGTGCCATTCTGTTTAGCAGCAGAAAATGATTTCTCTTTCCTTATTGGTAGTAGGGTCTGTGATTGGGGTTTTATTACATCCTGTTTGGTGGCCTGTGTAACCACTATCAAAACAAAACCAGTATCTGGGGGGTTTTTTGGATGCTGGTATTTAGTTTCAAGTTTAAGAGATAAGATACCCTGAATTAAAAATGACCCCCCAACACACTTACTCCCACTCCACAGGCGTGTGTACATATCTTATCTGGACAGTATTCATTTCTTCCGGCCCCGTTGCCTCCGGACAGCCGTTTACCATGAGATCCTTATTGGATACCTAGAATATGTGAAGAAATTGGGGTAAGTTTGGATCAAATTATTCAGAATCAATAAAAATGTTTTATTTTTCTCTGTATGTTTGTTTTGTGAAATTACGTTTTTTTTATTTAAAGTTTTAAGTATTTTTATTTCTAATATACTGACATCAGTTCAGAAATCTCCTAAACCTCCCTTCAAGTGTTCATGGACCCACATCTAGTTCTAGAAGGGCACAGTATGAGCTGTTTGCCTGTCATTTTCTTCCCACTTTATTCAGGCACAGTTTACATACATAAAATTTGCCTCTTTCAGGTTTATAAGTCGTTGGTTTTTAGTAACTTTACTGAACAACGCAGCCATCACTATAAATCAGCTTCAGAACATTTCCATCCCCTTTATGAGATCCCTGTACCCCTGTGCTGTTAATCCCCTGTCCCACCTCTGCTCCAGACAACCAGTAATCTACTTTCCGTCTCTATAAATGTGTCT
Organism: Castor canadensis; assembly: GCF_047511655.1. Lineage (NCBI taxonomy): Eukaryota > Metazoa > Chordata > Mammalia > Rodentia > Castoridae > Castor > Castor canadensis. The sequence goes on along the minus strand of NC_133402.1, from coordinate 3,218,270 downwards.
TTCCTGGATATTTGGTTAGCATGAAGCCTGCAGTACATGGTCTCTTGTGTGGCTTCTTTGTTTTTATAGTCTGTATCTGTCACATTCCTTTCCCAAACCTAAAAAAAAAAAAGATTTAGAGGTCTTTGAGCTAAGTGTCATGAATGGGATTTATTTGACATTAACCCCTTAGAGAGAAATCGTCAACTGAACTGCCTTTCCAGTACATGGGGAGTAGACAGGAAATTCAGTGCTTCGCTTGATGCACCCCTTCTGTGCTGTGCCTTGTCAAGCCATTGCATTCCTGGGCTCTGTGTGTGAAGAGATTACAGGGATCCACTCTGTGTGTGCTCATTTGAAAACAAAGTGCTTTAGGGCAGTGTCCAGTCTTGGATTTGCAAACAATAAAAAATTTCCATCTTACTTTTACACTCACAGCACACTAGTTTAGAACCGTTCTCAAGTTTCTTACAAGTACTGCCATAAACATTATGGTTGTATCTTTTGTTTTCTTTTCATACTTATTTCTGTCCTTGGTTTCTGCCCCTCAGCTGTAACTCCTTGAAGGCAAGGCCATATTCACTGATCTTTCCATTTGACTTGTATGTGTTTGTCCTGCAGGTATGTGACAGGGCACATCTGGGCCTGTCCTCCAAGTGAAGGAGATGACTACATCTTCCATTGCCATCCCCCAGATCAAAAAATCCCGAAACCAAAACGACTGCAGGAATGGTACAAGAAGATGCTAGACAAGGCATTTGCAGAGCGGATTATTCATGACTACAAGGTATCCCATGCTAAAAGAAGGTGGGGCTTTGTCACGGCCACTTGACATCTGTTTGTGTGTTTTCCTTTTACACTCACTTTAATTATATAATTAAATTTTATATTTTATAATCATGTTCACCTACAAGGATTAGAAAGCAAAAACAGGAAAGCTCAGAGTGAAGATGAAGAAGCATCTGTGCAGTTGGCACTTCAGCTGATGTCAGTGGCTGATCTTCATCTCACCCCTATGCATTTCCCTTCCCAGGACATACTCAAGCAAGCAACTGAAGATAGGCTCACAAGTGCTAAGGAGTTGCCCTACTTTGAAGGAGATTTCTGGCCCAATGTGTTGGAAGAGAGCATTAAGGAGCTAGAACAAGAAGAAGAAGAGAGGAAGAAAGAAGAGAGTACCGCGGCTAGTGAGACCCCTGAGGTACGGGTCCTCCTTTACTTCCCCTGATGTCCCAGCTATAGCTGTGGGAGGCAGCTTGGACCATGCTAGGGTGGCAGTCTGGAAATGTGTGTGTGCTGTTAGGTTCTTTCTCTTTACTCATTCAAGTTGTCACCATCCCCAGCAGAGGGCAGGCCTGGAGTCTGCAAGGGATGCTCTGGGCCATGGAGGTTAGATCTGGAGACAAGTGGGAAAGAGAAGGTATCCTGCCTGGGAGGGCTATTGAAACTGACGAAATTCACTGAACCAAGAGACCTTTCATTGCCAGGCCTCATTCCTGTGTTCTGTGGTAGCTCCTCTGTTGTTTGTGCCTTCCTTTTGGTTTTTTTTCCTTCTGGTACTGGGGTTTGAACTTAGGACCTCATGCTTGCTCCATCATTTGACCTACTTTGCCAGCTGTTCGTGCCTTCCTCTGTACCCTGCCTGTTCACTGATTACTGTCCCTATAAAAAGTACAGAATGAACTCAACAGGATTCCATTCCTGCTCTACAGGGTATGTTCTAGTAGGAAAACCAGGAAGGTGCTAGATAGTTGCAGAGTGTGCTGTGTTAGGGATCATAAGGAGCAGCTGTCTGAGTAGATGATGGTAGCATAAACTCACATGCAGCTGTAAATACAATGGAAGTTTATGATAGATTTTGAGGGTAAGAATCTCAGAACTTGGGATGGGTCTTTGTGGCATTTGAGGAAAAAAGTGTGAACTGGGGAGACTCCCAAGTGGCCTGAATAACTGTGTTGTATTGTTGCCACTGCTGTGGTTTGGGAGAAACCAAGAATGGGCCAAAGTGTTATTACTATTGCATACCTGGGAATGCCCCAAAGGAGATAGATGGATAAGACTGGCTCAAGCAGGGTTGGTGGATCTGGCAACGTGTGGTGGCATCTGAAGCCTAATGTCACAGGCATTGTGTACCATACATTATATCATTGGTAAGACAGCCCTCAGCCTCAAGGAGAACAGAGAAAGCACAGACTAGGACTGTACTACTCATTTTCTGATTTCCTTTCACTGGGGCTTCTCCAGAAGAACTGTCCATCACCTGACCCCTTTGAGAAGCATGACTGTTCCTGCCAGGATTTGGTCTTTTAGTGTTTCGAAGTTCTTCCACCTTAGGATCATTCAGGAAGAAGTCAGAGAAGCCCTGTTTGAGCTGGCCTTAAAGATTTCAGTAGCTGGCTTTGAGTTCAGTGCAGGAGAGACCAGGTAACTGAACCCTGAGGATCTTGTATGTGCCAGACTAGGCCTTAGGTACAGGGTGGCCTGTGTCAAAACCATGCACTCAGGCTTGTAAAAATGGAGGTGGTGTTACTTCAGGAAGAGGAACCTGGGGCCAGCTGTTGGATTCTCTGATGCCAGGTTAGTCAGAACCCTGAGCTCTCAGTTCTTACAAGTGCTCTGGAGAGCATAGGGACCCAGCCCTGCTGCTATAGGGAAGAGGGCTCTGAGTGGAGTGCAAGACAAACCATGTGCCAACCCAAAAGGCTTCTGGCTTTGTGGCGATGAAGCCGTCCAGAGCATAAGGATGGGGTGGTAGCGCTGATGCTGAGCTTGCCTTGGCTGTTCATCAGGAGCCTGCATGTGGTTGGTTGGGAAGGCAGAGTGTGAGGACATTGGCAGGTAGACTCGCTGTTCTGTAGTCCTGTGTGGTTTAGATGTGGGTGAAGATGTGCCTCCCTGCGGTTACTTCAGTTAACATTTAGGGGGGAGTGCTCCTTTGGCATTAAAAAGCTGATGTCAAGCTGGGTGTCAGTGGCTCACGCCTATAATCCTTAACTATCTAGGAGGCAGAGATCTGGAGGATCACAGTTCAAAGCCAGCCCTGACAAATAGTTTGCAAGACCCTATCTCGAAAAAACCCATCACAAAAAGCTGAAGTGACTCAAGCAGTATAGTGCCTGTCTAGCTAGCATGAGGCCCTGAGTTCAAACCACAGTGCCACCAAAAAAAATGAAGTTCTTGAACTGGGGACATGGCTCAAGTGGTAGAATGCTTGGGCTTGGACCAAAAAAAAAAAGTTGTTCTTGGCTGGGTGCTGGTGGCTTACACCTGTAATCCCAGCTACTCAAGAGGCAGAGATCAGGGGGATTGTGATTTAAAGCCGTCCCGGGCAAACAGTTCATGAGACCCTATCTGGAAAACACCCACCACAAAACAGGTTTGACAGAGTGACTCAAGTGGTAAAGCACCTGCCTAGAAAGTTTGAGACCCTGAGTTCAAACTCCAGTGCCAACAGAGAAGCAAATATAAATAACTAAAATGGCTGTTCTTGTTGGGCGTGGTGGCACAGGAGCACTCCTGAGATTGAGGCAGGCCCGCCTGGGCAGTGAGTCACTGTCTCAACAAAACAATGAAGTTCTTGGCTGGGGTGTAGCTCAGTGGTCAAACATGTGCCCCAAATGCATGAATCTCTGGCTTTGATTCCCCAGTACCACAATAAAAAGAAAATAAAAGTTGTCTGAATCAGATCTGGTTATCTTTTCTAACCTGAGTTTGAAATGAGTGACAACCCTGAGCTCTTCCAGAATAGAAATATTAGAGCATTTGAACTAAATTGTGAGACCCTCTTACACTTCAACCAAATAGTTGAAGCAAGTAGGTTGAAGAACCAGCAGGAGAGAGCAGGTCCAGAGAGGTGCCCTGCTCTGGTGAGACCCACAGGGAACACTTGGGAATCCCTGCTCCTACCAGTGTGGTGGCTTCTCCCATTCACACTTTTCTTGTGTCTTCTGCCAAATACTCACACACAATGGATATGTGGATCCCTTCTCAAGATAAAGAAAAAGCTACTGAACATGTAGGAAGGGCATAATATGCACTGTTCAGTGGAACAGTGGGGAGGCAAAGAAAACTTTGGCTGCCCCCCACCCATTTGTTAGATTCTGAACTAGCATCCTGGGTGCACTGTACCTTGAGAAGTAAGGTAGTAAGGCATACAGGTGACATGGCTAGGCCTGGCAAGTACAGGCCCTGCTCCCAGCCTCACACCTTTCCCTAGCCCTTCTTCTGAAGGCAGTATGTGACCCAGGCACAGGTACAGTCTGCCTGATGGCTTTCTGATTTAGGCTGGGCTCCCTGGAGCCCCACAACCTTGCAGCTGTGTATCAGTCTGACAGCTTTGCATGATTGCAGGGAAGTCAGGGTGACAGCAAGAATGCCAAGAAAAAGAACAACAAGAAGACCAACAAGAATAAAAGCAGCATCAGCCGTGCCAACAAGAAGAAGCCCAGCATGCCTAACGTGTGTAATGACCTGTCGCAGAAGCTCTACGCAACCATGGAGAAGCACAAGGAGGTACGGCCCGGGCTGGGTGGGAAGTGCTGGGGCTGCTCCCGGCCCAGAGCAGCAGCACCTCCTCCTCTGCCAGAGGACGGAGCGGGCACCAGGCTGTCTTTGCTGGTGCAGGCAGGTATGCAAGGTAATACCATGTTACTTATCACCAATTCTGTTCCAGCCCAGGATGCCTGGGCCTCAACCAGGCGCAGGTGGCCCTTGCACCCAGCTGCCTCTTTGAGGCTAATGCAGCTCCTCTCTGCAGGTCTTCTTTGTGATTCACCTGCATGCTGGGCCTGTCATCAACACCTTGCCCCCCATTGTGGACCCAGACCCCCTGCTCAGCTGCGACCTAATGGATGGGCGTGATGCCTTCCTCACCCTGGCCAGAGACAAGCACTGGGAGTTCTCTTCCTTGCGCCGCTCCAAGTGGTCCACACTGTGCATGCTGGTAGAACTGCATACACAGGGCCAGGACCGTTTCGTCTACACGTGCAATGAGTGCAAGCACCATGTGGAGACACGCTGGCACTGCACTGTGTGTGAGGTAGGTCCTGCTAGCTCCCCTCCCACCCCATCCACTGTGTGTAGTGCAAGATTCTGACAGAGTCCACATAAGGAGATATTGGAATTGGCATCAGTGCCATGTTTGTGCTGACCCTTCCAGGATGAGGAGCTGGCCATGAGGCAAAAGCTTTGCTGCCGCCTTCCCTACTGTCATCTGACACAGCCTGACTGTGGAGAGAACCAGAGGGCAGCCCATGGGCTTGGTCAGGCAGGCATGGAGAGAGCACAGGCATTTTGGTTCTGTGGGAACTCTGGCCTGTTTACCTTCTTTCTATGACCCTGGCTCTAGTCTTGCTCAGGGTTTAGGGATGCCCTCTGTCCACTGGCAGGGATGACACCTTTGGTCAGGGTCTTGAGGCACCCCTTCACTCATCATGCCTCGCATTTCCCCACACACACGCTGCACTCTTTATGGGCCCTTTCCTGGGCATCCTGCCTTGATCCGTGGGACTGGTGAGTCCTGGGTAGGAAAAGGCTGCCCCTTTGCCTGCTCTCCCTTTCTTCTGCGCCCACTTTTAAATGCCTCTTTTTTTCCAGTCTAACCTAGCCTGTCTTTCTAATTTCCTCACGTTAGAACTTTGGATTCCTTTCTATGAGCACGGTTTTCAGTCCCCAGGCTTCCTTCTCAGTTCCCAGGTGCAAGCAGTTCTTGGCCACTTGGCCTTCTTTGTTGGGGAAAGACCATGTTACCCTCTAGCTAGCTTTTCTCTTCATTCTTGGGATGGCGTCCTCTGGTGGTGCTTAGAGGAAATGGCTGCAGCCCCTCTCTTGTTCTCACTGTCATGCTGCAGTCTGGATGTGGGAGCTGGGGGGATGTGACAGGGTCCTGGTGCCTTTCCGACAGCAGGGACAGCAGGGACAGAAGGGAGCCAGTGTCCATTGCCCAGGAGCTTTGGAAGACGTGGGCATGAGTGTGGTCATGCCCAGTCCAAGACTCAGCACCAGAGGGACAACCAGGTTGTCTGCTCATGCTGGTCCTGTGCTGATGCTGACCTGTGCCCTTTGCTTGTCTACAGGACTATGACCTCTGTATCAACTGCTACAACACAAAGAGCCACACCCACAAGATGGTGAAGTGGGGGCTGGGCCTGGATGATGAGGGCAGCAGCCAGGGTGAGCCTCAGTCCAAGAGCCCTCAGGAGTCCCGGCGGCTGAGCATCCAGCGCTGCATCCAGTCCCTGGTGCATGCTTGCCAGTGCCGCAATGCCAACTGCTCGCTGCCATCCTGCCAGAAAATGAAGCGGGTCGTGCAGCATACCAAGGGCTGCAAGCGCAAGACCAATGGAGGCTGCCCAGTGTGCAAGCAGCTCATCGCTCTTTGCTGCTACCACGCCAAACACTGCCAAGAAAACAAATGCCCCGTGCCCTTCTGCCTCAACATCAAACACAAGCTCCGCCAGCAGCAGATCCAGCACCGCCTGCAGCAGGCCCAGCTCATGCGTCGGCGGATGGCCACTATGAACACCCGTAACGTGCCTCAGCAGAGTCTGCCTTCTCCTACCTCAGCACCGCCCGGGACCCCCACGCAGCAGCCCAGCACGCCCCAGACGCCACAGCCCCCTGCCCAGCCCCAGCCCTCACCTGTGAGCATGTCACCAGCTGGCTTCCCCAGCGTGGCCCGGACTCAACCCCCCACAACGGTGTCCACCGGGAAGCCCACCAACCAGGTGCCGGCCCCTCCACCCCCTGCCCAGCCCCCTCCTGCAGCAGTAGAAGCGGCCCGGCAGATTGAGCGTGAGGCCCAGCAGCAGCAGCACCTATACCGAGTGAACATCAACAATGGCATGCCCCCAGGACGCACAGGTATGGGGACTCCCGGGAGCCAGATGGCCCCCGTGGGCCTGAATGTGCCCCGACCCAGCCAGGTCAGTGGGCCTGTCATGCCCAGTATGCCACCTGGGCAGTGGCAGCAGGCGCCCATCCCCCAGCAGCAGCCAATACCAGGCATGCCAAGGCCTGTGATGTCCATGCAGGCCCAGCCAGCCGTAGCTGGGCCACGGATGTCCAGTGTACAACCGCCAAGGAGCATCTCACCCAGCGCCCTGCAAGACCTGCTGAGGACCCTGAAGTCTCCCAGCTCTCCTCAACAGCAGCAGCAGGTGCTGAACATCCTCAAATCAAACCCACAGCTCATGGCAGCTTTCATCAAACAGCGCACAGCCAAGTATGTGGCTAGTCAGCCCGGCATGCAGCCCCAGCCCGGCCTCCAGTCTCAGCCCGGCATGCAGCCCCAGCCCGGCCTGCACCAGCAGCCTGGCCTGCAGAACCTGAACGCAATGCAAGCTGGTGTGCCGCGGCCCGGTGTGCCTCCACAGCAGCAGGCAATGGGAGGTCTGAACCCCCAGGGCCAGGCCCTCAACATCATGAACCCGGGCCACAATCCCAGCATGGCGAGTATGAGTCCACAGTACCGAGAGATGCTGAGGAGGCAGCTCCTGCAGCAGCAGCAGCAGCAACAACAACAGCAACAGCAGCAGCAGCAGCAACAACAGCAAAGCGGTGCCAGCATGGCCGGGGGCATGGCCGGGCACGGCCAGTTCCAGCAGCCACAAGGACCTGGAGGCTACGCTCCAGCCATGCAGCAGCAACGCATGCAGCAGCATCTCCCCATCCAGGGCAGCTCCATGGGCCAGATGGCCGCTCAGATGGGACAGCTCAGTCAGATGGGGCAGCCTGGGTTGGGGACGGATGGCACCCCCAACATCCAGCAGGCCCTGCAACAGCGGATTCTGCAGCAGCAGCAGATGAAGCAGCAGATCGGGTCCCCAGGCCAGCCAAATCCTATGAGCCCCCAGCAGCACATGCTTTCAGGACAGCCACAGGCCTCACATCTCCCTGGCCAGCAGATCGCCACATCCCTTAGTAACCAGGTGCGGTCTCCAGCCCCTGTCCAGTCTCCACGACCCCAGTCCCAGCCTCCACATTCCAGCCCATCACCACGGATACAGCCCCAGCCTTCGCCACACCACGTCTCACCCCAGACTGGTTCTCCCCACCCCGGACTTGCAGTCACCATGGCCAGCTCCATGGATCAGGGACACCTGGGGAACCCGGAACAGAGTGCAATGCTCCCCCAGCTGAACACCCCCAGTAGGAGCGCACTGTCCAGTGAACTGTCCCTGGTTGGTGACACCACGGGAGACACACTAGAGAAGTTTGTGGAGGGTTTGTAGCATTTATGAGAGCATCACTTTCTTTTTCCCCTTTCATGTTCATGGACCTTTTGTACTGAAAACCCAGGCATCTAGGCTCTTTTTATTCCTAGATGGAACTGTGACTTCCAGGCCATGGAAGGGTGGATTGATGTTTAAAGAAACAATACAAAGAATATATTTTTTTGTTAAAAACCAGTTGATTTAAATATCTGGTCTCTCTCTCTCTTTCTCTCTTTTTCGTTTTGTTTTTGTTTTGGGGGGAGGGGGTCGTTTGGATTCTTTTTGTCGACATTGCTGATGACTCATGCCTTTTTTTAATGGGAAAAACAAGTTCATTATATTCATATTTTTTATTTGTATTTTCAAGACTTTAAACATTTATGTTTAAAAGTGAGAAGAAAAATAATATTCAGAAACTGGTTGCTGAATTAATGCATCTTATAATGTATCCCGATAACTGTCTTGACGTTGCGGGAAGATTTTTTCTATAGTGAACTCTGTGGGCATCTCCAAGTATTACCCCTGGACGATAGGAATTGACTCCGGCGTGCACACACGTACACACCCATACATCTATCTATACATGCTGGCTTACGCCAAACTCTTGTCTTGCAGATGTAGAAATTGTTGCTTTGTTTCTCTGATAAAACTGGGTTTAGGACAAAAATAGGGATGATCACTCTCTTAGACCATGCTAATGTTAATAGAGAAGAAGCATTCATTTCTTCCTTCCATGTGAAACTTGAAATGAGGAAAAGCAATTCTAGTGTAAATCATGCAAGCGCTATAATTACTATAAATAAGAAAATTGAAGAAGATTCAATCACTGTATAGAATGGTAAAGTACCAACTCATTTCTTATATCATATTGTTAAATAAACTGTGTGCAACAGACAAAAAGGGTGGTCCTTCTTGAATTCATGTACATGGTATTAACACTTAGTGTTCGGGGTTTTTTGTTATGAAAATGCTGTTTTCAACATTGTATTTGGACTATGCATGTGTTTTTTTCCCATTGTATATAAAGTATCGCTTAAAATTGATATAAATTACTGAAGTTTTTAATATGTATTCTGTTCTTTAAGATCCCTGTAAGAATGTTTAAGGTTTTTATTTATTTATATATATTTTTGGAGTCTGTTCTTTGTAAGACATGGTTCTGATTGTTCGCTCGGAGTGGAGAGGCTGGGGCTGAGGTCACGGTGGCAATGTGGGTGGCAGCAGGAAATGTCCCGGGCTGGCAGCCACCTGGAGGTCTTCCTGCCCACAGACTGAGGTGGCAGCTCGGTGCTGGCCTTGAGCATTGGAGGCTCACAGGTCAATTTCACCCACCATGTAAGGGACAAACACCAATGGGTCTGAAACAGCACTTTGCCTCCAGCCCACTATCCCTGTCCTCCCTTCTGTTGTAGCCAGCTGTCCCCTGTAGGGAGGGCAAGCCCTGCTCTTTTTTCAGGCGCTCCCCCTCACCCCCGTCTTTCTATACACAAATCCCAGAATTGATGCAAAGGGTGCTCCAGGGACTCAAGGTGGTTCCTGATTCCCACCTCAATACCCTGTGGTGTTCACTGAAGAGGATACCTCCATCAGCCTGTTTCCTGTGGCCTCAGTGGGCCTCACACAGGCCAGGTGCCACCTGGGGGCTGCCAAGGGGCAGATGCTCCATGGTCCTACCCTCCTGCTGGGTGCAGTTGTGGGTGACCTGAGCAGAGTGACTCAAATAATGTAAACGTAACATCTGAAAGGATCATGGGCAGAAAAGTTAACCCCCTAGTCTGCTGTCCCCAGGAAACTTTTTTTTTTTTTTTTAAATCCCTGTCTTCCAACCAAAGAGGTGGTCTGGATGGGGGAGGGGGGCTGTTGTGTTAAGTTTAGAAATCATGGCCCTAATAGCTTCCCTCATGTTCACAGAAGTATTTTCAAAATACATGATACTTGACTTGGGGAATCTAAATTTGAGGAGGCTTTCAAAGAAATTGAAGGGGTGCAATGTAGTTTATCACAGTTTTGAATCTTGAGTTTTAATAACATGGATTAATTAGACCTGGCAAAGACCACCATCTAACATCCCTGACCCACCCCCATCTCCACCCTGTCCCACGCCCTCCAGAGATCTGCCGTCCTCGCTCATCTTGCACATTTACGGTCCTCTTCAGAATCCCTTCTCTGCCGATGGGGGGTTTCCTGAGCTAGGTGTTCAAACAAGAAGTAGAACCCTGGAGGAGCCGTTCCAAGCCCATGCTCAGAGATGGCGCTCTCCCATGTGCAGCCTTTTAACTTGGGCAGTGGGGACATCTTTTTCAGGTTATCCTGGAATTCAAAGCTATGTACCAACCTCTTCCTTGTTGGAGTCTGCATCCTATGCGACTGTCCATCGGATGTGTAAGGATGTGAGCTGTGGATACTAACCCTAAACTTGTCCTAACGAAATTTCTGTAAGAGCTGGAGAGCCCAGATGCTGTGTCTCATGCTGTATACTTAAGAGGAGAAGAAAAAAAAAAAAAAAGTCCTATATTTGTGATCAAAAAGAGGGAACTTGAAATGTGCTGGTGTTTATAATAAAAGCTGGTAAAACTGCTTGGATTCAAAGGTGGTTCCGATTGGCTAATGACCCTTAGTGTTAGCTCGACAGCTAGTCACTGAAAGGTGAAGATGCTAGGTTGACTTTGTGTCCACTGAGCATGTGTTTATGCTGTCTTTCAAATTCTAGCATTTAGGAACTGAAATAAGAGTATGATGTCCACGATATTGTGCCACACAGAAGCTTCTGCTGCTCCTCTGCTCCTGGGTTAGAAATGTGACTTTTTCTATTTCTTTTGATTGGTATGAAATGGAGGCAAAGATTTCATTTGAACCAAAATGTGGTTTTAGCACAAGATGGCAAAATAAGCTGCTGTCTAAAAACAGGACAACAAACACCTCATAGTGTGGTGATTGTGTGTTGGTGATGTCTGGAAGAGGAGCTGCAAGCCCAACATGGTAGCCAACCCTCTGTGAGAGTGAGGTCAGCCTGTAAAGACACATGACATGGCACCAGTGGCACAGGCCTGTAATCCTAGCTATTTGGGAGATAGATCTTGAAGTTTCAGGCCATCCTGGACAAATAGTTCTTGAGACCCTATCTCGAAAAAAACAAAAAGGGCTGGTGGAGTGGCTCAAGTTGTAGAGTGCCTGCTTAGCAGCGTGAGGCCCTGAGTTCTGACAGCAGTGCCCTAGCAAAGAACTCTAGGCCTGAAGCAAGTGCCTCAGCCTTAATCTTGAGTGTATTCCCCCAAATACTGCTTTCATCATGTGGATAGTAAAGTGAAGCAATGGAAAAGTCATTGTGTGTGACAAATGCTGTTAAAATGGATTCACTCTGTTGCCCTAGCTAAGGTAGGAAAGCCAAGGTCAGCAATTTGGCCAAGCTCGGAGAGCAGGTGTCCAGTCCTGAGCCGTGCTGTTACCCTGGGCCTCAATTCAAGCCTGGAACCCCTACAGCCCTCCTCCCCCATTCTTACCTTGCAAGTTCACCAAGCCCGCTTTGGGGGTGCTTGGGGAAATGGGAGAGTCACCATAAGTACAATTGGGCTGCCTGTGTTTGGTGTCCGCTGGTAACTGACATCTGAGAAAAATGTTGACATCCTAGTGTTGGTTAGCCCTGGTATCCACAGCATCAAGTTCCTCGTATAGTGGGCCTAGTCCACTCCCCCTAAACATGCACCCACTTCCTGCAAGAAGGTTGACTGAAATGGCCTTTGCAGTCTCTCAATTTACACCCCATGGCTCTGCCCACAAGGAAACCTCTTCCAGGCTGATTTTTATTTTTATGTTTTATTTTTGCGGTACTTGGCCTACACCTTGGGCCACTCCACTAGCCCTTTTTTGTGATGGGTTTTATCGAGATAGGGTCTTGTAAACTGTCTGCCTGGGCTGGCTTCAAACCGCGATCCTCCCGATCTCTGCCTCCTGAATAAACTAGGATTACAGGTGAAAGCCACCGATGCCCAGCTTCTTGATTTTTAAAATATATGTGGTTTGCCAAGCACCAGTGTCTCACGCCTGTAATCCTAGCTACTCAGGAGGTTCGTGGTTCGAAGCCAGCCCAGGCAAATAGTTCTCAAGATCCCATCTTCAAAATAACCAAACCAAGATGAACTGGAGGTGTGGCCCCAGCGGCAGACGCATGAAGCCTTGAGTTCAAACCCTAATCGTATATATATACATACATACACACACACATACATATACACACATTTATGTATGGTATATCCATGAAATCCAGATGAAAGGATCCTCGAGGGAGATAGTGATGATGAGGGAATGGTCTAAGCTAGGGTGAGAACCTGCATCCTCCGGAATCTGCAGTCTAGGACAGTGGCTGAGAGGTATTCCTCTGCCATCACTGTCCGTAGGTGCTTTTCATCTCTCCTGCCACCTAGGACTCCTTTGTTACTTCTGACCCTTGTGACAGGTGTAGGCCCCTGAGATGCAGAAGATTGTTTTCCATGCTCCTTCCTGGGGTGGGGCTGGAAGAATGAGGGGTAAACCACTGCTAAGAATCTTGGGGACTCAAAAGTAGCACTGCTCCCATCCTCCCAAAGCTGGGAAATGAAACCAGGCCTGAGAAGGGTTATAGGTTGAGCAAAAAACAGTTGAGGCTGCCAGGTGTAGGCAGTCAGAATTGGTGTTACCAGGAAGGGCTGGAGCACAGAGGGCCCTTCCAGTTTTGTGGGAAGCTGTTTCTTGTTCCTTACCCTGGAAAGATCCAACTTTTGGTTTCCTGGGCAAGGAGAGGCTCCAGGAGGCCCAGGTTGGTTTTCCTGGATCCTGGGAGATTCATGCTCCACAGAGCCTAGGTCCTGCCTGTCTCTCAACCCCCCCTCCCCCCCGCCATTTACTCCAGCCCAGGTTTTGCACCCTTTGCCAAATATCATTTCCCCTTCCCAAAACACCTCCCCACAACAGATCCAGTAGCCCACAGACCAATGTGTCAGCTCTCACAGAAGAGAGAATTTTCTGAACAGAGTAAGAAAAGTATGAAATGTGAGCTGAACATCTCAATACCACTCGAAGTAGCTTCAGGGACATACATCCTGATGTCACTCTAGAGTGTGGTAACAGAAAGAGACTAGAGTAGATTGTGTGTAACAGGACCTGTCAGCTGAGGAAGGAGTGAGGAATTGACAAAAGAGTTCAGAGAGTCCATCGGAGGACACCGAGTGAAAAGGATGGCAAGTGTGGAACTGGGGAGTTTGTGAGGCTGCTGGAGTCAGACTCATTCAGGTGAGAGAGGTTCTTCTCTTTAATCCACATCTGCCCATTCGTTTCCATTTTCCTTAGTTGCTTAAGCCAGGAATTTGGGGGGCCATCCGTAACACTTTTTGTTTTGTTTTTGATGGGACTAGGGTTTGAACTCAGGGCTTCGCTACTGTTTGAGCCATACCTCTAACCCATTTTTGCTCTGATTATTTTGATGATTTCTCACGGACTGTTTACTTGGAGCTAACCTCAAACATCCAATCTCCCAATCTCAGCCTCCCAAGTAGCTAGGATTACAGACAGGCATGAGCCACCAGCACCCATCTTTTTCTGAACACCTTTAATCTGGAAGCTTGTTTTTGTCTGTGTGTGTGTGTGTGTGTGTGTGTGTATTACTGGAGTTTGAATTCAGGGCATTGTATTTGCAAGTTCTCTACCACTTGAGTCATGCCCCCAGCTACTTTATATTTTTGAGATAGGGTCTCACACTTTTGCCCCACTGGCTTTTATTCCTCATACCGTGATCCTCCCATCGCTGCCTTCCAAATAGCTGGGATTACAGACACAAGCCATCATTCCTGGCTAATCTGGAAGATTTGGGGACTTGCCCGCCACCAACATCCCAACTTTGTCCAGGACCCAGGGGCTTCCCCCTGTATCCTTCTTTGTAGTACTTGTTACGATCTAAGTAACTGGGTTTTTAATTTATGGTGTGTGTGTGATTCTAGGGATCCACCCTGCCCACCCTCAAGTGACTGATGTTATTGTAAAATTATTTGATCATAGCAGTATTACTGATGCTTAAACTGCTTTTGCTGAAAAGCACTGACGCCTTACCTGGGCCCACAAATTAACTAAAAACAGGAGAAAAGCTTGGCATCCCTGCTTCCATTTTGTACCTGTTGTCCTTTGCTCTGAGCCATTCTCTCCTGCAGCCACCGTGGATTCAAGGAAGGATAGGAGTGATGGGTAACACCTTTAAACAAAGTACCAAAACTACCCCTGAGGAACAGCAGAGCTTTGCAGGACAGACTGCCCCTCCAAACAAGGACAATTACCTATAATGATGAGGCTGCACCCTGGAGCAGGAGTAATCACGTCTTGGGAACCAGATTGCTCCTCTCAAGCAATGACAGCAATAACTTCTCCAGAACCCCGAAGAACAAGGATTGAGATAATGGTCAACCAGGCCCCACTTGAACACTGCAATTCACCTGTGCCTGGGACTGTTTAATTATTCATAACTTTTGTCTGTTGGCCTAATTGTCTACTTAAAGCTAAAGCTCATGTCTGTACCCTGGAGATGACTAAGAATGGCCTGAGTGTGTGCTTTGCCTCTTCCCACGGTATGTCCTGGATAATAAATCTCCTTTCTCTGCCCTTCACCATGCCTCATTATTTGGCATGTAAGGGCGAGTGGCAGGACCTGGCATATGGAAACCCAGGAGTTTGGGCCTGCTTTCCAAAACTCTAGTTTCAGCAGCACATCTTCAGTGTGCCTCAGAACCATCGAGGACCCTGTCTAAATGAAGCCAGCTGGATCCCACTCCTGGTTGAAGCGGTGCTGGGCAATCTGCATATGAAGTTGCTGCAGGTTTTGACCAAATTTTAGCGCCAAAGTGTACTCTTAATCCGCAGCAGGAAGAGAATCGGAATAAAGGAATAAGCCCAGTTCTGCTGGTGGTGTTGGCTAATGAGTTTTGGTGTACACTAGTCAAGCCTGGAATCCTGTCATTCCTTTTAGCTTCTGGTCTCCTTGGTTTAGGAGGGACTTCCAGCAGCCTAGACCGGAGGCACGGATGAGTAAAAATCGCAGAAATGCTAGCCGCTTCTGCGCATCCCCACCGCGTGTGTTCCGACCAAGTCCCCATTCTGAGATGCCGACGCCAAGGCGCAGCCGCCCGGCGCGAATCGGGGGGCTCTGGACGCAAGGCCGTCGCCCTTGACAACGAGACCCAAGGTCGCAAGGTCCAGCCCTCAGGCCCCACTGTCCACGCGCGTGGCCGGCCCCGCCCACGTTCCTATTCGGGTAGTGCCTCTGGCAGCCCGGCGCCCCCGTGACGTCACCCGGCGCGCGCGCGCGACGTCACCACGCCGCGACGAAGGACGCCCCTCCCCCTTCAACGCCGCGGGCTCGCCACGCCCCTCCAGGCTGCGCGCGGCTTTCCCGGACGACGACATGGCGCGGGAGCTGCGGGTGCTGCTGCAGTGGGGCCGCTGCCTGCGGCCCTCGCTGCGGGCTCCGGCGCTGGCGGCCGCCCCCGGAGGTGAGGGCGTCGGGCAACTGGCGGGCTGGACGCTGAGGTGGTGGAGCGTCCCTCCGAGGCCGCGAGCTCCGCTGACAGGCACGAGGCGGCGACAGCTGCTGCACGGGCTCCGTGTCCAGCGTGGGGCGGGCGCTGAACACAGCGGCTGCCCGGCCTTTCTCTGCGCTCCGCCCCTTGTCCGCCCCGCCGGGCTGCCTTCTCCGGGCTAGGGTTCTCCTGCCACGAGACGGAGGCGGCTTTCCGGCCAGTGGCGAGCCAGGGCCGTCTCTTCGGAGACCTGGGACGTGGGGGCGCGTGTGTGCCGGGGACCGGCCTGCCGGGGTGATCGTGTCAATTCTCCGGCGCCGGGGCTGGTCGCGCCCCAAGCACTTGACCAGCCGTCACTCCTCGTTAGCTCGTTAGCTGGACCGAGCCGCGCACCTGCCCAGTGCCTGGTCGCCACGGTGAACAAACCAGGAACGGGCTCTCGGGGAGCCGCTGCGCTCTGGGTTGTTGGCCACTGTTTTCCCAGGGCCTAGAATTGGCTCATAAGACAACGGATGGAGATAGAATGACCTTAATCTCTGCTTTCCCCCTTCCCACTGGGAAGTAACCACGGAGAAGGTGTTGGCGTTCCTTCTGGGCTCGGTTGCACGCATATAAATTACATGTGCAACTGTTTTTACGTTAAAAAAAAAAAAAAGCCTAAGTCAAATACGCGTTGTGGTACAGAGTTTTTAACGCTCCCAGAATTCCTTACACAACTTCTCATATCAATGTATACAGCGCCAGCGGCTTTCCGATGGCTGTGCAGAGTCCCGTGTTACGGGCTAATAACCTTTTCCTCTGCTTTTCCGAAGTACTGGGGTTTGAACTCAGCAATTACACGTGCTAAGCAGACGCTCTACCACTTGAGCCACTCTGCCAGCCATAGTTTGTGTTGGGTGTTTTTGAGATAGGGTCTCACGAACTCTTTGCTCAGGCTGGCCTCTAATCATGATCCTCCTGATATCTGCCTCCTGAGTAGCTAGGATTACAGGTATGAGCCACCAGAGTCTGACTTCACCACTGTTCTTAACAGTAAAGATTATTTCATTACAACAATGAGTACTTAGATCTTTATACAAGTGGCTTTTCTTTAGAACTTTGGAATTGCTGTTTTGGAGCCTATGCCATTTTGAAATGTTACTTGATATTGCCAAATTATGGCCCAACTTTTTTTTTTTAAATCCATTTATATTACTCTTGGCAGACAGAGTATATGGTATATGCCTATATCATAGTGTCTTCCCCAGCACTGAATATTAGATTGTCTCAAAACCATCCCATAACCAGGCACTGGTGGTTCATGCCTGTAATCCTAGCTACTTGGGAGGCTGAGATTGGGAGGATTGCAGTTTGAGGCCAGCCCAAGCAAATAGTTCTTGAGACCCTCATCTCCAAAATAACTGGAGTAAAATAGACAAGGTGTGGCTCCAGTGATAGGGTTTGAACTCAAGGCTTTGTGCTTGCAAGGCAGGTACCACCTGAACCACACCTCCAGTCTGTGCTCTTCACTTTTGCTCATTACTTTATTCACCAGAGATGATTCAAATGCAGCATGGGACTTCAAAGGTGATGTGACCCTCCTGTCAGGGTCCTGTGTGACTGTTGGACAGTGTACTTGGCCATGTTGGTGGCCTGTGCAGTGTATTAGGAGGCACAGAAGCATGTGGTTGGCTGCTTTATCTGCCTGCCCTAGGGTAAGTTTCACAGAACAGGGAGTTTGGGTAAGTCTTAAAGGTTGTCCTCACTGGAGGGGAGGGAAGGGCATGCCATGCTGTGAAAACTTCAGGTGCATGAATAAGGAGGTGGCTGTGAATAATGTGGACGCATTCAGGAGTAATGGTGAGTGAGGCTAACAGCACGTCCTTTGTCTTCTGTCAGATACAAACTTGTCCTGTAACCCTCAGGGTAGTCACAGCCCAGACTTACGTCCCCTGTCACCTGGTACTGTGAGGACCACAAACCCTAGGATCTGGTGACTGATTCACTTACAGATAACGTTATCTGTCCTGAGTGTTAGAGTTTTTTTTTAGTTCGGAGCCCACTATATTACAAAGAACAGAATTACAACCAACAAGTAATTCTGTGCTCTGGTAAATGTGATTACACATTGTAGGGAGTAAAGGTAGCGGAACATAGGTAAGGTTACCTAAGGAATGCAACGTTACTAATAAAAATGTGAACTGGGAGATTAGGGGTGTACGTGATTCAGCACTTGCCTAGCTTGCAAAAGACCCTGGGTTTGATCCCTAGCAGTATGGGAAAAAGAAAAGGTAAGCTGGTGCAGGGCGGAGAGAGCTGTCCAGGAGCCTTGACCAGGGAGTTCTTACTTGAGCCTTCAACAACAATCATGTAACCTGCCTTCAGACCTTCTCCTCAAAACTCTAACAGGTATCGGAAATAGCTGATTCGAAGGGCTGAGGATGTAGCTCAGTGGTAAAGTGCTTGGCTGATTTGCCAGTAGACTAATGAGGCCACCTCCCAAAGGAGAGATGCAGCCAGAAAATCCACAGCAGATGTCTCCCCAAACATATGTGACTGGTCAGGCACAGGTTGGCCATAATCACCAACACCACTGAATCCTTGTAATCCTGCCAAGTGCTCTTGTCTTCAGGGTCAACATGGCTAGAACAAGGCCAGGAGGCATCATGGTAGGGCTGGTGAGTGCTGGAGTTGGCGTCCTGTGCCTTGTTTTTCCCTTCCCCATAAGCTGGAGCCTTTTCTGGAGCACCCTGTTTTGGAAGTGAAGATTGTAAGGGAGGGCAGGAGCCCCTGCGAGTGCTGTTTCCTCTGATTGCTTTGGGGCTCAGGTATTGGCAGGCCGGTTTCGTCTTACGGGTGCGCCTCACCTGGTCCTCACGCTGCCCGCCAGAACCCCATCTCCAACTTTAGTCCTTGACACCCCTGGCTTCTCCCTGGTTGGAGCCCACACAGCTTAATTTCCCACCTCTTGTGTCTTCAAAGAATCCAGGCAAGTCAGTGCTTACCCAAACTGTCCGTTAGCACCACGCAGGCCTTGGCCTTGGTGAGGGGCAAGGGGCCAGGGTATGTGAGCTGAGAAAGACAAGTCAGTCCAGACATGAGAGGTTTGCAAAGACTAGTCACTGGCTCAGTAGTTGGCCAGAGCTGAGATGGACAATGGATGTTTTGCTACCCTGGCAAGAAGTGTACAGCTTGAAGGAGGGGAAGGTGTATCAAATTGAAGAGAAGAGTAGAATAAGCACTTCTGACCCTCAAGTGACAGTAAATGCCAACTGACAGGTGAGTTCCATGAAGGAGGCTGTAACTGAGCCCAGTGAAGCGATGTGCTTGTCTCACAATACTGGCAAGTGATTTATTTTTTGCCTGTACTAAGGATTGAACTCAGGGCCTTGTGCAAGCACTGTGACAAGTGATTTTTTTTTTTTTTTAAAACAAGTGATCTTTAGCCAGATGTTGGTGGCTCACACCTGTAATCTTAACTATTCAGGAGGCAGAGATGAGGATTATGGTTTGAACCCAACCCAGGCAAATGTTGGCAAGACTCTATTTCGAAAAAAAAAACCCTTCACAATAAAGGACTTGGTGGAGTGGCTCAAGGTGTAGGCCCTGAGTTCAAGCCCCAGTACCAAAAAAAAAAAATCTTTGAAGTGAATGAAATGTATCCAGTTTGCACTCCAGTAAAATGCTTTAGCTTCAAAGCCAGACAGTGTTCTTGGACTTTATTTTTGTCCTCAGTTGTCACCAGCTAGAAAAACCATCTTGCTCTGTATATTTATTTATTTTTTATGTGGTACTGGCATTCAAACTCAGGGTTTTGCTCTTGCCAGGCAGGCACACTACCACTTTGAGCCACACTTCCAGCCCCTGCTCACTCTTGATGCTGAAGACTTGCTTTTCACTGGTAAGCTGATTTTGCTTCATTCACAAGAAACTTTCCTATCGTTTTGCGGCATTTGCAAAGGTAGATTTCCGGAGGATCATTTCTATCTTGTGGGGCTGGTTATTTCTGCTAAACTCACAGGCTATAGCTTGCACAGTTCCTTCTGGGGGAGCATTATCTCTCCTTGCTTTTTGGCCAGGTAAATTCATGTAGACCAGGTGAGTTGAAAGCAGGTGTAGCTGAGTCATAGGCATAACTAATTTTAAAAGAATTGCTCAGTTGGCCAGGTTTGGTGGTACATTGCTGTAATCCTAGTTACTTGGGAGGCAGAGGCAGGAGGATCTCAAATTTGAGGTCAGCCTGGGCAAAGTTTGTGAGACCCCTATCTCAGCCAATGGCTGAGCCATGGTGGCGTGTAGCTGTCATTTCAGCTAGGCAAGGAAACATAAATAGTAGGATCCAAGTCTGAGCCAGCCTAGGAATAAAGTGAGGCACTATCCCCAAAATAACCAAAGCAAAAGGACTGGCAGAGTGAGTGGCGAGTGGCTCAAGTGGTAGAGCACCTGCTTCGCACACATGAGGCCCTGAATTCAAACCCTAGTACTGCCAAAAAAAAATTGTGGTTTAACCCACTGTATTGATTTTACAACAGTGGGCCACTGATCTTAGCCCATGGTCTGAAAAAATGTTTTGTGTTATGTGGCTCTACCTCCTCAGAAAATAACTGCTTATTCAGGGTTTGCTAGTCAGCAGTGAGCAGGGAAATACACTGGGGTGAGACAGAAGCTTAGCCTACTGAACATCTGCACAGCATGTAGCCATGTGGCCACCTCAGTTCCTTAAAGGTCTTTGTGGGCTTGCTGTGCTGAGCATTGTTCTGGATGCTGTGGGTATACCCAGGAGACATGTAGACAGAAATCCAGACCCTTGGTGGGCTGGGGTGAGACATGAACAAGTAAGGTACTCCCTAGTGTGTTAGGCATGGCGCTCTAGGGAGAGACAGAAGCAGGCCAGGTAGACTGCTTCGAAGCTCACCCGTTAGTCAAAGAGGTACCAGGGAAGGCCTTATGCCAAAGGTGGCTTTAAGCAAAGCCTGGGAGGAGACAAAGGAGGGAGCCATGCCTGGGTTTCCATCAGAGCAACAGCAGATGCCAGGGTCCCCAGAAGACCTGGGCTGACAGACATATTTGATGGATAGCAAAGAGGCTGGGCAGGGGACCCTCTCCAATAGACAGTGTGTGCTCCACGTATCTAAGTGTGACATTACCTCTTGAGATGTCGGCAATGGTTGGAATTTAGTATTGAGTTAAAACTGACTGTAAAAGTTTTCTGAGAGGCCAGGTGGGGGGGCTCATGCCTGTAATTCCAACTACTCGAGAGGTGGCGATTAGAAGGATGTGGTAGAGCCATGCCTAGCAAGCTCAAGGCCCTGAGTACACCCCAGTACCGCCAAAAAAGTTTTCTAAGAAAAATTCTTTGTGTTATTATTAATGAGAAGGAAGTGCTATTTTACAGAACAGACTGGCACAGAGAAAACCATCGCGCACCCTGACACTCATGCCCTGCCCACCAGCATACATGTACACCCACACGCCCTCAGAAAGGAGCTGTAGTGGAAGAACCCGTCGTCCGTCGTCCACGAGGGCCGTTTCCTGTTAACTCTGAGTGTGACTGTGCCTTCACATGTGTAACCCTCTCCATTTTAAGATGTTTTCAAGCTTGTTTTGTTCTGTGTAATCACAGCACTGCCAAAAGTTTCTCCCACCCTTACCATGCTAAAGCATTCTTTATTTACGAATGTGGTTAAACTTTTTTTTTTCGGTGGTACTGGGGTTTGAACTCAGGGCCTACACCTTGGGCCACTCCACCAACCCTTTTTGGTGATGGGTGTTTTTGAGATAGGGTCTTGCAAACTATTTGCTGAGGCTGACCTCAAACCTCAGTCCTCCTGACCTTTGCCTCCTAAGTACTAGGATTACAGGCGTGCGCCACTGACGCTGGGCTCAAACATCTTTTTCTATGATTTGAAGCCACTAATGTTTCTTTCTTTGTGAGTTGCCATTTCTCCTTGGGGCTCTTGGCCTTTCTTAGAGGTTTGCAAGTGCTCCTGGTGTATTAGTTGAAACAACACAGTGTTTCAGGATTTTCCTAGTGTATTTGTTGACGTTCATGTGGTTCTTAGGTTTATGGCTTCATGGGTTACGTGTCTTGTTTAGAAAGAGTTATCTCACTCTTAAATTTTTTTTTTTTAACTCTGAGGGTAGTGATAAAATGTTCTGGAATTAGGTAGTGGTGATGGTTGCACAACTTGGTAAATGTACTAGAAACCATTGAATGGCACATACTTCAATGGGAAATTGTGTGGCATGTGAATTATATCTCATTAAAGCTTTTTTTTTTAATCTATGTTTTACAGTAATTTAGCTTTTGTTTTTACTATTATGGCCCATGTGGGATTTTTTTTTTATTTTTTATGTTTTAGCAAGGATTTATTTTAGTATGACAGGATGAAATAGGGAGAAGTGGTAGAAAAAAGAGAAGCATTTCCTGCCCCCCACATAGGAAATGTGAGTTTGCTTTAACTTAATAACGAGAGGGGAAATTGATTTTGCTACTACAGCTCTTTATATTAAGGTGCTCTAATATCAGTGGTACTTCACTTTTTCAAAATTTGCTTGGCTGTGCACATTTGCCTTTTCATATAAACTTGAGAATTAGTTTGAGTAATTGTTAACAAAATTTAAAAGATCCTTTGTGAGTTTTCACTGGAATCATGTTAAAAATACAGACTTCAGGGGTGGAGGTGTAACAGTGTTAGAGAGTGTGCTAGTGTGAGCGAGGCCCTGAGCTTGATCCCAGTGCTAGCACCTCTTTCCCCGCCCAAAACAAAAATGATAGAGAATCAACCTCTTTAAATGTCTATGCTTCCTTCTCTGTACTGGGGAGGCTGAGGCAGGAGGATCACGAGTTTGGGCCCAGCCTGGGCTACATAGTGAGAGCCTGCCTCAAAAACCAAAACAGAATATTTACTCTTCCTATTCAGGCGTGCTTCCCCAAGCTATATCCTTCTGTAAATGTGTTTTATGTCTCTAGTAAAAGCTGTAAGTGTTGAAGGAGGTAATTTCTGTAAGTAGTTTATAAATGGATATTTTGTAGCTAGGTTCTTGGTACTTGTAGAACAACTGAAGAGAGAAGGCGGTGTGTGCAGTGAGAAGCCCCTTTCTGCCACACCTCTGACACCAGACTTGTGGCCCTGCTGCATCTCTTCCCTCACCCAGTGGTGCCTGCTAGTCTCGATTTTAGTTTTTGTTTACGTTCTTTTCTTTAAATTTCTGTGTGTATGTGAAAAGATACACGTATGGGCTTATAAACCATTTGTTAGGCTCATGCTAGGTGTATTCTGCCACTGGGACTTTTTTGTGTGTGGTGATGGATTTTTTGAGCTCGGGACCGTGTGCTTTCTAGGCAAGCAGTCTGCCACCCAAGCCGTGCCCGAGCCCTGTTTTGTTTTGTTGCTTTAGTTATTTGGAATGGGGTCTCCTGGGCCTCCGTGGTTCTTCTGTTTAAGTCTCATTTACCACCACAGTCAGTTTTATTAGTTGAGATGCAGTCTTGCTAACTTTTTCTCCATGCTGGTCTCAAACCACCATTCATCCTCCCAAGTAACTGGGATTACAGCTGTGAGCCACTACACTTTGCCCTACATTTATTTATTTGTTTAATTATCTTTTTTTTTTTAAGATAGTATGTTATTGTGTAGCCCAGGGTGGCCTTGAACTTTCCATCCTCCCACCTCAGCCTCTCCAGTGCTGGGATTATAGGCATGTACCAGTGTGACTTGTTTTTCTTTTGTTAGCAATATGTTTTCTTAGCTTTTTCCCTGCTAAGGCTATAGTTCATTAGTTCTCACCACTTTACTTATTCTGTTGTGTTAATATCTCTTAATTTTTTTTTCTGTACAGGGCCTCATGCTTGCTAGGCAGGCACTCTCACCACTTGAGCCACTCCTCCAGCTCTTTTTTGTGTTGGGTTTTTTGAGATAGGGTCTCTCAGATTATTTGCCCAGACTGGCTTCGAACTGTGATCCTCCTGATCTCTTCCTTCTGAGTAGCTAGGACTATAGTTGTGAGCCACTGGTGCCCAGCTGTTTTGGGTTTTTTTTTGGAGGAGGGGGTTGTGTTGGTTCTTGGGGCTTGATAAGCAGGTACTCTACCTCTTGAGTCACTCTACCAGCCTCTGTTTGTTTATTTTTTTCCCTCATGGGACTTGGGTTTGAACTCAGGTCTTATGTGCTTGAAAAGCAGGTGCTGGTTATTTTGGAGATGAGGTCTCTAGAAGTATTTGCCTGGGCTGGCCTCAAACCTTAGTCCTCCCAATCTAAGCCTCCCAAGTAGCTAAGATTACATGTGTGAGCCACCAGCACCTGGCTTTGTGTTGGTTATTTTTGAAATAGGGTCTTGCTTTGTGCCTTGGCTGGCCTAGACCTCGGTCCTGTTTGTGCTTTCCCGTGGAGCTAGAATGACAGCCATGTACCACCGTGCCCAGCCATTGGTTGAGATTGGGCCTCACAAACTTTCTGCCTGGGCTGGCCTTAAACTGCAGTCTTCCTCATTTCCACTTCTGGGGTAGCTAGAATTACAGGCTACCACACCTGACGTTCTATCTTAAATTCTTTTGTGTATTTCCTGACATGCAGCTAATTGGAATTACTGGCCCCTTTGTGTGCCCCAAGTTGCTAAGGCACAGTTATTTCCCAAGGCAGGGAGAGATGTGCCACTCAGTGCTCCTCCAGCAGAGTCTGTAGGGCACCCAGTGCCTGGGGTGTGCAGACAAATCTTTGTGAGTGTGGTGAGTGTTGATGGTATTCCATGTCTGTTTCATTATGAGATGTCCCTCAGGAAGCATTAAGGTGTATGTGCAGTTCAGTCACACAGTCTTTGTACCACATAGCCATGTCATTGCATTTTTTTTTTTTGTACTGGGGTTTGAACTCAGAGCTTCGAGTTTGCTACAGTGATGCTATACTGCTGGATGTTACCGCTTAGGTGAAGACTTGAGAGACCCTGCCCCTGGCCTTTCCAGTTCTAAGTATAAGGAGTGGTTGGCAGGAGTGCATGTTGTAAGACTGTCTTAAACACTTGGAGCATCTATGGAGGCAAGGGACACAGCAGCCCTTACTCACTGAGCTCTGCTCTTCTGCCCTGGAGGTTTCCCTTGGCCTCATGCTCACAGCCCGGACGTTCAGAGTCAGTTGGTGAGTCATCGGGTCCTAGTGCTGGGTGTAGAACTTGAGTCTGCATCCCATCCTGTCCCTTCCTGAAGGTTGAACTCAGGTCTGTCCTCCCCTGATATCTCTATTGCAGGCCTCACATGTCCCACAGCACTTTAGAGCAGCCCTGTGTCTCCCATGTATGCTCCATGCTGTCCCTGGTGAGCAGCAAGGTAGCATAGCTGCCCATCCTCTGCTGGGCAGCTCTAAGACCCTTCCCTCCTGTGGTCTCATGGGTGGCTGGCCTGGGGTGAGAGGCCAGGCTAGAGCACAAGGCCTCCTGCCAGTCAGCCTCGTGTAGACTGAAATTCTGTGATAACAATTCCAATCACCTAATTCCAGAATACCCCAGTTTTTTTTAAAAAACTGTATAAAGTGAATGGTGCAATTAGGTGGGCCCAGATAATTAAATATTTACACTGTTATATTCAATGGAAATTAAACATTTTCTGAGTTGATGTGGGTGTTTTCAAGGTCTTCTGCACAGAAATAAAGTCCAGGATTGTATTATTCATAAATCCAAGAATAGGCAACTTTTTGTACCTTATAGGAATGTGGAAGTTAGTTTTTAAAACCTTCCACCTATTTCTGGATGTTCTGCATCATTCCTTTCCATCAGTTACTAATTTGCAAGAAGAGCAGTCCCTGGCAGGAAGATGCATTCACTTCTGTCCAGCCATTCACATGAATGCCTTGTTGACTGACTGCCTGTCCTTGAACCATCACACACTTAACATCAGCCAAGCATTTCGGTGCCCTGATCTGCTGGCATCATTCGATAGCTCAACCCAGTCCATACTCTGGGTCTGCACGGTCTCTGTGGCAGTGAAGGCTGAGTCTGAGTCTGTGAATAGCACCAGGTGGAGACACACCATGCTGGTGGGTGAGCTGCTGTCTTCCTTTGCTGTTACAAGGGTTTGGGGCCCACTAGGCTGAACTGGAAATTGCAGCAAGCAAGCCTCCTGGCTAAAGGGAGAATGCATCACTGGCTGTTTTTCAGTAAAACCCTTGACATATGACACATGGAGGAAATGTTCCCCAAACTACAGGGTGACACAGCAACAGCTGCACAGCTGCTTTCCACTCGAGCTTGACCCTGAGAGCTCCACATTAGTCTGCTGGACTCACAAGTTGTGAACAAGTTAATGCATTCTGCTTCTGAGTATTCTTGTCCCTTCTGTGTGGTTTGTCTTTCCAGGAAACCCAGTTGTGTGTCCTCAGAGGATCCCAGTGCAGTTCAGGGGCCCCAGGCGAAACCTGGCTTCAAGCATCTACGTGGGACGGCCGTATAGCACTCAGGCCGCCGAGGACAAGAAGGAGGAGGCCCTGCATTCCATCATCAGCAGCACAGAGACAGTGCAGGGTGGGTGCTCAGCTGGCGTTGGGTCTGGGAAGGCAGTCTCTTGCTCACTGTGAGGAAGGGCAATTTTTACGACAGAGGTGGTAAGGATGGTGCCACCTGCTGGTGGCAAATGCAAGTATCCTT
Organism: Castor canadensis; assembly: GCF_047511655.1. Lineage (NCBI taxonomy): Eukaryota > Metazoa > Chordata > Mammalia > Rodentia > Castoridae > Castor > Castor canadensis. The sequence continues at coordinate 3,191,929 of NC_133402.1, read as the reverse complement.
CATTTCCCTCCAAGCAAGGAGCTTTTGGCTTTGTCCTGGTGCGTCTTGCCCCCTCTGGTGGTCACCCGGGAATCTGCCAAGTGACCATTCATGGCACATCTGCTAGTAATCACAGAAACTGGATGGAAACTGAGTATTGGCCCAGCTGATGCAGGATGGAATTCTCCACATAGAAAGGCCATCTCCAGGACCAGGTCCAAGTGCTTCCATTTCTGGCTTTTAAGTGAGACAAGAACAAAATTGTTGATGCTAGGAAGAGAAGTGATGTTTTCTTGTTATTTTGCTTTTTAAACAATTTGTTAGAACACTGCTCTTTTGAAGAATAGTGCAGGGTCTGGTTGTTGTTAGGGCCAACCCAATTCTCACAACCATGGGCTTTGGGAAATCAACCTCCACAGTCCACTGGAGGCCTGATTGACCTCAGCAGTAAGAGAACTTACTGTCCATGTGCCCCTTTCTGTGGAGACAGGAGCCACTCAGTGTCCTGCTCCTGAGATCTGTTATCTGAGAGGCTCTGTTTCTCTGTCCTTATCTCCTTTTGTATCCTTCAAAGATACTTAGAAGTATCCAGGTGTAGCCTCCTGATGCTTACCACAGGCTGTGTTCTTACATTGACTGTGTAGAAGGAGGAGGCAAAGTAAATCTACCCCATATACACCTCAGTCCAGGCCTTATGCCTGATCTTTACTGTGAATGGGGAGACAACAAAAAAAAGTAGCCAGGTGTGATGGTGTAATCCCAGCTGAGGCAGCAGGATCGTGAGTTCAGGGCCACCCAGGGCTACATAGAGGGAGCCAAAAAAAAAAAAGGGGGGGGGGCACAGTGGCTCATGCCTGTAATCTTAGCTGCTCAGGAGAATCAAGATCCCAGGCCAGCCAGGCAAAGCATTCTCTAGACCCCATCTCAACCAATACAAAGCTGGGTGTGGTGGCATGCACCATCATCCTCGCTGTGAGTAAACGGTAAACAGTAAACTGGGTTCAGACTGACCAGGCATAATGTGATACCCTACTTGAAAAATAACTAAAGGAAAAAGGGCTGGTGGCATGATTCAAGTGGTAGAGCACCACCAAGCAAGTGTGAGGTCCTGAGTTCAAACCCTAAGCACCATCAAAAAGAAAAAAAAATTAAGCTCAGAATTCCAAACATTCTTTTTTTTTATAAGCATTTTTATTAGCATATATTGGTTGTACATGATGTTTCATTGTAACATTTCTACATACCCTTTCATTGTACCTTGATTAGGTTCATCCCCACCACTTAAACCTTCTTTTGAATGGCAGGCACATAGCATGTTCTTCCACAAAGGGGGAAATAGAGCTTTATTGATTGTGTGTCTGTGGTTCATTACCAGGTTCAGCCTCCAAACACGAGTTCCAGGCAGAGACAAAGAAGCTTTTGGATATTGTGGCCCGTTCCTTGTACTCAGAAAAAGAGGTAGGGTGCTAGTTCATCACTCCCAGTGCTAGCACGGGTCCTGGAAAAACTGCATTTATACCATCCGGTTGTGTATTTAAGCTGTGAGAATCATTAGGCTGTGAACAGCCCCTGATCTTAATCCACCAGCAGAGTATCTTTACCGAAAACCTGTTTGAGTTCCATGGATAAGTGTATCCAGATGGTTCTTTAGATTGACTCTGGGAGTTAATTGAATTTCTCTAGTAATTTTTAAATCCTCCCAAAACTCCCCTAGAGCTCTACTGGGCTATGTTCCTATAGCACTGTGAGTGTGCTCTGAGGCTCCTGAGTTTATTCACCTCTGTCTGGTGTGGCTTCAGCAACTGGAGGAGAAAGACTCTCTGGCCCTGTGTGGTATATCTCAGAGAGAGTTACAAAGGAACTTTTTGAGGGGATTAAAATTTATTTGGGGGACACCATGTCCACATATAATCCTAGTACTTGGGAAAGTAAGGGTGAAGCATCCCAAGTTTGAGGCCAACCTGGGCTATGTAGCGAGACCCTGTCTCAAATAAACAGACAACAATAACATAAAGTCATTTAGGGGCAGTAGGACTTAGAAAAAGAGAAAAAATAGGCTTCTGGTTTCATGCTAAGTCATACAGATGCTAAGAAGATTTTGAAGGGTAAAGCACCACATTGCAGAGTGTTCAGGAAACATTCCTAGGTCTTGTTTGGTCCTGTCCCTGCCTCCCGAGACTCACCTGTGTGCTGCCACAGCTTTATATGAGAGCTGTGTGAGGTGAAGACCCTGGGAGGACCCTGGGCCCATGGCCTTCTTTTCTCTGGAAGGTGGAGACTCTGGTGTTTGACCCCCACTCACGGAATAGGAGAGAACAGAAGTTCAAGGGGATGTTTTGTTGTTCCTGTGTAAGAATCAGGAAAGAAAGGGCCCCTCCTGGAGTTGTAAAGTCTGAGCTGACAGATGGACACATAACTTTGGGCTTGACTGAAAACCCTGAAAGAAAGGATCACTAGGAGTCGGTCTACCACAGAAAGCTGTGCTGGAGAGAAGTGAGCCAACTTTGGTGACCACATAGCCAGAGGAGTTGCCTTGATCACAGCATGAGGTCTGCATTTGGAGTGTGGGTATTCTGTAGCAGATCCCTGACTTTGAGCTATTGTAAGTACTTCTGTCCCATAGGTGTTTATACGGGAGCTCATCTCCAATGCCAGTGATGCCCTGGAAAAACTGCGTCACAAGTTGGTGTCTGATGGCCAGGCACTGCCGGAAATGGAGATTCACCTGCAGACTGACTCTGAGAAAGGCACCATCACCATCCAGGTACCCAGGCGCGGCACACTTCCTGCCCACAGAGCATGACCAGGTTGGCCTGGTGAGCAGCAGCTCTGCCTTGTGGTGACACAGGGAGGCCTTGCACCCTGGCTTCGAGTTCTGTGTAGCACAAGCGACATGCTGACTCTTTCCTGCTCTGAGGATTCCTCTTTTCATTCACCCATCATAGGAAACTTGGAAAACAGGAGGCAGAAGAAACTTAAAATTATTAGTCTATGGTTGGCCTTTTGTTATCTTAGTGGATTCTCCTGAAGAGCAAAAGTTTGGGGTGTTTTTTTTGGAGGGGAGATGTTTTGTTTTTTACAGTGCTGGATATCTAACCTAGCCAGTGCCTCTCAAATGCTGGGCAAGTGTTATATCTCTGAACTACACCTCCCAGCCCAAAGTTTTAATTTCAAAGAAATATGTTTCTCTTTTTTTTTTTTCTTTTATGCTTCATGCTCTTCATGTGTAGGAAATTTTCGCCTCTTCCAAAGACAAAAAATTTTCTCCTGTGCTTTTTTTTTTTTCCTGTTTTCTTCTACACGTGTTGTACCTTTAGCTCTCACATTTAGATCTGTGATCTTACATTTAGATCTGTGATCCATTTCAAATGAAAAAGGATTTTTTCTTTTGCCGTGCTAGGGGTAAAGCCCAGGCCTTTGCGCACGCTGAGCAAGCATCCCAGCCGTCAAGCAAATTTTTGTGCATGGTGTGAGCTAAGGGCTGAGAGTCGTTCTGTGTGTGGTTGTCCAGTGGATTCAGCACCATCTATTTGGACTTCCATGCCATTGAATTATCATGGCGCACTGTTGGCATGGTTCTATTCCGGATTACAGCTTTATAGCTAGTCTTAAAATTAGGAAGTGTAAGTTCTCCAACTTTGTTCTTTATCAAAATATTCTTAGGTTTTTTTGTATTTATGTAGAAATTTTAGAATCAGCTTCTCATTTCCTATAAAACTTGTAGAGATTTTCATTGGGATTGCAATGAATCCATAAATTAGTTTGGGGAAAAGTCAAAATAATTTGGAAAAAAAAACTATTAGATGCATTTTCTTTTCTTTTTCTGGCAATACTGGGGTTTGAACTCAGGTCCTCAAACTTGCTAGGTCAGGTGCTCTACCACTTTCAAGATAAGGTCTCATGAACTATTTGCCTGAGCTGGCCTCAAACTGTGATCCTCCTGATCTCTGCCTTCTGAGTAGCTAGGATTACAGGCGTGAGCCACCAGCATCTAGCACAAACCTTTTTCTTAAGGATTTTGCTGAAAATTCTATTGTATTTTGAAGTAAACGTTTCAATGTAAATTATGTTTAGTGAGTAGTATCAGCTAGAAATCATTTTAAATAGTTCTTATTTATTATTATTACATGTTGCACAATAAATGGGTATGGCCAGATTTGGGACTCTTCTACCAGTACCTCAGAGAGAATTCACTGCAAGCCTCTTGGTGTCCTGTTTCTTGTTGGTCCTGGGCCCATGTAACACAAGCTCTTTGGTGCTCAGAGATCTTGGACTGTTTGCAGCTGGCATATCTTCTTGCCCTGTTACAGGTTAAGTGTTGTGCGTCCTCCCCTGGCACTGTGCCTGTGGGTTCTTGTTGATTTGATTGGTGAGCCCTGCTCTGCCTACGGCACAGACTGTCTCAGGAGGGAAGCAGAAACTGCTCTGGGTGCTTTCCCACCTCATAAGCCGATGGGTGCTCAGTAGCAAGCTGCCTTGCGTTGGGTATTGTGTGCCTTGCAGCACCCTGAGCCCAGGCTGCAGTTAGCATTGCTGTGATAGGGAAAGAGGAGCTCCATTTGGGGCCTGGCTGGACTTTGAACTAGGAAGAGCTGTGGTGGCTAAGCCCTTGAGTTTTAACAGGTATAGTGTCCTTGGCCCTAGTCTGTTTGGGATGCTATTACAACATACCTTAGACTGGATAATTCCTAAACAACAGAAATTATTGTCACAGTTCTGGATATTGGGAAGTCCACAAGGTGCCAGCAGATCTGGTATCTGTGTCAAGCCTGTTTTATAAGTGCATTGATTGCATTCCTGAGGGGTGGCCCATGTCCTAACATCAAACCTGGAGGCTGAAAGTCAGCATAGGGATGAAGGCACCAACATTCAGAGCAGATCCACACTCTGTGCCTTCTGGGCCAGGCTGTAGGATTAGGCTGCCACCGATGACCTGCATTCCACATGGCCCCACAGTTGTAGTCACTTAAGTCAGTTTTTCTTCTGGATCAAGAGAGTCATAAAAGGACAGTCAGAGTCAGGCAGGGGGGTGTAGACAGAGCTACCACTCAGTGACAAGTTGTCCGTTTTCCTCTAACTTTCTGACTTAGCATTGTCCCGGGTTGTTTTCGTTCACTTTGATGTTTTGGTGCTGGGCATGGAACCCAGGACTTCCTGCATGCTCTGTGCCACTGAGCTACACCCCAGCTCCAGGGTTGTCTTAGTGAGGAATCCCCTCCCCCTTCTGGTTTTCTCTAATGCGGTGGGGCTGACGGGGCTGGATTTGGGCTTTTCTGGTGTGTAGTATGCTTCTCAGATCCTGTCAGATGCTGGGGCCATCTGTGCCCCTGGTGCTGTCTGTGTACCTCGCCCCAGCTCCTCAGGGACTGTTTGGCCCTGTGTGTCTCTCCTCAGGACACTGGCATCGGGATGACAGAGGAGGAGCTGGTATCCAACCTGGGCACAATTGCCAGATCAGGGTCAAAGGTAAGCACAGCCCAGAGTGTTGCCTTTCCACTGTGGTGTGGACAGTGTGGGGACACTTGCACCGTTGTGTCTCTGCAGTGTCACAGGGACCTGTCAGTCATTTCTGTTAGTGTTCCCATTTTAATAGAGGAGAGGTTGAAGTGTGTGCTCTGCCCAGAGCTGCAGACTGGTGGGAGGCGGGCTCAAAGCCTGTCGATCTGAGTCTAGGATGTGCCCTTGACCTCTGATGCTTTTCTATGAAGTGAGCACTGGGCTGTTACCTGAGCTGCATGGGCCCAACACAGACAGCCAGCAGAAATAGGTGGCCTTCTCCAGGCAATGACCTTCACAAAAATAAGCATGGGCCACTGTCCTGTAGGTGTGGTGGTTCTGCTGGGAACTGCTTTGGGGAACACCCAGCCGTTTGTGAGTTGTTTGGCTGCTGGTGTGACAGAAGCCAGCGCTGAGAAGACAAGATGGTCTGTCCAGAGGTCCTTCCCACCTCTCCTGGAGCCTCTTTCTTTTTGTTGTGTAAGTGGTGCCATCATTGGTCCGGAGAGACTCACAGAAATCCCACTTTTAAGAAACGTCTGTAACTGGGACTCTGCCAGGAAGTTCTTTGTTTTTTTCTACCAAGGATGGTCTCCATTGTCCTGTATAGCAGCCACTGGCTGTGTGTGTCTACTTAAATTTAAACACATTAAAATGAAATAGTTAATAGCTTCTCAGTTGCCCTAGCCACATTTCAGGTGCTTCTGGCACAGGACATTCTGGCAGCCTCAGCAGAGCTGTTTTGTCTGACATGTTGGTAACATTAGTGTAGAATGGGCCAGCCCTGCACAATGCCATGTGACAACATGTAGTTTTCCCTCCATATCTTTGGGTTCAGTTAACCTCCATGTGGAAATATTTGAAAAACAATCTATGCTGAACACATGCAGACTTTCTTTGTCACGATTCTCTGAACAGCGTGGTGTAGTAACTAGTCACACAGCATTTATGTTGCTTTAGCTATTTCCAGTAGTCTAGAGATGACATCAAGCATAGGGAAGGATATGCATAGGACATATTTGTAAATCCTGTGTCGTTTTATAGATGGGACTTGAGCATCCAGGGACTTTTGTATCTTTTGGGGTTCTGAACCATCCCCCGGGATACCAAGGGACGATGAGGCTTAGCGTCTAGGAGACAAGCCGAGGACACACAGCAGAGTTCTCACTTTGCCCACTGACCTGCAGGGTGGACGTGCTTACTTTGCTTACTGAAGCTGCCTCTTTTCCCCCCAGGCATGACCGCAGGGCTGCAGTTTTCTGTGATGGGCAGGAGTGAAGGCTTTGTGTGTGGAGAGCAGCCCCATCACACCTCGGCCCAGCTGGGTCAAGGCAGCTTGCTCTACCTCCCTGTGGCTTAGTTCTTTGTCACATGGGTGGCGAATACCAGTGTAGCTGTTCAGAGATTAATTGGGCTCTTGGCTTATGGAGAGGAACATACACAATAATCGTGATGTCAGCTCCCTGTGCACATGGGAGCAGCCTCCCTTTAACCATCTTCTGCTACCATAGGCCTTTCTAGAAGCACTGCAGAGTCAGGCAGAGGCCAGCAGCAAGATCATCGGCCAGTTTGGAGTCGGTTTCTACTCGGCCTTCATGGTAGCTGACAGAGTTGAGGTTTATTCCCGCTCGGCGGCCCCAGGGAGCCCAGGTTACCGGTGGCTTTCAGATGGGTGAGTGGAAGTGGGCCCACCTCACACAGGCAGTTATCCCTGTCCCTTGGTACACGTGGAGTCAGGCATCACCTGACATGCAAATTGGCTGTTACCACTGAGTTTGGAAAGAGACTTTACTGCGAAGAGGCGTTTTCTGGGCTATTTTGGTGTGAGGGGCTGGTCACCGGTCACTGTTCTGTGATGCTGGCCAATTCAGGGTGAACTCTTCTGTGGTTGGCACTAGGATGGGACTCTCCCTGGTGTCCCTGCCCTGCATGCGAGCCCTGGCCTGGTGCTGTGGGAGCCCTCTGGCTCTTCCCCACCCTTGAGTGTCCTGGCCTCGACTCAGCACCTGACCTTGGCTCAGCAGGGTGAATGTGCGTGGGAGTGGCCTCATCATCAGTCTCCGTCCAGTCAAGAGAGATGCTTGTTTCTTCTCCCACACGCACAGGGTCTGACTAGTTAATGAAGCGAATGTCCAGACTACCTCTACACCACATGTGAGGGGAAAAGTGCCCCAGCCAAATTTAAACATATTTTTTTAGTTGGCCCTAAAACTTGATTTCTGAATTATGTGTTCTGAGCTGCATCTGCAGCTCACCTCGGGCAGAAGGCCTGGCTAAAACATAGCTGACTCCTCCCTCTCTCCAAACAGATTTCTATGAAAGCAGTGCTCATAGGGACATGACCAGGGTGCCAGCAAAACCGCATCTGGGGCCTCCCCTCTTGTTGCATTTCTGAAATGGTTTTTGCTCTTCTCAGAGCTCCTGGCCTCTGCCAGAATGAGAATAGCACAGGGTTGGCCTCTGTTTTCCTCCAGCCATTTGGTGCTGATTTCGACCTGGGCCAGATCCCAGGGCAGCCCAGGGTTGCTTTCAGGTCCCACAAACCCAGTAGGTTCTCCTGGAGGGCGGTAGAACCCCTGAATGCCTGGGGCTTGTGCCTCACACCGTGGAAAAACTGTCCTTATCCCTGATGTCTGTTCGGTGACCTGAAGGACTTTGCCAGGTCCAGGAACAGGGGAACTGGGTATGGTGTCACACATCTATAATTCCCATACTGAGGGAGGCTGAGATGGAGGATCTCAAGTTCAAGACCAGTCTGGGCTACATAGCAAGACCCCAACTCAAAAAGAAACAGGGTACTTGTGGTCTCCCTCTCTTCTGTGTGCTGGCTTGGGCTCTGCTTGTGAAAACCCCAGGGAAGTGACTGAATTTGCTGCACAGGGTTTTATAGGCACTGATTTGTGGAACTGGCTTTTCCTTTGCCGTATATCTTAGTTCTGGAGTGTTTGAAATCTCCGAAGCTTCGGGAGTTAGAACTGGGACCAAGATAATCATCCACCTCAAATCAGACTGCAGAGAGTTTGCCAGCGAGGCCCGCGTGCGAGGTGAGGGGGCTGGATCCCCCGTGGGCATCACAGGCACGTTTTACTAGACTTGCCTGGGCGAGGGATGTGGGCACAGTTGGGAAGGGCTGGGCTTCCTGTTTGGCCCCTGAGTGTGTAGAGATGGAGTGCCTGCTGACCCTACATTGGAGAGCTTGAAGGCAGGGCTTGCTAGCACAAAGGGCACGAAGCCATTTGTAAACTTGGCGGGTATGATAAAGTCTGCCCTGCAGGAGGTCCCAGGGCTTCCTGTCCCTGCCTGATGGAACTTTCGGAGCTCAGGCGTCCCAAACTCCAGAGGGCGGTGAGCACTTTTGCAGGCCACCTCTCTGTCCAGCTGTCCTTGAAAGCTAATGGAGAGCCTTGAGCCCTCCTGGGACCTGCCGGTAACCCCTAAAGCCAGATCCTCTGCCACCAGAAGGTCTTGTGGTCTCAGTGGACTGCACCCCAGGAGGTCTCCTTTCCATTCAGGTTCTGCCGCTGCTGCCATGCGTTCAGCAGGGAGGATGGGTGTACTTGCTGCACCCTGGTCCTGCATTCCTGAAATGGGCACAGCGTGGGTGGGCCCTTCCCTGCAGGCACTGTGCACCTAGAGATCTGCCTTTGTTTCTGGGGCTGTGTGTCTTTACCATTGTATCTATCTCCTGCAGATGTGGTAACAAAGTACAGTAACTTTGTGAGCTTCCCCCTGTACCTTAATGGAAGACGGATTAACACCTTGCAGGTGAGGTCCTGGGCTGCCTGCAGGGCTTGGACAGCCATGCAGATGAACTGACACATTTCAAGGATGAAGGGGCAGAGAGGACACCTGGGGATGCTGCCCAGAATCACAAGAGACATGAGATTTGGGGGTTCAGGTAGACTCCCCAGCCCCATTCTGGACCACCTTGGGCTCAGGGCTTCTTGAAGTGTCATTCAAACACCACCTCAGTCACCCATTCAGCAAGCGTTCGAGTGATGGTGAGAGTCCACAGCTAGCGTTAGAACACTGCCATCCCTTTGCAGAGGAGCCTTACCACATTGGACCTCTCCTCTGCTCCTCTTCCCCAGACCTGGCAGCCATGAGCTACTCTCTGTCTGGATTTGCCCACTTTGAGTGCTCACACAGTACGTGGTCTCTTGACTTTGCCTTTCACTGAGCTTGATGTCTTTAAGGTTCTGCCATGTAACGTGTCAGTGCCTCTTGCCTTTTCATGGCTGAGTGATACTCCATTGAATTCATCAGCTCACCCATGGGTAAACAGCATCATTATCTCTAACAGGCACCATCAACTCTGGCTTCCTCATCAGCCCTTCCCGATGCTGTCCTGGGGAATGGAGGGGTGTGTGTGCGCTTGTTCCAGAACCTTTTCTGTGTCTCCCCTTACCTTCCCCATCCCAGAATTGGAGGCTGGCACTTGGGAATGCAGAGGGGTCTGCACCTGGGACCCCTGCCAGCCTGTCATGGTGGCCAGTCCAGGGGCATGTGCTCCTCTAGCTCACTCCACACCCTGTTGGGAAGACATGTTTTAAACATGCCATCACTGTTGGGTCTCCATTTCAGGCCATCTGGATGATGGATTTGAAGGATGTCACTGAGCTCCAGCATGAGGAGTTCTACCGCTACATCTCCCAGGCTCATGACAAGCCTCGCTACACCCTGCACTACAAGACAGATGCACCACTCAACATCCGGAGCATCTTCTACGTGCCAGAGACGGTGAGGGCTCAGCTTGGCTCAGCCCAGGAGTGCTGGGCTGCAAAGCCACTCCACTGCCCTGGAGCAGGGCACCCCGTGGCCACAGTAGTTTCCACCATGGTGACAACTCTGTGCCCCACAATTGACTGGCAGAATTGGAGCAGAAGAAAAGCAGAGGCCTCTGCATTAGAGGGAAGGGGCAGGGTTTTCAGTCTCCCCTGGGTTGTGCACAGGAGGGGGCATTTTACGTGACATCTTTCATTGCAGGCATTCACGGATGGGGACTGGCTTAGGGTGGCCAGAGGGGCCCTCTGAGCACAGGCAACTCAGGACAGGGCTGTGGACACTTTACACAAGATTCTCTAGAAAGGGCTCCATGTACCTCTGTGCGTCCCTCACCTTCCCCTTGCTCACGCCCACAATAGAGCTCTTGTGAACCCTGCAGAGGTCTAATTGGAGTTTGGTCCCCAGCCTCTCTTGCCTGCACCTCACCAGCCCTCACAGTGCCCATTTCTTAGTATCTGTTTGGGAAAGCTGGGCGGGGTCTTCCTAAACCCCAAGCAAGGTCTGCAGACCAGAGGCTCCGTATCCCTGGGACTTGTTAGAAATGCCAGGTCTCAGCCAGGTGAGCCAGGTGTTATCCCACCTATTCAGGAAGTAGAGATCAGGAGTCACAGTTTGAGGCCAGTCCAGGCATACAGTGAGACCTATTCAAAAAATAACTAAAGCAAATGAGCACTGGGAGCATAGCTCAAGTGGTAGAGCACTTGGCTAGCAAGTGCACGGCCTTGAGTTCAAATCCTAATACCACCAAAAAAAGGAAAATGAATGCCAAGTCTCACCCACTGGGTGAGACCTCTGGGCCCCCACCCCCTTCCCCCCATCAGCCACATTGCAACTGGACTTAGTGCTGAGGCAAGGCTGGCCCTAGAGGGCATTTTCTGAGAGCAGAGAGCACTAGTTTTGGCTTTGTAGCCACGTAGTCAGCAGATGGCGCCTCTGAACTGTGAGGAGGGGCCCAGTGAGCCTATGGACACTGAACCACGAATTTCCCATCATTCTCACGCCATGAAATATTCCTGTCTGATTTTTATCAACAACCATTTAAATATAAAACTTGTTGTCAGGCCCACGTGGATAGGCAGTGAGCTGGATCCGGCCTGTGGGTCATGGTTTGCTGGCCCTGCCCAGAGCACGGGTTGGCTGTGCTGATGGCATCTCTTTATGTCCTCCATAAAATTAATGGATCAGGTGGGCAGAAGTGTTCAGAAAAGGCCGGCCACCCCTGCAGAACCTGGGGGCAGGTATCATGGGAGGGCCTTCCTCGACTTTAGGCTTCCAGCAGAGTAGCCACGGTGGAAGTGTGAGGATGGCAGCGGTGTGTGCGCTCCTCTGGTCTTTCTTGTGCTGAGCTGTCGCCTGTGGCGGCCCTGAATGCTGCTGGCTGTTGGGCATGCCGCCATTGGGCTCTGCCTCCCTGTGACTGAGGTGGAGGGTTTCTGGCATTGTCACCCAACCTTATCCTTTTCTCACCCCCAGAAACCATCCATGTTTGATGTGAGCAGGGAGCTGGGCTCCAGCATTGCACTCTACAGCCGCAAGGTCCTCATCCAGACCAAGGCCACAGAAATCCTGCCCAAGTGGCTGCGTTTCATTCGAGGTATGGTGGCCCATGTCGCCAGGTGCATTTGCAGAATGTGCTGCTGGTCTGGCTCTAGGATGATCTCTACTGAATGTGACTAAGCACAGCACAGTGTCCAAAAAGTAGCCAGGGAAAGCAGCCCGGAGCCTCTGGGGAGCTCTGCAGCCTCAGCAATAGCCATAGTTGACTTGGGGGTGGAGGGTGAGTTGTTTCTGTGTTTAGAAATTTTATATGATTTTCAGACTTAATTGCATTGAATTTGAGATTATAGTTTAGTAAAGAAGTGTTTAGACCTCAGTGTCATAGTACAAAGGCACACACTATCTGTGATATACTTAGTTGGTTTTTTTTTTTTTTTTTTGAGACAATGTCTCACTGTGTAGCCTAGGCCAGCCTCGAAGTCATGATCCTGTTAACCTCAGCCTCCCAAGTCCTGGGATTACAGGCTAGAACTGCCCTCAGACCATGTCTTGTGCCCAGGTTTATGTCCATCGGGGGGCAAGCAGAAGATGGAGGAGGAGCCCCATCTTCCTTGCTCCCCTCTTTCCACATGTGGAGGGCTTTGCCACTGGCCAGATGGCCACAGGCTTAGGGAGGGTCTAACCTGCACTATTCTTCTCAGGTGTGGTGGACAGTGAGGACATCCCCCTGAACCTCAGCCGAGAGCTCCTGCAGGAGAGTGCACTCATCCGGTAAGCCAGGAATGACCTACAGGAGCCGAGAGCAGAACACAAAGACTAAAGCCTGGTGAAGCTGGGCATGAAGGCTGGGCTCCCTCAGTGGACTTCCAGGTCCCTGGGCCTGGCCTCTGATGCCTAATGTTGAACAGCTCAGTCTGTGGTTAAAAGAATTTGGGACTGGCTGATCACCACCAAGGCTGAGGTGTAGAGGGGCAGAGTCCAAGGCTCTGACAGGGCCAAGTCGGGCCTGTGCGCTCAGCTCAGGACTGTCCATCCACATTGCCACGCACCTCGCTCTACTCCATCTCCAAATCTTTCTGTGTGTTCTGACTCTGCTTCCCTGGTGAAAGGAGTGCTTCATCTATAATCCTAACCTGCCACTGTTTATGTTTCAGTCTGCAGTAAATGGACAGCCTAGGTAAGGGCAGGTATGTGACTGAGAACAAAATTGAAAGTGTGACCTTAGCAAATTTCCAAGTTGCTGTGGGAGAATGAGATGCAGCGTTGGTGTGCCTTGAGTGGAGCCTCACAGGCTGCGTCCAGCTTCCCAGGTGGAGGACGAATGTTCTCGGGATGCTGAGAAGCCAGCTCAGAGAGAATCCCAGGTCCCTCTCAGCCCCAGTGCCTTCTGCACCCCAACTCGGTGCTGCCCAAAGCGTCCTTTGCCACCCACCTCTGAAGCAGACACTGCCACATAGACAGTTTCAGCTTTTAACATAATTGAATTCACATTTGTACTGTACTGTTTCTTTTTTTTCTATATAACAGTTTATTTTTGGTGCTGCCGTGTTCGTCTGTTGAGAAGCACTTTTAACAACTGCGTAGCAGCATCTCAGGGATCTACTGTTTTTATCGAGTCCTTCAGGGTAGGACTCAAGCTGTTCCCTGTTGATACAGATGCATAATAAATGGAGAAAGGCTCTCAGTGTGCTTCAGCACCTTACGGGTGATGGGGCCCTTCTCTTCATTGGCAGTGCTGCTCTGGGGCACGCGCATGCTGAGCAGGACAGGGCAGTTCAGGCGCTCCTTAGTGGCAGTTCTCCGTTGCTGGTAGAAGACGCCTGCGTGTGTTTTCAGGAGGGTATTCTGAAGGCCTCGAGTCTGGGCTGTGCCTGTTTTCCTTCACGTTGACGTAGAGGGTTGGGTGCTGTTTCTGAAGAACAGGAGGTGTTTTCACCCACGGCCCATGCCCACCACCTGGCTCCTCTGTAGCCTTGCTCAGGGAGATTCCAGGCCCCATGCCTCATAAAAGGACATCTTGCCATGGATGAGGCAAGGGGTCAAAAGCAGCTGCTCACCTGGGCCTGAGGAGCTCTCGTGAGATGAGACTGGGCTGGACACTCATGTGGAGATACAGCGCCGGATCCAAAGGGCCAAGGGACTGTGTCCGTGTATCCCCAGCCTGACTGTAGCAGTCCTGCCTGTTCTTCCCCAAGGGTTGTGCCAAGCCTTTTTCAGAGCCCCTTGTATCTCAGATGTGGCAGCAGTCAGGTGCCTGTGTCACAGTTATGGGGTACGAGTTGCAGAGAGGTTGTGCTTGATAGTAACCAAGCCCGTGTGTCAGAACTGTGGCTTTTTGCTCTGTACCCCAGTGCTCAGGGTTGGAGTGGGGCCTGAGCTGCAGTGAGGGGGCTCACCCACCTCATTGCTGCTGTGGTTGTCAGAGGCCAGATTGCTGTCTGAGGGCTTAGCCCAATGGAAGGTCACGGAGCTGCACTGAGTTCCATCATAGCATCTCTTTCATAACTGTGCCTGTAGGACATCCACCCTGTCCTGGGGCTCTGTGGCCCATTGCAGGTGAGGACGTCTACCCCTGTCCCATTCTGACAGACTGAAAGATGAAGGACAAGCCACTCAGAACAGAAGTGCAGGAGGAAAAGCTTTTAAATGGGCTTAGTTCCCCTGTCCTGCATCATGAAGGAGATACATTGTAATTGCACCTTTGTAAAGGAAAGGCAAGATACAGAGAAGGAAGTGTGGCCCTGATGCCACTAACAACGTTGCTGTAATTTAGGCCTTGAGGTGTTGCTACAGCAAACACCCTGACCCGCAGAGTCCCACGTTTTAAATTTCCGGTGTGCACATAGTGCGTTGAGTTTAAGTGCAAGCGATAGAGTGCGTGGATAGCATGTGTAGTGCTGATCCTACTTATGGAAAATAATGCACAGGGAGAGGATAGTTTTTACAGGTATGGATGCCATACTGGAATTTATCCATGTAGAGATTTTCCTGGTTTTTCTTTCAACACAGGCATTTCATGTCACTAGGATTGTCAGATGTGACTTTTAGTGGCCATGCAGTGGGGCATTTTTCCCTTCCATTGAACACTGTGTTTGTTCTCAATTGTTCTTTATGTCATGTGCCACAGTGGAAGGCCTGGTCCAAATGTTTCGGTGCTCTTGATATTTCTGATGCATGGTTTCCACAATTGGAACTGGCAGTGGTAGAAATATTCTCTAGGTATCTGTTGCTGGTTGTCTTCACGAAGGTGGCAGCAGTTCTCATTGCTGCTTGCATGGGGAAGCACTCTCCCCTTAGCCTCCCACTCTGCGGCTTCCCAGGGATTCCTGCTACTCAGTCCTTAAGCTCCTTGGTGGGCTGAACTTCCTCTGTGCTCTTTTGGCCCTCATACTTCCCAGAAGCTCCTGCTTATGGTCAGTTAATTCTGTTCTATAGGAAACTCCGGGATGTCCTACAGCAGAGGCTGATAAAGTTCTTCATTGACCAGAGCAAAAAAGATGCTGAGAAATACACAAAGTTTTTTGAAGATTATGGCTTGTTCATGAGGGAGGGCATTGTGACGACTGCAGAGCAAGAGGTTAAGGTAGGCTGGGTTTCTGGGCCTTTCTGTGGTCTGCCTCGGTCCTGGTGTTGCAGAGGAGGCTGGATGGGGCAGCCGACACCCAGTCACTGGTCACTGTTGACCATTGAACAGAATGCTGGGCTCCTGGGCCTTTTTTCTGTGGTCCTGGGGTTTGAACTCAAGGCCTCATGCTTGCCAGGCAGGTGCTCTGTCACTGGAGCCACTTTGCTGGTCCTGCTTTCTTCTTTCCTCCCTTTATTCCATCTGGGCCCCCAGCCTCCAGGAGGATGCCACTCACATCCAAGGTGGGTCTTGCCTTCTGTAGAATTACCCTCACAGACACCCAGAGGTGGACTTTACTAATCTCGTAGGCATCTATCCATATAGTCAAGATGACTACCCTTGCCCTACAGGCATTTGAGCTGCCAGTGAAGACCATATACCAGCACAAGCATGGCCCCAAAGCATGGTAACCAAACCTGCATGTTAGGACTGTGGACGGCAGTCATGCCTTGCCAGGGCTGTTCCCTGTCCCTGTCTTTCCTGTTCATCTGCTCCTGTCCACTTGAGTCCCAGGCACAGCACAACTTGGGACCTGTCCCTGGGTGGTTTCTGCAGCCTTCTGAAGATTACAGTGCTACCTGCTGCCCTCAGTGCTGAGACAGTCAGAAATGACAATGGCTTGGACAAAGTGATGTCCAGAATGCTGGGTCTGTCTGTGCAGATGTGAATCTGCATCAGCCTCCTAAGACCCATTCTTCAGGGTCGACTTTGACATCCCCCACTGGCCAGAGCTAATCACCCAGCCACCACTGGCTGTGAGGGAGGCTGGACTTCCTGTCTAGGTGCCACAGAAGCAGGGGCTGTTGCTGAAGATAGAGGAAAGACACTGGGGTCAGGAGCAAGGTCTGCCATGGCTGGGCTCTAGCCCTCCCTAGGGTGGGGTATACAGACTCATTGGGATGCCCTGGGCCACATGGTGTGAAAGGCGCCCCCAAGGACCTGTACTTCTTCAAGTGGGGCTCATGGGCAGAGTGAGGCCTGTCTGGGAATATCCAAGAGTCCACCACAGCCGCCAGAGCAGGGAGCTGGTGACACCTGTAGTTTGCGGGGTAGAAGATGGAACCTGGACCTGCAGCAAGTTGTGATCTGTCTGTGAATGCCTGCAGGAGGACATTGCAAAGCTGTTGCGCTACGAGTCCTCAGCACTGCCTGCCGGGCAGCTGACCAGTCTGTCGGAGTATGCCAGCCGCATGCAGGCCGGCACCCGTAACATCTACTACCTCTGTGCACCCAGCCGGCACCTGGCTGAGCACTCGCCATACTATGAGGCCATGAAGCAGAAGCACACCGAGGTGAGTGAGCAGCATGGCTGGGCTCCTGGGGTCTGAGCTCTGAGGGAGGACCTCGAACCTCCTGCCTCTGTACTTGATAGAAACTGGCTGAATGTGGCCAAGGCCCGGGAGGCAGGTGCACGTCTGTGTGGTGGCTGTGATTCCAGTAGGTGATGAGTGGGTTCTCTGCTCAAAACTACCAAAGCAGCCAGAGCCTCTTTCAGAACCTTCTGGTGAACTGTCCCTCAGGCCAGGAGCTCCAGAGTCCCCATGAGGGGTTCCCTCTGCTGTCTGTCACAGGCTGATATAGGGTCTGGGGTGCCCACAGGTCCTCTTCTGCTATGAGCAGTTCGATGAGCTCACCCTGTTGCACCTACGCGAGTTTGACAAGAAGAAGCTAATCTCAGTGGAGACAGACATTGTCGTTGATCACTATAAGGAGGAGAAGTTCGAGGACACGTCCCCAGGTTGCCTCTCATCCCTCTCCAGAGCATGGGTGACAGACAGAGCTACGTGGGGCTAGGTCCTACAGTGTCTCTCCTGACCTGCCCATGGGGTTTTCTCTCATTTGGGTCTGGGGCCACTGAAGGCAGCTGCTTGTGAGCATTGTTGTAGTTGGTGGAAAACCTTAAGGTCCTCTCTGATGCTCCTTACCCCGGCTGTTTCTGGTTGAGCACACTTCCTTACAGAACCGGAATTGTCTTGTTAAACCCCTTTAAAAAAAAAAAAAAATCGCATCCTGAGGTTTTCACTGTAGATAAAACATGTTTCCAGGAGCTTCTCTGTCCCAGTGGGTGAGGAGGACAGGGCTGGAGACACCCCAAGGACATGCTGAGTGGAGCCCACCAAGCAGGGCTCTGGGCAGCAACCCCTGGGCCTGCTCATGCCTGCTCTTCTGCAGCTGGTGAGCGCCTGTCCGAGAAGGAGACAGAGGAGCTGATGGCCTGGATGAGGAACGCACTGGGGTCTCGAGTTGCCAATGTGAAGGTGAGGTCTTCTTGGGATGGGTTATCACCTGGCCGCCATAGCCCTCAGTGCCCACCACAGGCACTGAAGCAGGGATTCCAAAGAAGGGACAGACCATCCCAGCCCAAGAGGTGCTTGCCTTCTCCCTTAGTGTGTTCCTGGGTGGGCTTCAGAGGGCTAAGAACCTGCCAGTCTAGCTCAGAGCTAGAATGACAACCAGCAAAGAAGGGTCATCCTGTGCAGGGCCCAGGCTCGGCAGGATGCAGGAGTGGCCCCAGAAGAGAGGCAGGTGTATAGGATGGGCTCAGGCAGTACAGGAGGAGGTGACATGAGGGCTGCCCTTGGTCTAAGAGAAGGAACTGCATCCAGGACGTTGGGAGCCAAGACATGCACACAGGATCCCTTGACACTCCTACTTATAAATGCCAGCTCACTAGGCCTTGGTAACTTGTCCCTGGGCTCTGATGAGGAAACAGTACCACAAGTGGACATTGGAGAGTGGGGATGGAATTGGCTCACAGCATTCTTCCCCATTGGCAGGGAGAGTCTCTGGCCTGAGTAGCTCAAAGCACCATAGCTGCGATCTAGGAAGGTGTCTCATCCTGATGAGGGAGACAGGAGACAGTGGTCTGCAGGATAGGAACAGGCAAAGGAAGGACCTCAGAGAAGGACCTGCCCCAAGGCTGGGTCCTGGGCCAGAGCTAGGGTCTGTGGAGGACCAAGGTGAGAACAGTGCCAGGCAAGACAGCTTTAATGCTCAGACACTGGAACCCACTGGCCTCTGGGAGTAGACAGTCCCCAGGTAGGCCCAGTGCCCTCACACGGGGGTCCCTCCCTAGTGGATGATAGAGAGGGAGGGAGCCAGCCCCAAGCTGTAAGGGGCTGTCCCTGGGACCCCACCAGCCCCAGACCTCTCACCCTCGCCTCGCTTGCAGGTAACTCTCCGCTTGGACACCCATCCTGCCATGGTGACCGTGCTAGAGATGGGCGCCGCCCGGCACTTCCTGCGCATGCAGCAGCTGGCCAAGACCCAGGAGGAACGCGCCCAGCTGCTCCAGCCCACTCTGGAGGTCAACCCCAGGTGCACCAGGCTCTTGCCTTGCAACAGTAACTGCCAGGGACATGGGTGATCCTGATTTCATAGTCGAATTAGTTACAAAGAGAATTAAATTGAGTTAAATATTCAATTTAAATTGTACCCATGTGGAGTTTAAGCAAACTGACCCTTGCCAGGCTCCTAGTTGTCCCCAAAGTCTCCCAACTATGCTTCTGTCTCCTCAGAGGGGAGCCACAGTCCTGAATTGTGACAGTCCTTTTCTCACTTTGCCTGTAGCTCTGCCATCTGTGTGTATGCTTAAAAGCCACTCGCTTGCTCAGTTTTTCCCGTTCTGATTTTCATGGGACTGGATCATTTTGTGTGTTTGTGTATGTGTGTGTGTTGTGCAGTTGACTATGGTTTTTTTGTTGTGACTTTGGTTTTTTGGGCAGTTTGGGATTTGAACTCAGGGCCTCACGCTTGCTAGGCAGGCACTCTTAACACTTGAGCAAGTCTGCCAGCCCCTCCCTCACTTGTAGTTCTTTGTTTATCACTTACTGGTTGCAAATGTCTGTTACCCTCATCCCCCTCATCTTTTGGTGAATAGTTTCTAATTTTAATCAAATTTACAAATCTTTATTAGATGCTGTTTTGGGTCTAAAGAAATCTCTGGAGTCATGAATTTATTCTACATTTCTTTTTAAAAGCTATATGGTTTTGGCCTTTTGGATTAGTCTTTGTGACCCAACTGTATTAACTCATCTGGTACACAGGAGAGGTTTGGTTTCGTCTTAGTCCATGGAGTACCAGTATGTATGGGCCTGGTGGCATCTGTCTGTCCATCTGCCTCTGCCAGCACTGCTCCATCTCAGCCACTTCCCCACATTGCCACATTCATTAAGCAGGGCTGCTCTTACTCTTCTCCAAGGTGATTTTGACTGCTCTTGATCCTTTTATTTAAATATTTAAATTAGCTTGATTGATGGGTTCCACACATGCACTACTGGGTTTTTGTTTTTGTTTGTTTGGAGACAGTGTCTCAATTCTGTACTCCAGGCTTGGCTTGCAATTCAAGGCCTTCCTACCTCAGCTTCCCGAGTGCCAAGATCTTAGGCATGTGCCACCACACTCAGCCTTTTGCAGTTATTTGACATGTCTTATTTATTGGGTATTTTAAGTTTTTACTAACTGTTGCTGTTATATGTGTAAATACTTTCTTTTTTGGAAGAAATTGATTCTGTGTGAAGCAACCTTTTAAAAACGAAATTACAGGCCAGGTACTGGTGGCTCACGCCTATAATCCTTGCTACTCAGGCAGAGATAAGGAGGGTCAGGAGGGCTAGGGCAAAGAGTTTGTGAGACCCTCTCTCAACACAAAACAGGGCTGGTGGAGTGACTTAGAGCACCTGCCTAATGAATATGAGGCCCTGAGTTCAAACCCCAGTACCACAAAAAAAAAAAAAAGACATAAGTTATCAAAAATGTTAGAAAATAGCATAAAAGAACATCAGAATTGATAGCCTCACCCACTACGGTTAATACAGCCTGTTTGGTCTATTGTCTTTTAGACTTTACATTTATATGGATTAGCTTTTTATATAAGACATCTTTTTGTTTGTCTCTAATAAACGTTTTCTGAGATAGATGCCTGGATGTGGAGTTGGCGGTGAAAGGTCAGACCCGGCTTCTGCCTTGCAGCAGTGAGCCACGGTCAGCAGCCCTGTGCTGGCCTGTGAGCAGCAGTCTAATACAGCTGTGTGGAAGTGCCAGAGGACTTTAACTTTTAAATGTTACTTGCATTTAAATCTGGTAGTACCTTCACATTCAAATTCAAAAACACCAAGAGCTACTGGAGAATCTTCCTTCCCAATTCATCCCCAGTGCTTGCAGGTGCTAGCTGGTTATGTGGGACAAGGAACAACATCTCCTTTGTCCCAGGGCCCTGCGTCTTCATTAAAACCATCCTCCTCTTTCTAGCTTTAGAGGTTCCACGTTAAGGATGTATGTTTGAGTGTTTGCTGATACAAACAGTGCTGTCAGGAAATGGGGCTGCAGGTCTCGGACTGAGTTCTCTGTAGAGATTACACTCCCCTGTGCCCTCACTATCAAATTCATCAGTTTCTGCTATGCTCATGAGTGAAAAAAAATTTTTTTTTATTGTTTTATTATTCATATGTGCATATAAGGCTTGGGTCATTTCTCCCTCCTGCCCCCACCCCCTCCCTTACCACCCACTCCACCCCCTCCCTCTCCTCCCCACCCCCTCAATACCCAGCAGAAACTATTTTGCCCTTATCTCTAATTTTGTTGAAGAGAGAGTATAAGCAATAATTGGAAGGAACAAGGGTTTTTGCTGGTTGAGATAAGGATAGCCAAACAGGGAGTTGACTCACATTGATTTCCTGTGCGTGTGTGTTACCTTCTAGGTTAATTCTTTTTGATCTCACCTTTTCTCTAGTTCCTGGTCCCCTTCTCCTATTGGCCTCAGTTGCTTTTAAGGTATCTGCTTTAGTTTCTCTGCGTTGAGGGCAACAAATGCTAGCTAATTTTTTAGGTGTCTTACCTATCCTCATATCTCCCTTGTGTGCACTTGCTTTTATCTTGTGATCAAAGTTCAGTCCCCTTGTTGTGTTTGCCCTTGATCTAATGTCCACATATGAGGGAGAAGATACGATTTTTGGTCTTTTGGGCCAGCTAACCTCACTCAGAATGATGTTCTCCAATTCCATCCATTTACCAGTGAATGATAACATTTCGTTCTTCTTCATGGCTGCATAAAATTCCATTGTGTATAGATGCCACATTTTCTTAATCCTTTCGTCAGTGGTGGGGCATCTTGGCTGTTTCCATAACTTGGCTATTGTGAATAGTGCCGCAATAAACATGGGTGTGCAGGTGCCTCTGGAGTAACCTGTGTCACAGTCTTTTGGGTATATCCCCAAGAGTGGTATTGCTGGATCAAATGGTGTTTAAGTAGCCTCCAAATTTTTTTCCAGAGTGGTTGTATTAGTTTACATTCCCACCAGCAGTGTAAGAGGGTTCCTTTTTCCCCCGCATCCTCGCCAACACCTGTTGTTGGTGGTGTTGCTGATGATGGCTATTCTAACAGGGGTGAGGCGGAATCTTAGTGTGGTTTTAATTTGCATTTCCTTTATTGCTAGAGATGGTGAGCATTTTTTCATGTGTTTTTTGGCCATTTAAATTTCTTTTTTTGAGAAAGTTCTGTTTAGTTCACTTGCCCATTTCTTTATTGGTTCATTAGTTTTGGGTGAATTTAGTTTTTTAAGTTCCCTATATATTCTGGTTATCAGTCCTTTGGCTGATGTGTAGCTGGCAAATATTTTCTCCCACTCTGTGGGTATTCTTTTCAGTTTAGAGACCATTTCTTTTGATGAACAGAAGCTTTTTAGTTTTATGAAGTCCCATTTATCTATGCTATCTCTTAGTTGCTGTGCTGCTGGGGTTCCATTGAGAAAGTTTTTACCTATACCTACTAACTCCAGAGTAGTTCTTACTCTTTCCTGTATCAACTTTAGAGTTTGTGGTCTGATATTAAGATCCTTGATCCATTTTGAGTTAATATTGGTATAGGGTGATAAACATGGATCTAATTTCAGTTTTTTGCAGATGGCTAACCAGTTTTCCCAGTAGTTTTTGTTGAAGAGGTTGCTATTTCTCCATCGTATATTTTTAGCTCTTTTGTCAAAGACAAGTTGGTTATAGTTGTGTGGCTTCATATCTGGGTCCTCTATTTTGTTCCACTGGTCTTCATGCCTGTTTTTGTGCCAGTACCATGCTGTTTTTATTGTTACTGCTTTGTAATATAGTTTGAAGTCGGGTGTTGTGATACCTCCAGCATTGTTCTTTTGACTGAGTATTGCCTTGGCTATTCGTGGCCTCTTGTGTTTCCATATAAATTTCACAGTAGATTTTTCAATCTCTTTAATGAATATCATTGGAATTTTGATGGGAATTGCATTAAACATGTAGATTACTTTAGGGAGTATCGACATTTTTATTGTGTTGATTCTACCAATCCATGAGCATGGGAGATCTCTCCACTTTCTATAGTCTTCCTCAATCTCTTTCTTCAGAAGTTTATAGTTTTCCTTGTAGAGGTCGTTCACATCTTTTGTTAGGTTTACACCTAGGTATTTGATTTTTTTTGAGGCTATTGTAAATGGAATTGTTTTCATACATTCTTTTTCCGTTTGCTCATTGTTAGTGTATAGAAATGTTAATGATTTTTCTATGTTGATTTTATATCCTGCTACCTTGCTGTAGCTATTGATGGTGTCTAGGAGCTTTTGAGTAGAGTTTCTTTGGGTCTTTAAGGTATAGGATCATGTCATCTGCAAATAGGGATATTTTGACAGTTTCTTTACCTATTTGTATTCCTTTTATTCCTTCTTCTTGCCTAATTGCTCTGGCTAGGAATTCCAGTATCATGTTGAATAGGAGTGGAGATAGTGGACATCCTTGTCTGGTTCCTGATTTTAGAGGGAATGGTTTCAGTTTTTCTCCATTAAGTATAATGCTGGCCATAGGTTTGTCAAATATAGCTTTTATAATGTTGAGGTACTTTCCTTCTATTCCTAATTTTCTTAGAGCTTTTCTCATGAAATGGTGTTGGATCTTATCAAAGGCTTTTTCTGTATCTATTGAGATGATCAAGTGGTTTTTGTCTTTGCTTCTGTTAATGTGGTTTATTACGTTTATTGATTTTCGTATGTTGAGCCACCCCTACATTCCTGGATGAAGCCTACTTGGTCGTGGTGAATGATATTTTTGATGTGTTGTTGAATTCGGTTTGCCATTATTTTGTTGAGGATTTTTGCATCAATGTTCATTAAGGAGATTGGCCTATAGTTCTCCTTTTTGGAGGTGTCTTTGCCTGCTTTTGGGATAAGTGTAATACTGGCTTCATAAAATGTGTTAGGCAGTTTTCCTTCCCTTTCTATCTCGTGGAACAGTTTAAGGAGGGTTGGTATCAGTTCTTCTTTAAAGGTCTGATAGAATTCAGCAGAGAATCCATCAGATCCTGGACTTTTCTTTTTGGGGAGACTCTTGATTACTGTTTCAATTTCATTTTGTGTTATAGATCTATTCAGGTGATTAATTTTCTCTTGGTTCAGTTTTGGATGATCATATGTATCTAGAAAATTTTTTAAGATTTTCAAATTTATTTGAATATAGGTTCTCGAAGTAGTCTCTGATGATTTCCTGGACTTCCATGGTGTTTGTTGTTATCTCCCCTTTGGCATTCCTGATTCTACTAATTTGTGTTTTTTCTCTCCTCATTTTAGTCAGGTTTGCCAGGGGTCTATCGATCTTGTTTATTTTTTCAAAGAACCAACTTTTTGTTTCATTAATTCTTTGTATGGTTTTTTTGGTTTCTATTTCATTGATTTCAGCTCTTATTTTTATTATTTCTCTCCTTCTATGTGTTTTGGGATTTGCTTGTTCTTGTTTTTCTAGGAGTTTGAGATGTATCATTAGGTCATTAATTTGGGATCTTTCAGGCTTTTTAATATATGCACTCATGGCTATAAACTTTCTTGTCAGGACTGCCTTTGCTGTGTCCCATAGGTTCTGGTAGGTTGTGTTTTCATTTTCATTGACTTCCAGGAACTTTTTAATTTCCTCCTTTATTTCATCAATGACCCATTGTTCATTAAGTAATGAGTTATTTAGTTTCCAGCTGTTTGCATGTTTTTTGTCTTTACTTTTGTTGTTGAGTTCTACTTTTACTGCATTGTGATCAGATAGTATGCATGGTATAATTTCTATTTTCTCATATTTGCTGAGGCTTGCTTTGTGCCCTAGGATATGATCTATTTTGGAGAAGGTTCCATGGGCTGCTGAGAAGAATGTATATTGTGTAGAAGTTGAATGAAATGTTCTGCAGACATCAAGTAGGTCCATTTGATCTATTGTATATTTTAGATCTTGGATCTCTTTATTGATTTTTTGTTTGGATGACCTATCTATTGATGATAATGGGGTGTTAAAGTCTCCCACAACCCCTGTGTTGGAATTTATATATGCTTTTAGGTCTTTCAGGGTATGTTTGATGAAATTGGGTGCGTTGACATTGGGTGCATATAGGTTGATAATTGTTATTTCCTTTTGGTCTATTTCCCCTTTTATTAGTATGGAATGTCCTTCTTTATCTCATTTGATCAATGTAGGTTTGAAGTCTACTTTGTCAGAGATAAGTATTGCTACTCCTGCCTGTTTTTGGGGGTCATTGTCTTGGTAAGTCTTCTTCCAGCCTTTCATCCTAAGCCTATGCTTATTTCTGTCAGTGAGATGGGTCTCCTGTAAGCAACAAATTGTTGGATCTTCCCTTTTAATCTATTTCGTCAAGCGGTGCCTTTTGATGGGTGAATTAAGTCAATTAACATTGTTAAGTACTGATAGGTATGTGGTGATTCCTGTCATTTAGTTGTCTTAGTTGTTTGAGGGTTTGATTGTGTGTACCTAAGTTGAGGTTACTCTCTACTTTCTTACTTTTTCTTTTCTTGTGGTTTGGTGCTGCCTGTCCTTTCATGGTTAAGTTGGGTTTCACTTTCTGTATGCAGAATCCCTTGCAGAATCTTTTGTAGTGGTGGCTTTGTGGTCACATATTGTTTTAGTTTCTGCTTATCATGGAAGACTTTTATTGCTCCATCTATTTTGAATGATAGTTTTGCTGGGTAGAGTATCCTAGGATTGAAGTTATTTTCATTCAGTGCCTGGAAGATCTCACCCCACGCTCTTCTTGCTTTTAATGTTTCTGTTGAGAAGTCTGCTGTGATTTTGATGGGTTTACCTTTGTATGTTATTTGTTTTTTCTCTCTTACAGCCTTCAATATTCTTTCCCTAGTTTCTGAACTTGTTGTTTTAATGATGATATGTCATGGGGTAGTTCTATTTTGATCTGGTCTGTTTGGTGTCTTGGAGGCCTCTTGCATCTGTATGGGAATATCTGTCTCTAGATTTGGGAAATTTTCCGTTATTATTTTGTTAAATATATTACACATTCCCTTCGCTTGCACCTCTTCTCCTTCGATGCCCATGATTCTCAGGTTTGGTGAGTTCTTGCATTTTCTTTTCACAGGTCTTGAGTTGTTTAATTAATAGTTCTTCGGTTTTTCCTTCATATCATCTTGAAGTTCTGAGATTCTGTCTTCTGTTTGTTCTATTCTGCTGGATTGGCCTTCTGTTTTGTTTTGCAGTTCTGTTTCGTTCTTTTTTCTGAGGTTTTCCATATCCTGGGTGGTTTCCTCTTTAATGTTGTCTATTTTTGTCCTGAGTTCATTTATCTGTTTATTAATCGTGTTCTCTGTTTCACTTTGGTGTTTATACAGTGCTTCTATGGCTTCCTTTATTTCTTCTTTTGCTTTCTCAAATTCTCTATTTTTGTTGTCTTGGAATTTCTTGAGTGTCTCCTGTACATTTTGGTTGACCCTATCCAGTATCATCTCTATTCAATTCTCATTGAGTACCTGTAGTATGTCTTCTTTTAAATTATTCTTGTGGGCTTCATTGGGTCCTTTGGCATAGTTTATCTTCATTTTGTTGTCTGGATCTGAGTTTCTGTTTTCTTCATTCCCCTCTGGTTCCTGTACTAATTTTTTGCTGTGGGGAAACTGGTTTCCCTGTTTTTTCCATCTTCCCGTCATTGTCCTTGGTGTTGTTACTGTCCCTGTACTGTGTGCAATTAAGTATTTTGTAGCTTGTAATAATAACAATGGTGATATTTAGAATGGAAGGGTGAGAGGAGATGGAAATCAAGAAGTTAAAGAAAAAGGAAAAACAGACAAGTAGGAAGAAGCAAAACAAGAATCAAACAAAGTTTCAAAGGTATAAACAGGGAGTGTTAGTGTACTAATCAACAGTAAGCTGAACAGGCCTTAGAGAGACAGAGAGAGGATTGAAAATAAAAAATAAAAAGAATTAAGATAAGAATAAAAATAAAAAAAAGTAAATGAAAGTTAGATATATATATATATATAAAATAAAACAAAATGAAAAATAAAAAAAAAAAAACCTCCAAGTTCAAATGGAATGAAGTTTCAGTCTTAATAATTTTGGTGTCCGTCTCAGTCTCCAATCCTGGAGATGGTTCCTCAGATGTTGTTCTGTAGTTGTCTCATCAAAGGGGATGCATAAAGTAGAATAAAACTGCACAAAAAAAATAAAAATAAAAGACAAAAACCAAAAAAAACCCACACAGTGTCCCAAGTTCAAATGCAATACAGTTTCAGTAAGTTTTTCAGCATGCAGGTGTAGTTCGGTTGTTTTTTCATCAGAGGTAGGGAGAGAGAAAAAAGAAAAAAAGGAGTCTGGGGACAGCTTTGTGAATGACTATCTGAGGCCATGGCTTGCCTGCCCGCTGCTGTCAGCCTGCTGTTGCTGGTGGCGTTATTTATGCAGATCTCTGGGGTGAGCTTAGCACTCACCTGGCCCTGCAGGCTTTGTTTACTCAGAGCCCTGTGCGCGAGCCTCTGCTACAAGCTTTCCCCTTTCTAAGCACACTGGGGGAAGTGACACTGCATCCGCTTTCTCAGGCCTGCGTGTTTATTTACAGTTCACGTGGGAAGTAGATCTTCCCCCTTCTCTGTGGAGTTTTCCTCCCTCTGCCAGTCTCACAAGCTTTCCTGCTCCTGGTTGCTGGGCACACGCCCGGCTCCTACCGGAGCCTCTCCGGCCGCCCAGCTTGTTTATTTACAGTCCCGGGAAAGATTCCCTTCCCCCAATCTTTGGCGCTCAGTGCGCCCCACCCTCTTTCCCGCGTGTCTTTATTGTTCTTATTGCTTATTAGTCAGTTTCTCTTTTTTTCCCCGGGTAGGAGTAGGTCTGTCCACGGGGCTATGCTGCTCTGGCCGAGGGTTGTCTGTGGGAGTACCGCGGTACCACGAAGCTCACCTTGTCCGTGTCTTCCCAAGCCGTCTGGGCGCTTGGGAAGACATCTTAGAAAGGTAACTGGAGCATGAACAGTGCCCAGCCTAAGCTGATTTTCTGGTGGTTTCCTTGTTGTAGGCACAACAAATCCTCCTGATTTCTCTGTTTAATGTGAAGTGGAGATGCTCTGCGCCGGCTGGAGGTGTGGAGGGGTCAAAGTTTTGCCTCTTTTCGGTGGTTTTGCCAGAAAGGTGTGTCTCCAGTGTCTCTCCAAGATTTCACTATAGGAGGCACGCTTTCTGCTTCCTCCCTCTGGCTGCCATCTTGGAATCTCCTTGAAAAAATTTTATATAAATTCCACACTTTTTATTCTTGGTTTTTCTTGAGACCAGGTCTTGCTGAGTAGCTCAGGCTGGCCTGGAGCACAGAAGCCTCCTGAGTGCTGGAATTACAGGTTTGAGCACCCTGCCTGGCTCTGATACAGTTGTATTGAAGATTTGTTTTTGGTTGGGACTGAAGTTTTCTAATGCTCCTTAAGGTTTCTAATGCTTTCTAAAGGTTAAACCATATGGTATTATTTTGCTCTGCAGAAAAAGTTGGTTCATGTATCGTTCCTTTTGGCTTCTGGGCTTATACTTTGCTTGGAAAGGTTTCCCTTTGAGATGGTAAAGCATTTTCTTCTAGTATTATGCTTTCATGTTTTTTTTTTGTTTTTGCATTTAATATTTGGTCCCTCTGTAATTAACTTTGGTCTAAGGAATAAGGTAGGAATCCAGTGTGGTTTTTGGGTGGCTGACCACCTAACTTTGAGGGTTTGGGTCTGCTTATATATTTTCCCCTTGCTGTACTGCTCGTCCCTACAGCATCACTGGAAGCTTTGGCTCCTTACCTGAGTGAGAGGCTACCTTGACTGTATGAGTTTTAAATTAGATACAAATGCAAGAAATCTTTTAACATAAAGGAATCAAATGTGTGGATTTAGAAGAGTTTCACCTTTGGTGAAGCTGCATTTTGACCCTTCTGAGTGTTCCACTGTAGATTTCATTTTGGTACTCGGTCACTGTCCTGCGTTTTCTAGTTATACAGGGGCAGCGGGTTTTGTTATGACAGTTCCATATATATGATGTATAGATATATAGATATATATATGATGTATAGATAGATATATATGATGTATAGATAGATGTATTTACAATATATAGATAGATATATATGATGTATAGATAGATAGATCATATAGATATCATGTCCCAGTTTGGCTCATTCCTTCCATTTGTTTTCTGTTCTTAACTGACTCTCAGATTTTCTGGGTATAGAATCACATCTGTAAATGATTGCATACACCTTATTTTTCATTCTAGACGACAGACCTATTGCAGTTTTTTAAATGTTTTGATAACCCCGACATCTTAGAAAGGTAACTGGAGCATGAACAGTGCCCAGCCTGAGCTGATTTTCTGGTGGTTTCCATGTTGTAGGCACATGCTGATTAGGAAGCTCAGTCAGCTGAGAGAGCGTGAGCCGGAGCTGGCCCAGCTGCTTGTTGATCAGGTGAGAAGGGCTTGCGGCTCAGAGGGCCTGGGTTGACCCTGGGGACGAGCCCAGTCAAGCAGAATGATGGGGCTGGGAGGGAGCCCAGCTGCCTTGGAGGTAGGGGGGGCTGCTCTCCACAACCTAACATGATTTCACCCCTGCCTTTCAGATCTATGAGAATGCCATGATAGCTGCTGGGCTCGTTGATGACCCCAGACCCATGGTCAGCCGCCTGAATGACCTTCTTGTCAAGGCCCTGGAGCAACACTGATGGGCTAGGCCTGGTGTATGTACACCTGGGGTCTTCTCAGGGACAAATTGAGACCTGTGCCTAGGAAGTATCTTCTAGGCAGGGAGAGGAAGGACTAGATACTACAGAGGAGACTACCATCTTCTTAAGCTTTATTGATCTTAATTAAAAAGTGTTTCTTAATCTGTATATTAGACTTTTTCTCCCAGCTGAGTGTGCTGATAGAGCGCCATGCTTGAGGAAGGGCCATGATGCTGGTGGGCATCAGACTGTCTTGAGTGTTACTTCCACAGGGTAATGGTCACTGATGGCTTTGGCCTGCAGGGGGTAGAAACAGGGTCAGGACTGGCACCCACTCAACTCTTGTGACCCCCAGTAAGCCATGTGAAGGACACATACAAGTGAGTCCTTCAGTCCGTAGGCTGCTTGGAAGTCAAAAGGAGCAGCTGAGCCAGGAACAACAGCAGCCTGGAGCAGTGTTCCAGCGACCACAATCCTGCAAGGCATCAGACAGGCAGGTAAGGCTCTTGCTCAGCCCTGGCCCAACTCTGGAGCCAGCATGCAGGCTGCAGTGTGCCCAGTAGATTCCACCTCACCTAAGTAGGCAAGGCAAGTGTCCAAGGGCCTGGTCACTGCTTCTGAGCTGAACCACCACCTCCCTGCCAGGCTGGAAGCTCGTGACAGGGAGTCTGCTCACCTGTCATAGGCGCAATGTGTGGATGAGACTGTGGTGTCGGCAGTGTCAGGAATCAACCACTGGAAGATGGGGCTCGTGCGCAGGCGGATGGAGGACCAATCAGAGGAGGTCACGTAGCTGCATCCCGCGTTGAAATCGCCCATCAACATGATATTCTGTCAGGAGACAGTTGCCTGTTGGCCCAGGAACAAAGGGCCACCAGAGCCCACACCCCAAAGCAGCCTCACCTCCAGGCCCCACTTTTGCCGGACATCCAAGTAGACGTCATAGAGTGCATCAATCTCAGCCACTGCCTCTGCTGGGGCCGCGTGCAGGGGCACGATGGCAAACTCCTTGACCCCTGAGGTGAGAGCAGACAAGCTAAGTTCTGTATGGGTGGACAGCGACACCATGGCAGAGTGTGGACTTCCCTATTGGCCTGATGTAAAACAGGAGCAGTCAGGCCTAAGAAGACATCCAGCTGCCCAGAGGCAAGGAGTGAGGCGGCCACATGGGCTCTCAGCGTGAGTACCAAACTAAGGATCCACATTGTCCAGCACTCACGTGTGAACGGGGAGGAGAACTTGACAATGGCCGGCTCTCGGCTGAAGGTATCATTCCCACAGGGCTCACAGCCGTCGTCATAGTAGTAGCTGTCCAGCGCAGTCACCTGGTCAGGCCTATGGGGGAGGTGACCTTGGGGCTGAAGCCACTCCCTCTGGCCCAGTGCTTTCACCCTTTGTCTTGGCAAGCCTGCCCACTAGGGACCTGTCGTCCTGAGCAGCAAGAGGGGCTGGACTTGCACTCAATCACCACAGGCTCAGGGTCTGTCCTTGCCTCTCCACAGGCCATGGGAGGACCCAGGAGTGGCCACCCCTGCAGGGGCTGGTCCAGCTCTGGACCTGGACCCCGCTCTGGGTCCTGTAGAACACATTGCTATCCCTACTCTGTGGGGTCCTCCCAGGCAAGGGAAAGGCTTAGTGGGCTCTCCAGACCACACTTAAGCCTTCTGTGGTGCCCACAACCCCTGTCCTTGCAGTCACAGCCGTGTCAGCCCAGGGCGTCACCTGTATACAAAAAGGTAACGTTCCTTGTAGCTGTTGCGCCCCAATGGCTCACTGACCACATAGCGATAGGTGTCCGGTGCATCCCTAAATGGAAGAAATAAAAGGTCCCACTGAAACCACGCTAGTGACAGCAGGGCTCTGACCACTGTCTCCGAGGCCCAAATGAAGTGAGGTTGTGCCCTGAAAATAGACACCTCCCCCAGGACTCCCATCACTGTTACTCACTGATTGAGTTTATCCAGCAGCTTCCCTACAGCCACCAGGTAGGTATCTCTGACTTCCTGAACAAGGGCGATGTCATAACGACTCAGAATCTGGGGGATAGGGCCACAGTGGCTGAGCAGGGCTGGGGCTCAGTGGATACTCCAACCACTTACTGCTTGCTGCCCAGGGCACTGGGCCCTGTCTACTCCCAAGACCCTCAGAGGGCCACAACTGCTGCTTCCTGACACGTTCTTGTGGCACAGTCTGGCCTACATCTTTACGCACCCACCTGGACTCCTGCTTGCCGTGGACAGCTGCAGGCCTAACAGCTACTCGTTGATAGGTGACACCTTTTGCTCTCAATGCCTCCGCACACTCTGTGACCCCCAGAGCCCACTATCCCCGCCTCCCAGGGCCTTTCTGTCCTCAGGGACAGGCCACTCTGGACTTACCTGCACAATGTAATTAGAGAGGGTGGCGTTGGACATCTTGGTTTCCCCAAAAGTCTGGATGTTGAAAGCTGCGATTTTCAGAGACACAGCCACCTGCTGTAAGCCAGCCAGGGTGAACAGCACCCCCATCAGCCTTGAGGCCCTCATCCTGGGAGAACATGGGTCACAGGAATAGAGAAGCAGTGAGACTTTCCCAAAATCTTCACCCCGGCATCCCTCCCTTGAGTCCAGCTTGGCAGGAGCTGGTACAGCCCAAGGTCAAGGGTGTCCTGCCCTTATGGCTGTGCTAGAACTCAGACTAGGGAAACCCTCAGTCCTATCCATACCATCCTAAAGGTCAAATGCCTAGTGCCACAGAGAGGACCCTGGATTTCCTCATTCCTTCACCCGCCAGAAAACCAGCCCTGTGAGCAATGCCAGTTTATGGCTAGGACCATGAGAGCTGCCCAATGCCAACCCTGCTCCATTGGGAGGACACAGCCTGAGTCTGCCCACCCTGCTCTGGGACTGGTGGGTGACTAAGCCTGGCACTCACCCAAGATGATGTCTGCAGAAATGATGGATTTTCTATCAAGAATCTGGAATAGTCCTTGATACCAATTTTCTGCTTCTGTTGCTTTAAGGAAAAACAATTTACAAAGGGAAGTCTATAGAAAAAATGAACAGCAAGGACTTAGAGAGTTTCTGGGACTTGGGTCCCTCCACAAGCAGTCTGGTCCTTCCCTGGCCAGGGTTTTAAAGGTTCAGGCAGTAGTGGCCTCCCCAGGTCTCCTGTGCACCCTTCACCTGAGAGCACAGAACAAAGGCCCTGCCTGTGTGGCCTTCCCCTGGGGGTGTTGGCAGGCTGCTGGCATATGCTGACTTCAACAGACACAGGCTGCTATAAAAACACCCTGATAATCATGTTTGCACGTGATTATAAAATGTCAGATAGTGTCCTTTGCCCATTCTGTGTGCTCCCCACCAGGGATGGGCAATGGGTGTGTGCTAGAAGGCTAGTCTGGGGGCCTTGATTGAGGTCACCTTGGTGCCAGAGATCAAAGCCAGACACTGGGTTGCTTGTTGCAAATGCAACCTGGTGACATCCAGACTACCTTGGCTGCTCTACAGCCCAGGACCCTCAAACCACCCTGCCTTTCTGACTTAACAAATGAAGTATAGGCAACTGGGTGAAAACTTGGGGGCTTAGCACAGGGAATGTGGACCCTGTGGCATCGAGCCTGCTAGGACTGTGCACTCACTGGGGAAGGGTGGGGCCCTCCTGAGGCGAGTGAGAGGCTGTGTCTAGCCCCAGAGGTACTGCAGCAGCTCAGGGCTAGCTGGGTCTTGGCCCAGCCATTTGTAGAATCCTGATCTTCTCATTGGTGCTCATTTCCTGGGGCTGCTATAACAAATGACCACAAATTCAGTGGCTTCAAACAATGGAAATGGATCCTCTCACCATTCTGGATACCAAGATGCAGGGCTACCCACTCCACTCCAGGGGAGGGTCCTTGTCCCTTCCAGCTTCTGGTGGCCCTCACCAACCCTTGGCTTGTGGCTGTATCACTCCAATCTCTGCCTCCATGGTCATGTGGCCTCTTTGGTGATTCCCCTCTATAAAATTCATGTGACTGCATTTAGGGTCCTCCCAGATAAGCCAGGTTAACATCCATGTCTCATCATCCTTAATCGCAATTGCAAAGTCCTCTTTTGCGATATAGATTAACATTAGCACTCCAAAGATTAGGGTGTGGATATCTTTTGGGGTGCCAATATTCAGCCCACCGCTTCATCCAGAGCCAGCTCTTGGATGGCTCTGCAAGAACAGCATGCCATGTGGGAAGGCTTGGTCCCTCCATAGGGAGGAAAGTTCTGGAGGGCCAAGCAGAAGCAGAGGCAATACTGAGGCTCAAGAACCTAGCTGGTGACTTAGGTATGTAATCCTAGCTACTTGGGAGGCTGAGATTGGGAGTATCATGATTTGAGGCTAGCCCACACAAATAGCTCGCAAGACCCCATCTCCAAATTAACCACAGCAAAATGGAGGGGAGGTATGGCTCAAGTGAAACAGCACCAGCTTTGCAAACACAGGCCCTGAGTTCAAACCCCAATCCCACTTAAGGAAAAAGAAAAAAAAGCCAACTTGGAGGGGCTGCAGGATGGGGGCGGGGGCAGGGTCACCTCAAGGGCAGGAGTCAGCAGGGACAAAGGAAAAGGCAGCAGATCTGGCCAGCAGGCCTGGAAGCTGAGGGCAGGCCCAGTGGGGATTAACACTGAAGGAAAGTAGAGTGACCTCCAGGAGACCAGCCCCCTCTAAAGGTCAAAAACATCCCTCCAGTTGCCTTTGGCTGTCAGCACTGATGCCCACTGTGCATCTCCCACCTGCTGCCCTCCAGCTGCCAGAAACTCATCACAAGCCTTTCCAAAGGTGTGACTGCTGACTCTATCCTCTTCAATCCCCAAGGCTGGGACAGGTTTAAGCATGTCCACACCCAGTCTCCAAACTACTGAAGAGGTTGTGCATGTAGCTCAGGCCCTGACTGAGGACCTAGAGGACAGACACTGTCTACAGAAAGGTCGCCTGCTCCAGCCTCCAGTTGGACACAGGATGCCAATTGTAGTTGGCACATCATGGCTTATTTTGAGGCTCAGGCCCTCTAGTTCTCAGCACATGGGACAAGACACCTGGTCAGCCTGTCACCCCCTCCCTGCTCGTGGGGCTCCAGTTAGCAGGAAAGTTGGGATTCAGGCCTTGTACGAATGGCTGAGCCCAGGGCACTTGCTGCACATGGTAGAAGCCAGGGCAGGGCTGCTGTGTGAGTTGCTCAGTCCAGGATGAGCCGCCTGGAGTCAGGGACTTGAAGTTTGACTGGACTACCCCCTGTGTCCTCACCCATCAAGTGGGTGAGCTATTTTTACACCAGCCTGAGCATCTGCTGCCTTGTCCTCTTAAATTACCCCTGTCACAGATACACGAAGGGGAAAGAGCACAGAACAATGGCTTATTGAAGTCTGAGCCAAGTCAAAAGATGAAAGAAAAATCCTATAAACACCATGGCCGAGAACAAATGACCTCAAAGGGACACATGCAGTGACTCAGGCTACGTTGGGCTTTGTGCAACAGCCGGTGACTGTGGCTCCCACAGTCACCCCAGTGAGCTCGCAGGACGCCATCCGACCCTTTTTATTTTTGATGGAAATGGTGATAATCAACATCTTTGCACACTGTGTACAGGGTGGCACGTGGGTGACATTACATGTTGCGTTAGGACCTGCAGAGCTGGGTCACCGCAGTTACTAAAACAGCAATTCCTGTGAAAACTGATAAGAGGCCAGGAGGGAGCAGGACTCTGAACCCCCGTTCTGCAGTCCTCAGTCCAGACCCTGATGGGCAGTGGCTGTGATGGGGAAGATAACCCTGCACTCTGCCTCATGATTAAAGAACACGGCAGACCTTGAGGAGGACTCGTGCCCAATCTGATCTGAACACTAACAGCAAATCCCCTCACTGCTGCCTGAATGAGAAAATGCCCTTCCCCCTTAACCCTCAGAGAACGTCTTGTCTCAAGAGAGAATCCAGCAGAGGACACCACAGGAACTCACGTGGCACCCCTGGGCACTGAGCACTCAGCTCCCAGGTCCTGGTGGCTACTGTGGTCCAGAGGGCTCACCTCCCCTCAGGTGGCTGGCTCTTCTTAGGAGGCATGTGCCCTGACCCCATGGACAGAGCCTCCTGGGGGACAAAGGCAAAGGACTGTGCCTTTGTCATGACCTTGCTTTAATCCCCAGGCAGTTCACAGGCATCCCTCCGCTCAGCCTGCTGGCCTTGGCCCATGACCCAGCCTCTGGGTTTATTCCTGCTCACTGCAAAGAGGGCAGTAACCAAGGATGGAAAGTTCCTCAGAACAACGTGCATCTGAGCTTCTGAGACGTTCAACAGCTGCTTGGCTGTGCTTGGCCAGTCATGCCTAACGCAGCGTGCCAGTGGGTCACCTGGCATTTGACAAGGTGGCACGTGAGGCCAGAAGGGCAGCACTCCCAGACAGGCACTCTGCTTTTAGAGAAGATGCAAATGGAAAGAATTGTCTAAAAATATTTTCTGAAGAGCATGTTGTAGAGGCCAGCAGCAGGTAGCGTGACACGTGCACGCCAGTCACAAAGCTCTACTTTTTCAGCGTTTCCAGCAAGGGCTATGATGAAGTGTTCCCCAGACTCCCCATCTTCAAAGCCACCTCCATCTCTCCCAACCACAGAGTGCCTTCTGGGCAGTGACCCCTCCATGCCTGCGGGTAAGGGTCCACAGAAGGGATGAGCAGGGCCCTGATTGCCTAAGAGCAGGGCACCACCAGGAGGTGTGAGCTGGTCATGGTGGTGCCCAGAGGTGTTTTCCACTGACCTTTCTTCCGGCTCACTGGGCCTCTTCTGCTCTGCTGAGGCATCCGTTACTGAACTGTAAGTTTCAGTTACAGCACCTCGGTAGGTATGTATTTATGTGGCACTGGAGTTTGATTTGATTTTTACTTTTTTGGTGGTGCTATGGTTTGAACTCAGGGCCTCATGCTTGCTAGGCGGGTGCTGTACTGCTTTGAGCCACTCTGCCAGCCCTGAGACTAGGGTTTGAACTCAGGGCTTTGAGCTTGCAAAGCAGGCACTCTACAGCTTGAGCCACACCTCCAGTCCATTTTGCTCTGGTTATTTTGGAGATGGGTTCTCAAGAACTACTTTGCCTGGGCTGGCCTCCAACCCTGATCCTCCCGATCTCAACCTCCCAAGTAGCCAGGATAATAGGTGTGAACCACCGGTGCCCTGCTCAGCCCTCTTTTTTTTTTTTTTTGGTGGAACTGAGGTTTAAACTCGGGGCCTCACCACTTGCTAGGCAGGCGCTCTACCACTTGAGCCACTCCACCAGCACAGCCCTTTTTCGTTAAGGGAGTTTTTCAAGATAGGGCCTCACGAACTCTTTGCACCGTGGCTGGCTTTGAACCATGATCCTCTTGATCTCTGCCCCCTGAGTAGCCAGGATTACAGGCGTGAGCCACCAGCATCTGCTCATTTTTTATGAATTCCAGTTCCCTGTGAAACTCCGCATCGGGCCTATTTTCTTTGCCATGCTATCCTCAGCTATTTCAAAGCCTACATCTGAAAACCAGTCTCTTAATCTCTGAGTGTCACCTTTCCTTCTCTGCTTTCATTTCTCAGTGGACTTTGTCACCATCGACTGAGCATCAGGCACTGTGTGAGGAATGGTCCTGTCCCCCTGCCCCACCTCAAGCGAAGAGTCACCCTCTGGGCAGCAGAGGTGCAGGTTCGGGACTTTATTGACACTGCAGCCTCCACAGTCCTTGTAAAGTCATTCTACTCAAGACCTGGTCCTCCCTTCTACATGCGCCTGACCGAGAGCCGAGGTTATTTCTTTGCGCCCTTCTCCTGACAGGTCCTCTTCACAGAATTGTCACGTTCAGCTTCTCTTCCCTTCTCTGCTCCATCAGCAAATGCCTGGAGAGACCCTGGTACAGAGGGTCAGCCTGATCTCTGGCCTCCTTCCTCTTCGCATTGGGCTGCTGCTGCCTCAGCTCGGTCTCCCCACCATGGGAACTTGCCTGCAGCTCTCTGGCTTTGCAGTCCGTGTCCTGCCCGGGGGAGAGCCCCTCACAGGAGGAAAGGGCTCACCTCCACAAGCTCCGTGTACGTGTGGCTGCCGGCCACCTCCAGGTGCCTTCTGCACAGTGGCGTTGAGTCCTGGGCAGGTGTTGCTCTGCTGCGAGCTGCTCCATGTCAGAAGCAGAGTCTGTGCGCGGTGACGGTCACTGAAGTCACTAAAAAGAGGAGGCAGGGGGATATGGGTTGATCCCCAGCCAGGCTGGTACAACTAGCAGAGCCATGTGGACATCTAAGGTGACCCAGACAACGAGGGCAAGCCAAAATGGACAGGAAGCCATTTCCCTCTGGTCAGCTGAAGGTGCTTGGTTCAGACACCTCTGCAGCCTTCTCCGGATTCTAGGGTCCCAGCCAATGACCTGAAGCATGAGCCAGAAGCTCATCTTTAAGAACAAGGAGCCGGGCGCTGGTGGCTCACCTCTGTAATCCTAGCTACTCAGGAAGCGGAGGTCAGGAGGATCAGAATTCAAAGACAGCCCCTGGCAAAAAGTTCGTGAGACCCTATCTCAAAAACACTCAACACAAAAAAGGCTGGCAGAGTAGCTTAAGTGGTAGAGCGCCTGCCTAGCGAGCATGAGCCCTGAGTTCAAACCTCAGTACCACCCTCTGCCTCCTCCATGGCTGACCCGCCCCCCACCTCTGGCCAGCCTTTTCTACTGCCCAGTTCACGCTGCACATTCTGTCCTACTACTTTCTCTACCTGCTGCTTTTTTGTCACCTCTAATCACAGCTGACATACTCGTGGCTAGTCTCAGCCTTCAAGGTGTAAGTCCCATGGGAGCGAAGAAGCAGATAGCATCTGGAGCAAGGCCTGACCCCAGCAGGCGCCCCATGAGTTTTCTAGGCAGAGGGGAAGGCTAGCGGGGCGTCCTATTCAGAGCAGCAGTTTTGGGGTGCTACACTCTCCTGGGCTGTCCCTACTTCAGCATAAGCACTGGCCCAGGAGGAGCCGTTTCCATCCTCTGATCCGTGAGTGGAAGGATGGAAGACTCAGCTTTCACATCTGCAACCCACGGCACGGCTCTCACGGAGGAGGGCAGGCTATGGGTTAAGGAGCCTGAGCAGGGCTCAGGAAGGGTGTTGCCAGAAAGGCAGAGAAGTCACATTATGCCACCTGAGTGGAGGTCCCAGGCAAAAGACTGAGAACTGCGGGAAACAACCCTCAGCGAGGGCCTGACGTGGGCCCAACTCCACGGAGAAGAAGGGGCTTCCTAGGCCCAAACTGAGCAAGAGCCTGTCATTGGCCACAGCTCTGGGGCCAAGGCCAGCATTGACAGTGCAGCCTTTGTGACACAGGGACCACAATGGCTCTAACTATAGACCTTTGGGGCTCAGGCCAAACACGGTGCCACTTTTTGTCCCACTCTGCCCTCTTCCTAGATGAGGCAGTCAGGAAGGCTGGTCCCAGGCTTCCCCACTCCGCTGGCTCCATGTCCCGACCCTCTGCTGCTTTCTGCCCCCGCAGAGTAAGGGGTTTCTGGAACCTCAGAGTAAGGGACACTGAAATAATACAGCTTCACCACTGGGCAGCCCTGTCCCAGGTGTGAGGAGACCAGGGTCCCCAAATTCCCTCGGGCCTCCCACTCCCACTGCCCGTGAACCATTGTGTTCTCTATGACTGGCCTCTGGCAGTGAGGATCTGTACGGAAAGCATTGTGTTTTCCCGAAGAGCCTCCAGCAGGCTTGGCTGTGTGAGAGGCTACTTCCTAGGGTAAGGGCCTCCCTTAACAGCAGCCTCCAGGACTTCACCTCCTGCAAGCAGAATGCTGGACTCCATCTTGTCCATACTCCCCACCAGCAGTGAACGGCTCCCCAGAGGGTCAACTAATGGCGGGCCCCAAGTGTGGCAGAGATGGAGCCTCTATGCTCCATCCAGAGGTCCAGGCATTGCTCTAGGGAGGAGCCCAAAGCACAGAGTTCTGGCCGCGGGAACAGGAAGGTACTTCAGGAGGAAAATGGGAAAGGCAGCTGCCAGACCTCGACCTCCTCAGGAGTCGCAGGGCTCCAGGCCCTGGGGAGTGGCATCTCGGTTCCCCATCCTCTCTCCTCTCGCTGCAGGCCCATGTCCACTCACCTTGTGAGGGTGGCTTCTGAGACTCTTCCCTCAAACAGGAACAGTGATGGCACCTAGAGGCCAGAGGCAAGTCCAGCTTGGTCTTCCACCACCCTGAAGCCAGAATATGGCCAGACATAAGTAGCCTTGTTGGGCCTCTGGGGCTATGGAAGCAAAAGAATGGCTCCATCCTCGAGCACTGGGTGTTGGCTCCTCTCCTTGCCTGGAAGCGCTGATCTCAGAGGCCCTATAGCTAAGCAATGGCACAGCCACAGGAAGCTGGTAAAACGTGAGCTTGCTGGGAAGGCCATTGTCCAGGGCGCTTGCAGACTGTGCCACCTTTCTGGTCCCATTCACATCGTGACTGGTAGATAGAAGGAAGAGGAGTGTCAGTGTGGTTAAGTCAGCTTTGCCTGTGGGTGCCATCTGTCCTGGAGTTTTAGTACACTCCAATCAGGCTGGCTCATTTGTCATCTGTCTGTTTAATGCTCATTCAAGCAGGGACCCCTGAGCGACTGGACAACATAGACTATGCAGCAGTTTTTAGTCACTGGACAACGGTGCAGGACAGTGATCCAAAAAGAGGGGAGACGGGACAGAATAAGTCTGTGGTTGTGCCAGCTACAGTCGGGAGGAGGTTTTGAGTTGCAGGGGGTGGAGGTGGGGGCTCAGACAGAAGCTGCTCCCCGAAGCTGAGAGGACAGGGTTCATGTTTAGGAAGGCCCAGATGGCTAGAATTTGCAGAGTAGCGTATTGGAGAAAGGAGCTGCACAGAGGGACAGAGGGACAGGATCTGTAGAGGATCTGGTTGGGCCTGCAGCTGAGGACCGATCTACACTATGAAACCCGACAGGACGCCAGGGAAAGCATTCCTGCAAAGCAGCACGCAGAGCAGTTCCAGGGCTCACAGGAGGTGGGAACACTTTGTCTTCCCAAAAGCCACTGGCCCAAACCTACAGGGTGTTGGGCAGAATCCTCAGAGGGGCATCACCTTGAGGAACAGGGCTAAGTTAACTGCAGATTAAAGGCAGCTCTGGACCCACCTGAACTAAGCTTAGAAGTCTCTAAAGACCAACTGATTCCAAGGAACTTTACATGTTAGACCAAAATCCAACACTATTTAAACTCAGCAGCCAACACTTTAAAATTCATAGTACTTAACATCTAATAAAAGACCCGCCAGACTCTCAGTGAGGTCGGGTCAGAACAAAAACCAGGTGCTACCTCAAACAAGGGAAGTTGAGTGGAGAGGATGATTTCCTATGTACACCCAGGATGGTGAGCGGAGTCAGACCAGGGGTGGTCACAGCTGCCCACTGGACCGTGAAGATCATGGGCTACCCGAGGCCCAGGCTGGGGGGCCAAGAACCACCTGTGAGGTGCTAACAAAATGACCTCAAACTGTTTGCATGAATGCTGGGAAAACCCTGGAGTGGGGGTGGGCGAGGGGTTTTGGTTTGTAGGGATCCACCTTCCTGTGACTACGGCCATCTTGGTTGTAATCACCAACTTGCCCACCAGGCGTGCATCCCAAACCCTATAGGACAAAGAGGTTAAGACCGTGTGTACTTCAGAGCACTGACACCTGGGCTGTTTCTTAACTGATGTTTGAGCGTGGCAACAGTTTTTGAGAAAGGCCAAGTGCATTCTGATGGCTAAAGCCACCTCTGGCTAACTTGGTGTCTAAGCCCCTTCCTCCTCCTTAGAGGGCAGGAATCCTCCTGTCTTGCCACCATGCCAGACATGCTTCTGTCTCTAAGTCCCAAATAAACTACACTTTGTGCAGTCCTGGATTGGTCTGTCTCTTTGGTCTCACTGCCCCTTCCATCGGTGGCAGGTTCTCCTGTTACTGGAACCAGATCTCTCTGAAACACCACTGAACTCACTAGAAGTTGTCAGGAGCCAGGCGGGTGGTGTGGAACCTGCCTAAGGAGCTCCATGTGTCTCACATGCCAGCCTCAGTCAGTGAACATAAGCAAAGCACACAGAACCAAGAGGTCTTTTCTCCTCCAGCGCCCCCCACTGACCAAGACTGGCCTCAGCAAGGGAGAAAGCGGGTAGGGTTGGGGCATTCAGAGTTCAGCAGCAATAAACGGGACTGCTGTAACAAACACGCAGATGGAGGAGACATTGCTAGAACCATGAACCATAAAAACTGACTTAGAAATGACAGACACAACACAGGAACTAGCAGACAGATGTAGCCAGCTGCTAGCAATAAGCTTTACACAGTTAAG
Organism: Castor canadensis; assembly: GCF_047511655.1. NCBI lineage: Eukaryota > Metazoa > Chordata > Mammalia > Rodentia > Castoridae > Castor > Castor canadensis. The sequence continues at coordinate 3,150,273 of NC_133402.1, read as the reverse complement.
AAGGTAGAGGGAACATGAGGAGGAAATGGAAAGTCTAAGACCCAAATGAGATTTCTAGAGATACAGTAAACAGTATGTGAATGAAAACAAAAATACGCCAGTGAGGCTAACATCAGATAAACACTGACAAATATCAAGTGCGGTACTGTGGTTCATGTCTGCAATCTCAGCTACTCAGGAGGATTGCAATTCAAGACCAGCTTGGGTAAAATGTTAGCAAGACCCCCATTTCAACAAATAAGCCAGGTGTGGTAGTGGACTTCTGTAATTCCAGCTATGATGGAAAGAGTTGGGTTGTGGTCCAAGGTCAGGTCAGGCCAAAACTCTAAGACTCTATCTGAAAAATAACCAAAAGGGTTGGGGACACTTTCAGTGTTTATCTGATATTAATCCCATTGGTGTATTTTCTTCACTTCGGATCAGTGAATTCAAAGACACAGCAACTGAACTATTCAAGTACAGCACACGGAGAGAAGGTGGCACGCGCTATTACGCAGCCAGCCATGCAGAAAAAATATCTGAGGAAATAACAAGAACCAGGGCCGCGGTAAGAGCACCTCCTTGCAAATGCAAGGCCCTGAGTTCAAAGCCAAGTACCACCCCACCGCCAAAAAAGAAAATAGCAAGCGAGGCTGGCGGTGTGGCCCAAGTGGTGGAACGCTTGCCTAACAGGTGTGAGGCTCTGAGTTCAGTGCCCTTTACTCCCCACCAAAAAAACCAAGAAAAATTTACCAAATATGATGAAAACCATAAACAAACTGATCCAAAAAGGTCAGTAAAACCCAAGAAGAATAACCTTGGCTTTATTGCTACCTGGAAACTCTGGCACCACAAGAGTCAAAAGAGGAAGGAGCAAACGTGCCATCTGAGCAGGAGAGGCTGGGCAGGGGCTCAGGACTCCTAGGAGGCCAAGGGAGCAGGTGTGAGGAATGCTGGGGGCTGAGGGGCGGATGGCTACAACTTCCCTCACCGTCTGGCAGAAGAGACGACCCTAGAAGCCCACCCTGCTCACACCAAAACCCTGGCCCAGAGCCTGAGCTGTTCTGGACTCATTCTGTTCTCAGTGCGACCAGGTGTGAAACGTGTACAATGGATCGCCACTGTGGCCGTCTCAGCCGAACAGGAAAAAGGCGTCACCAAAGAACAGCATGATCAAATTATTGCAAATTATTATTAAAGACAAAATCTTAACAGCAGCCAGGCTAAAAAGTACATGATTTAGTGACGAAGAGTGACATGAGAATTGTGCCTTAAACCAGACGACAGTGGAGTGACACCTACAAAGTACTGGAAACGCCAATTTAAAAATGAAGACAAGAAGCTTTCAGTCTCCAGCTGCCACCATCCTCGCAACAAGGAAAAACTGAAAAACAACTCTTTTTAAATGCATCAGAAAATTGAGGTCACAGGGCAAATGACTGCCCCATGTGGCTACAGAGACTGACAGTCCAGGCACAGACACCAGGGGTACTTCAGTCATGAGTTGTGCCTCCAAGAGCCCCACCAGGTTCTCACAGTGAAGATCTCACAGTGAAGATACAGGAAAGTCCCCTCCTGCCTCTACAGTGGGGGAGAGGAAGTAGCCATTCCTACTCTTTTCTTATTTTTTTGTGGCACTGGGATTTGAACTTACAGCCTCACACTCACTAGGCAGGTGTTTTTACCACTTGAGCCACTCCACCAGCCCTTTTTTGTGATGGGTTTTTTTCAAGATAAGGTCTCACAAACTATTTGCCTGGGACTGGCCTCAAACCATGATCCTCCTGATCTCTGCCTCCTGAGTAGCTAGGATTACAGGTGTGAGCCACTGGTGCCCGGTCAGCACTCCTACTGCTAACAAGGCTGGACCTAGTGAGCACCTGTGGCTTGTGCCTATAATCCTCGCTACTCAGGAGGCAGAGATCAGGAGGATCATGGTTCGAGGCTAGCCTGGGCAACCTATCTCGAAAAAAACCCATCCCAAAAAGTGGTGGGGGTGCTGGTGGAGCAGCTCAAGGTGTAGGCCCTGAGTTCAAACCCCAGTACCAAAAAAAATAAAAACAAGGTCTGCCCTCAAAGGAGTTATTCCACCACAGCCTAATGGAGCTAGAGAAAGGGAAATGCCCAGCTCCAGCTCCCTTCAAGTTTCCTATTTCACCTAAGGAGAAAAAAAAACCCAAGACTGAGAAGCAGTCTTGGGTCCTGGGCTCAGGACTCACAAACACTTGAGACCTGATCATAAGACCACAGAATTCACCCCCTCCCCTTACTGTCACATGGTTAGGGCTCCTTTATAATATGAATACAACTGAAAAAAAAAAACAACCTCTGCACATCTCATACAAAGGCCACACAGGAAATGGGAGCTCTGACACCTACAGCTACAGCAAACACCTAACTCCCAGTCACACAAACTTAAAAACGGGCCTGTTTTCCATAGCTCCCTTTAACCAGGATGTCAAGTCTGGCTTTTAGCAAGTGTACAATGCACACTAAAACAAAGTCACAGACTTTGAAGACACAAAGTAAGCAACAGAAGACTCAGTACGGCAGCGGTGACCAACAGCTCTGATTTAAAACGATGAGTAACAGCTAAGGGTTCTAATGGAAGTGGTTGACAACATGCAAGAACAGATGGGTAATGTCAGCACTGCCATGGAAACGCTAAGAAACAGTGAAAAGGAAATGCTGGAAGGCAAGAGTAATAGAAACAAAGAATGTCTGTGCTGGATTCATCAGCAGACAAGATAAGGCCGAGGAAAGCGTCAATGAGCTTGAAGGAATGATGTGGAAGTAAGAAAATGAAGAAAGTGGAACAGAATAGCCAAGAACTGTGAGACAGTTAGAAAAGGCATAAATGTGCATGATGTACATCAGGAGGAGAAAAAAGAAGGGAATACAAGAAATACTTAAACGAGAATTTTCCAAAACTGATGACAGACACCAAACCCGAGAACCTAGGGGCTCAAAGAATACCAAGATAAATACTTCCAAAAATCTAGGCATAGATATGATGTCATAAACTGCCAAAAATAAATAAATAAATAAATAAATAAATAAATAAATAAATAAAAATAAAAAGTCAGAGAAAACCTTGAAAGAAGAGTGGGAGAAACATCTCACCCATAGAGAATCACGGACAGAAACTACATCGGATATCTTTCAGAAACTATGCAAGCAAACAGGACTGGGGACATAGCTTAGTGGTTAAGTGTTTGCTTAGTGTGCATGAGGCCCTGGGTTCAACACCTAGCTCCACAAAAGAAAAAAAGAAACTATACAAGCAAAAGGAGAGGCGAGGAAAAGAAATATGAAGTGTTGAAAGAATAAAATACTAACCTAAAAAATGTGTAGCTAGCAAAATTAACCTTCAAAAATGAAGAAAAATAAGAATAAAAATTAAGACTTGTCTTGCAAAACACGGTAAGTTTTTGAGGAAAAAAAAATGATACAGGTCAGATACACAAATCTACAGAAAGAATGAGCATTGAGAAAATAAGTAAATGCAAAATATTTCAATTTTCTTATTCTGAAATGATCTAACAGTTGTTTGAAATAGTAATAGCTACTATTTATTACTGAATAAGTAGCATTCAGTAATTATAACTTATGGCAAGTGACACTAGTGACAGTAACATCACAGGGATGGTGGGGAGGAAGTGGGATAACTTGTTACAAGGTACTGCACTACCTGGAAAATGGGAGAGTTATTTGAAAGTGGATTTGGAGTAGTTGTCACTGTTAAGGGCAAAGAATTAAAGTAAAAAATAGGACCAGGCATGTAGCATACATCTGTAATCCCAGCACGTGGGAGGCAGAAGGATCACAGCACCAGCTGGCCTGTACAGCAAGACTCTGTCTCCAAAAAATAAATAATAAAAATTTAAAATAATATGCTTATTTTATTAATTATAATTGGTAGCTGAAGGATGGACATTGTAATCATATGTCAAATGCTAGATTTAAGCCAAAGAAGAGCTAGGCATGCCAAGCTCACACCTGTAATCATAGCTACTTAGGAAAATAGTTCATAAGACCCCCATCTCCAAATTAGCCAGAGAAAAATGGACTGGAGATGTGGCTCAAGCAGTAAACACCTGCTTTGTAAGTGTGAAGTTGTTCAAAAGTCATCCAACAACAACAAAAAAAAGCAATACAGAAAATGGATAGCAAAATGACACTGGTGCTTCCTTAACCAAGACTTCTTTAAGTGTAAATGGGAAGATCTCTCAACAAACTAACTTTACAACTTCAAAAACTAGAAAAGGTCAGGTGAGGTGGCTCACTTCTATAATCCCATATACTTGGGAGGCAGAGATCAGGAGGATTGAGATTTCAGGCTAGCAGGAGCAAAAAGTTAGCAAGACCCCTTCTCAGCAAATAAGCTAGAAGTAGTAGTACATGCCTGTCACCCAAAGATAGGAAGATTTCAGCCTGAGGTTGGTCCCAGACAAAAACATGCGAACCTACTCAAAAAATAACTAAAAGCAAAATAAACAAACAAATGGCTCAAGTGGTGCAGTGCTTGCCCAGCGTGCATGAGTTCAAACCCCAAGACTGAAAGAAAAAAAAAACTAGAAAAAGAACAAACTAAACCAAAGCTAGCGGAAAGAAAGAAACAATAAAGATCAGAAAATCAATGAAAGCACAGCTGGTCAAGGTCTGGGCTACACAGCAACTTCAAGGCAAGCTGGGGATACACAAGATTCTGTCTCAAAAACAAACAAAGAAGTAGGGTGCTGGTGGTTCACACCTGTAATTCTAGCTATTTGGGAGACTGAGATTGGGAGGATTGTGGTTAGAGGCCAGCCTGGGCAAAAAAATTTGCAAGACCCCATCTCAACCAAGAGCTGGGCCCAGTGGCACTTTCCTGTCATCTCAAGCTATGCAGGAGGCTATTGGGAGGATCATAGTTTCAGGCCAGCCTGGGCAAAAAAGTTTGTGAGACCCCCCCCATTTCAATGGAAAAACACAGGCATGGTGGCGCACATGGCAGGAAGCTTAAGATAGGAGGGTGTGGTCCAGGTGTGCCTAGGCAAAAAGTGAGACCCTATCTCCAAAATAACCAGAGCAAAAGGGCTGGAGGTGTGGCTCAAGGGGTAGAAAGCTTTGCTTCAAGCACAAGTTCTGAGTTCAAACTCCAGTACCGAAATTAAAAAACAGAAACCAAATTGACAAACCTTTAGTGAGATAAAAAAAAAAAGAGAGAGTATTCAAATAATAACCAAGATCACAAGGGTTACTTCCAATTTTATAGACTTGAAAATGAATGTACAAGAATATGAAGAAACATATGCCAATAAATTGGATAACCTAGATGAAATAGATAAGTTCCTGAAACACAAAATCAACCATGACTACATTGTGAAGAAAATCTGAATTAAAAAGTAACTAGGAAGCAGATTGACTCAGTAATTACAGTGGCATACACCTGTAGAGCCACCACACAGCAGGCCAAGGTGGGAGGATTGCGTAAGCTTAGGAATTCAAGACCAGCCTGGGCAGAACAGTGAAAGTAGATGTCAAAAAAAACAGAAAAAGAAAAAAGTCTGCTAACAGAGAAAAGTCCTGGACCTTATAGCTTCATTGGTGAATTCTATCAAAAGTTAAAGTGCCATTACCAATTCTCCTGGAACTTTTCCACAAAATCAGAATGTAGAGACCACTTCCTAATTCATTCTATGAGGCCAGCATTCTCCTCATACAAAGCTAGACAGGGACACCTCAAGAAATTACAACTAATACCAGGCCTTGCAAATACTGATGCAAAAACCTCTGCAATGCTAGCAAACTGAATTGAGCAGCACACCCGAGGATTTCACACCACGGCCAAGTGGGATTTACTCCTGGGATGCAAGGGTGGTTCAATATACCAGAATCAATCAATGTAATACACATTAGTGCAGTGAAGGTGGTAAAAGTCAAGACAATATTCAACACCTCTTCTCAACAAACTAGGAACTGAAAAGAACTACCTCAACATAATAAAAGCCATATATGAAAAAAAAACAGCAACATCAAATGCAATGGTTAAAAAAAAAAAAAGAGAAAGTTTTTCCTCTCAGATCAGAAACAAAGTGAGGAGTCTAAATTTGCCACTACCACTCATCATAGTACCAGAAGTTCTAGCAAGAGCAATAAAGAAAGGAAGAAGTAAAATTTTCATTCATAAGTTACATGATTGTATGATTAGAAAACACTGAAGATTCCATTTAAAAATTAGAACAAAAGAATTCAGCAAATTAGCATGATACAAAGTTAACACACAAAAGTCAGCTACAATTCTTAATAACAATGAATAACATGAAAAGGAAATAAAAAATCATATCAATTTGTAACAGCACCAAAAAGAATGCAACATACTTTTTGGTGCATGCCTGTAATTCCAGCACTCAAAGGCTGAGGCAGGAGGATCATGAGTTCAAAGTCAGCTTGAGCTACACACTGAGACCCTGTCTCAAAAATCAAAACACAAATTAACTTAATCAGGGAGGTAAAAGACTTGTGCAATGAAAACTATAAAACATTGCTGAAAGAAATTAAAGAAGATATGCACAAATGGAAAGACTCATCTCATCTTAGACTGGAAGACCTAATATTGTTATGATGTAAATCTAGCCAAAGTGAGCTATGGATTCACATACAATCTATCAAAATTCTAGTCAAGTTTTTTGCAGAAATATGAAAATTCACCCTCAAATTCTTATGGACTCTCAAGGAACCATAAATAGCCAAAATAATACAGAAGAAGAACACAGCTGGAGAATGCACAATTACTGATTATAAAACTTACTGCAAAGCTACAGAATTCAAGCCAGGCATGGTGGCACTCGTGTGTAATCTCACCTACTCAGGAGACTGAGGCAGGAGAATCAATTAAGCTTACCAGTTTGAGACCAGCCTGGGTGACATAGTAGGACCCCAACTCCAAAAAGGTACAGTAATCAAGACAGTGTGGTGCTCTCAAGAAGATAGTCATACACATCATGGAATAGAGTGGAACGCCCAGAAAAAAACCCTAGCATATAAGTTCAAATGCTTTATGATGGTACCACGTTCATTCAGTGGGGAAAGGACAGGCTTTTTAACAAATGTTGCTGGTGAAACTGGATATCTGCATGCAAAAGAATAAATATAGACCCTTATCTAATTCCATGTACAAAAGTTAACTAAAAATAGATCAAAGAAAGACCTAAATGATGCTTAGAAAAAACAAAGCACAAATCTCATGACATTGAATTTGGCAAGGATTTCTTAGATATGACACCTAAAGTCACCAACAAAAAAAAATAGACAAATTGGACTTCATGAAAAATTTAAAGTATGCATCAAAACACATTGTCATGTGGCTCAAGTGGTAGAGTGTTTGCCTAGTAAGCACAGGTCCATGAATTCAAACCTCAGTATGACCACCAAAAAAAAAAAAAAAAGATGCTATCAAGACAGTAAGAAAGCAATCATGTTATAAGAGAAAATATTTGTGACTAATATACCTGATAAGGGATTAATATCCAGAATACATGGAGAACTTCTAAAACCCAACAACAAAAAATTTGATTTGAAAGTGGGCAAAGAAGTTGAGCAGACATTTCTCCAAAGAGGATATACAAATAGCCAATAAACACATTCATAGATGCTTAATATACTAATTAGGGAAATGCAAATCAAAACTAAAATGAGATACACTCACATCCATTAGGATGGGTCTTATTTTTAAAAAACTGTTGGCAAGGATGTGAAGAAATCAGAACTCTTGTGCACTGTTGATAGAAATATAAAATAGTAATAGTATAGCCTCTACAGAAAACAACATGGGGCCAGTAATTTCAATTCTGGAAGAATTTCAGAATTGAAATTCTGAAATTACAGGCCAACTACTGTAATTCTAGCTACTTGGGAAGCAAAGATTGGGAAAATTGTGGTTTGAAGCCAGCCAGGTAAAAAGTTAATGAGATCCCCCTACTTCAATCAATAAGCCAGGCTTCGTGGGTCAAACCTATGATCTCAGCTATGCCAGAGGCCGTAGGTAGGAAGATTTTGATCTGAGGCTTGTCCCTGGCAAAAACAACTAAAAATAAGAAGAGCAAAAATAGCTGGTGCTAAACACCAGGCCCTGAGTTCTAACCCAGTACCACCAAAAAGAAAAAGAAAAAAAAAAAAAAACCAAACAGAAAACAATATGGTAGCTCCTCAAACTTTTAAAAATACAGCCAGATATAGTGGTGGCATACAGATGAGAGTGAGCAAAATGGGAGAGTTTATTAAGACAGAAAAATATCAGAGTTCAGCTCCCAGAGCTGGGAGAGGTCCCAAGAGAGGATGCCAGAAAAGTGATGTGGTCTGAAGTGCTTATCCCTTTTCTTCAGGGCTTTGCTCAATCTCTATGCTAAGTAGGTGTGTAGAAAGCAGTGTTCTGATTGGTTGTACCTGCAGTGTTCTGATTAGTCGTACCCTAATCCTCATACTGTCCTTATTCTGGTCTGTCTTGGTTTTCACAGGGAGGTCATAACGGAGGTTTCCAGGACCTGTTCTTGCTCATATGTATCCTTCTGTCTCATTAGGAGGACTGTGGTTTGGTTCAAAGCAAGCCCAGGCAAAAGTAGTACAAGAAAGCAAGACTCTATCTGAAAAGTAAATTTGAAAAGCAAAGGACTAGCTGGATTTAGGATGTCAGTGGTTCACACCTGTAATCCTAGCTACTCAGGAGGCAGAGATCAGAAGGATCATGGTTCAAAGCCAACCCAGGAAAATAGTTCAACAGATCCTATCTCAAAAATACAAAACAGGACTGGTGGAGTGGATCAAGAAGCAGAGCACCTGCCTAGCAAGCATGATGCCCTGAGTTCAAATATCAGCACCACCAAAATGTGGCAGGCAGGCAGGGAGGAGGAAGGGAGATAATTATAGACAAGAGGGAGATAGTGAGAGAGAGTGCAACAGTAAAGCAAAACAAAACATATTTGAAGAATGACAAGTAGCACCTGGGGCAAGACCAGAGGAGGGTCACCTCGCCCCAGAGGTTAAAATAGCCAATTGTATGGGACAAGCTGTAACCCCCATTTCTGTAACCTGATCTAAATGGTATATAAGGAAAGCCCCCTTTGTTCTTGGGGCTCAGCCTTTGGACTAAGTCTGCTGAGTTGCTGCCAGCCTGCTTAATAAACTTGCTTCCCAAAAGTTTTGGTGCCCTGTTTCTCTGTCTGAGCCATTCTACATTTCTGGGGGATCATCCGGGATTTGGAGGGTGGTGTTTCTACCTCCTTATCGCCAGCTCAGTGTCCCTGGCCTGTTGGGAGGGCTGCTCCTGCCAGGTGCTGCCAGACATGTTGATTTGAGGGGAGGGAACCTCTCTCCTAGCAAACCAAGGAAGCAAGTTTTGGTCACACAAAGGAACCTGGAAAGGCTTGGGACCAACTTGGGAGCCCTGTTCATCAGACTGGTAAGAACCCAGGTTTAAATTCAGTCCTGCCTCAGGAGGCAGAAAGGAGTCTAATCAACTCCCAAAGACACCCAAGTAATCCCATTTTGGGGGTGAAACTATGTCTCTCAGGTTCAGGGAGCAGGGTAGAAGTACTGTGCTGTGTGAGAGTGGGTGAAAGTGCAAGCCTGAGATGCAGCCGAGCTGCAAAGCAAATGCAGAGTCCTGATCTGCAGGTCTGTGGCAAACTCATATGGGCCAGGGTGAGCCCTGACAGGGCCTCTGGTTCAGGGCTTATACAGATTCACTATGGCTAAGAGATGTCTAAATCCCCACAAGGGTAGCAGCCAGAGACAGATGAAGTGACTGGTATTATTTGTTTTCCCCTGTGCACCAGAGAGGAGGACCCCTTACCTCCTCTTCACAACCCTCAACCTACTGTCTTGATTTCTGGTAATGGGAGGAATGGGAGGAGGTCAGAGTAAGAACCCCCCTAGAGTGCATGCTGAAGAACTTTAAAAGGGGATTTAATGGAAATTATAGAGTCAAGCTGACTCCTGACAAGCTTAGGACCTTCTGTGAAATAGACTGGCCTGCTTTTGGTGTAGGATGGCCCTCAGGGGGTCATTAGATAAGCTCATAGTCAATAAAGTTTTTGAAGTGGTTGAAGGGGACCTGGACACCCAGATCAGTTTCTTTATATTGACTGCTAGTAGGATGCAGTGTTCAGTCGGCTCACATGGCTAAAGCCCACCTAGAGAAAGCATGCAGGGTCCTGGCAGCTAGGGAGGCAGCAACTTCCAAGTGCAGGGAAAAATGCAAAACGCCAGGGAAACCCATATTAGTGGGGGACCCTGAGGAAACCCCACCCCTTATGTGCCACTGTACCCACCTCTACCACCACCTCTGCCACTTCACTTCCACCCTCAAAAGGAGAAGCAGCATCAGATGGGGAGACAACAAATTCTCCTGCAAGGTCAGGCTCAGGAGACCTTTGAGACTGCAACAACCCCACCTTCCTCAGGCCCTGTGAACCTCACGCACGCTCTGAGCCCACCTCCACAGCTCCCTGTGAGACTGGCGCCCAGGTTCAACCAGGAACATTTGAACAGTCCCACTATGGGCCTAGCATCTCCTTTGGAACCCACTGCCCTGCAGATGCCCTTGTGAGAGGTCCAGGGCCCAATATATTATGACCAGCAGGGTCCGATACAAGGAGGAAGACGGACATTCATCTGCCAGGCCTTCGCCACCACAGACCTCCTAAATTGGAAGCACCATATCCCTCCTTCATGGAAAAGCTTGATCTAATGCAGTCCATCACCCAAACTCATAAGCCCACCTGGACAGACTGCCGACAGCTTCTTCTGACTCTATTTAATACTGAGAAGCAATGTCTTATAACCTTAGCAGCTCTGACGTGGCTGGAAGACCATGCCCCTGTGAGCACTTTACATGCCCAGGCCTACACTCAGGGCCAGTTCCCAGAGGAGGACCCCATGGGGACCCTAATGATGACCAGTGTTACCAGCAGCTTGAATGGTATCAGGAGGCATTATTAAGAGACATGAAGGAAGGAGGGAAAAAGGCCACAAACATGACTAAGACAACAGAAGTCCTCCAAGAGCCAGACAAGAGCCCCAGCCCATTTATGAGCAGCTTTGTGAGGCCTTCTGCCTGTACACCCCTTTTCGACCCGGAGGCGGCCGAAAACCAGAGGCTGATTAATGCAGCATTTGTCAGCCAGGCACAGGGGGAGATAAGGTGAAAATTATAAAAGCTTGAGGGGGTTGCTGGTATGAACGACAGCCAGCTTCTGGAGGTGGCCACAAAAGTCTTTGTCAATTGAGATCAGGAGGATGATAGAAAGATGAAACGGAAGGTGGACTCCTTACTGGCGCTCTAGTCAAACAGTCAGGCAGGCCCTGGTGTGCAGGCCATGGCAGAGGAAGAGGCAATCCCCATGGACGATGGTCAGTGTCCCTAGAACAGCCTCATCCTAGAGAGGAACTAAGGCAGGACCAGTGTGCCTATTGTCATCAAGGAGGACACTGGATAAATGAATGTCCCCAATGGCTCAGGGACCTCCAGAAAATCCCCCAGACCAGAGGGACAGAACGAGTTGTTGAAGGAAAGTATCAGTCTGCTCAGGGGAGAAGCAGCTCCTGGGAGGAAGACATTGTCAGGCTGACCGCTGTTGAAGATTGAGGAGGACTAGCATGGACCAGACTCCATTCTACAGGGCCCCAGGATCCTATGGTCCAAATGAAGACAGCGGCCATCCATTGACCTATTGGGGGACACTGGCATGGCCCATTTGCTTGGGCCCTTTCTCACAGAGACATGCAACCATTGTTGGGGCTGTGGGAGATCAGATTTGCTGCCTCTTCCTTGTACCTAGAAAATGCAATCTTGGAAAGCATGAAGTAAGACATGAGTTCCTCCACCTTCCTGATTGCCCTGTGGCCTGGATGGGCAGAGACTTGTACAAACTAAGGGCACAGTAGCCTTAAAGCTGAGAGGGCAGAAAGCCAAGATTCTAACACTCACAGTTGTGCGGGAGGAGGAATGGCGATTCTTGCCTCTAGGAAAGAGATTCCTGAGATGCCTGAGCTTCCCTTTAAGATTCCAGGAGTATGGACTGAGGACAACCCCCCCTGGACTGGCTCAGAACATACCTCCAGTGGTAGTAGAATTAAAGCCAGGAGCCATTTCTGTTAGCCAGAAGTAACACCACATTCCTTGTAAGGCCCAATTTGGGATCCAAAAGCATCTTGACAGACTCCTAAAGTATGGGATCCTCAGCCTTGTCAGTCTCCCTGAAACACTCCCTTACTGCCTGTCTAAAAACCAGGAACTAGGCTGGTGGAGTAGCTCAAGTGGTAGAGAGCCTGCCTAGCAAGCACAAGGCCCTGAGTTCAAACCCCAGTACCACACAAAAAAGAAAAAAAGAAACAAAAACCAGGGACTGAAAACTTTAGGCCAGTCCAGGACCTCTGGTCAGTCAACTCAGCAACTGTCACTTTACAACCTGTGGTCCCAAACCTGTACACACTTTTGAGCGTCATCTCAGCTGAGGCAAAGTTCTTTACCTACCTGGACCTTAAGGATGCATCTTTCTGCATCCACCTGGCCCACAGAACCAACCCATCTTTGCCTTCCAATGGGAAAGTTCTAGTACCAGAGATAAGGGACAATTGACTTGGATTCAGTTGCCACAAGGCTTCAAAAACTCTCCCACTAACTTTGGGAGTGCCCTGGTGTCTGACCTAAAGGCTTTCTCAGTCTACCAGCATGACTGCACGCTCCTCCAGTACGCAGACGACTGTCTATTGGCTGGACCAATGCAGGAGGACTGCGTGGAAGGAACTCACCTCCTTCTCTCTCCCTTTTGTGGAAGGCAGGATATCAGGTTTCCTGAAAGAAAGCCCAGATTTGTCAAGATATTGTCAAATACCTCAGGTTTCACTTGTCACAAGGACAACATACACTGGGCCCTGAGAGGAAACAGGCTGTTTTTTCCATTCCAGCCCCCAAGATCCATAGACAGATTAGAGAATTTCTAGGGGCTGCAGGTTTCTGCCAGATCCAGATCCCCAATTACTCTTTCTTGGGAAAACCCCTTTATGAAGACACAAAGACGGGAGAACAAAAACCTATGATATGGGGGAAAGAGCAAAAAAGACCTGTAAAAAAACTAAGAGGGCACTCACAAACGCCCCTGCTTGCCAGATGTGATGAAACCCTTCTTCCTCTATGTACATGAGAGATTGGGGACAGCTGTGGGAGTCTTGACCCAGCTGCTAGGATCCTGACACTGCCCAGTGGCCTATTTATCAAAGCAACTTGATACAGTTTCCTGAGGCTGGCTCCCCTCCCTGCACACCCTGGCAGCCGTTGCCTTCTTGGTGACTGAAGCAGACATACTTACTTTGGGACAAGAGCTCACAGTCCAATTTCTCCACTGTTTTGAATTATGGACAAGAAATTCTGGAATTGCTAGAAGCTGTACAGTTCCCTAAGTGAGTAGTGGTTATGCACTGCCGAGGGCACCAGAAGGGGGAGACAACAGATGCTTGGGGAAACTGAAAAGCTGATAGGGAAGCCAAGCAAGTAGCCCTCACAGGAGGACAAACGTCAGCCTCACTGACCACTGCCTTGTTCCTGTGCCCTTTATCTGAATGGGACCCATGGTATACTTCACAAGAACAGGCTGGGTTTGAGAGTGAAGGAGGAAGTTTCCTGCCAGGTGGGTGGTGAAAGTTTGCTGATGGCCATATTGCAATTCCAGAGTCGCTAGCTCTCACATTTGTCAAGCAGTTCCATGAAGGAACTCACTCAGAGCGAACAGCTCTCAAGATCATCTTGGCCCAGCATTTTTATGACCCCAAGCTCTGCAGCATAAGTAAGACAGTATGTGAGAAGTGCAGTCTGTGCACCAAAAACAATCCCTGACAAGGGCTAAGAGAACCACCCCAGGTGCAAAGTGTTGGAGGAGCTCCTTTTGAAAACCTGATGTGGACTTTACTGAGATGCCATGGGCCAGAGGGTGTAACTATTTGCTGGTGTTTGTCTGTACCTTCTCAGGATGGGTGGAAGCCTTCCCTACTCAGACTGAGGAAGCCTAGGAAGTGGCCAGGTGCCAGTTAAAGGAAATCACTCCTCAGTTCAGAATACCTGTGTCTACTGGACCTCAGCCTTCGTGGCTGAGGTGGTACAACTGGTGGCTAAGGGTTTAGGAATAACCTGGAAGCTACACATGGCCTACCACCCCAAGAGTTCAGGGAAAGTAGAATGTATGAACAGGACTCTAAAATTGCAATTGGGAAAACTATGCCAGGAGACCCACTTACAATGAGATCAGTTACTGTACATAGCCTTGCTCAGGGTTAGGTCTAGCTCCACCAAACAGACAGGTCTTTCCCCTTTTGAAATTCTTTTCGGATGCCCATCCCCTTTAGTCAAGGGCCTGCGAGGCAACCTTGAGGAAATAGGTGACCTCACCCTGAGAGAGCAGATGTAGGCCCTCGGGTTGATGCTCTTGAAAGTCAGTGGGTAAGAGAAAGACTCCCCATTAGCCTGACAACTCCCACGCACCCTTATAAACCAGGGGATGCTGTTTGGGGAAAGGAATGGAGTGTTCAACTGCTAACACCCCACTGGAAGGGCCCTATTGTTATCGTTTTGTCTACCCCCACCGCAGTTAAGGTAGCAGAGATCATTCCCTGGATCCACCGCAATACAGTAGCTCATTGCACTTCGGCTCACTGTAGGAGAGCAGGACCCTGCTCCCTGGAGACAACAGGAGACCATGAACAACAAGACATCAGCCCTGCTCTAGTCACTCTGGAAGCTGACTAGTCTACGCCTGGCAGAAGCTTGAGGAGTTGCCCATCTCACCTTTGAGGATGATTTACTTCTGTGTTTTCTCCTTGCTAATCTCGGTCAGCTCTCTGCCTGGGACCCCCAGGCCTTGGGTTTTGACTCATGCATGCACACTGCCTGAGCAGGAAGTATTGTTACCAAAACTCTGTTTTTCCATACTTATTGTTCTTGTGCAGCACAGTTGTTGGGTCATGCACCCACAACCATACCACCTACTCAGTGTGTGCTTGTGATAGTGTATCTTTTGATCCCATCCATTGCCCTCAGGAGCAATGGCTAGATGTCCAAAGCTTCACCAGCACCGGGGAGCTCATTAGCTGGACACAGGTTTACAACCTCAAAAGGCCAGTATCTATATACTGAGATGCGTGTGCTGTAATAGCTAAAAACTCCACCGATCGACCTCAGGGTATTGGAAACACCTGCGGAGGCCTAGCCTGGGAGAAAACTTACATGTCAAATGCTAAGTCTATGTGCAGGAAGACAGCTGCTCATGTAATGACACTGTGACAATATAAACCCCTAGGTCAAGATGATGCTCTTTGACCCAGAAGTGGGTCTGAGCATCAAAGGGGGCAATGTGGCAGGAAGGCAGGGAGGGGGAAGGGAGATAATGAGAGACAATGAGGGAGATAATGAGTACAACAGTGAAACAAACAAACAAAAAAACGGGTTTGAGGAATGTCAAGTAGCACCTGGGGGGAGACCAGAGAAGGGTCACCTCGCCCCAGAGGTTAAAATGGCCAATGAAATAGCACGTGACCATGTATGGGACAAGCTGTACCCGCCCCCATTTTTGTAATCTGCTCTAAATGGTATATAAGGAAAGCCTCCTTTGGACTTGAGTCTGCTGAGTTACAGATAAACTTGCTTCCTAACAGGTTTGGTGCTCCGTTTTTCTGTCTGAGCCACCCTACAAGAACAACAACAAAAATCAAAAGGACCGAGGGTGCATAGCTCAAGTGGTAGAGCTCTTGCAAGCCAATACAAGGCCTTGAGTTTAATCACCAGCACTGAAAAAATATTTTAAAACAGTATTATATGATCCAGCAATTTTACATTTGGGGCAATGTCATAAATCTCCTTTCTCTGCCCTTCACCAGGCCTCATTATTTGGCATACAGGGACAAGCGGCTGGACCTGACATTTGGAAGACCAGGAGTTTGAGCCTTGGGCCCAAATCTCCAGTTTCTTCCTTTTCTTTTCCTTCCTTCCTTCCTTCCTGGGTCACAAACCTCCAGTTTCTCCCTCCCTCCTTCCTTCCTTCCTTCCATTTCTTTTTTCTGTACTGGGGCTTGAACTCAGGGTCTACACCTCCAACCACTCCACCAGCCCTTTTTTTGTGATGGTGTTTTTTTTTTAATTTTTATTTTATTCATATGTGCATACAGTGTTTGGGTCATTTCTCCCCCCTTCCCCCCACCTCCTCCAACCCCCCTCCCTTCCTTACCCCCCCTCAATCCCCCTTACCCCTCACTACCCGGCAGAAACTATTTTGCCCTTATCTCTAATTTTGCTGAAGAGAGAGTATAAGCAGTAATAGGAAGGAGCAAGGGTTTTTGCTGGTTGAGATAAGGATAGCTATACAGGGCATTGACTCACATTGATTTCCTGTACATGTGTGTTACCTTCTAGGTTAATTCTTCTCAAACTAACCTTTTCTCTAGTTCCTGGTCCCCTTTTCCTATTGGCCTCAGTTGCTTTAAAGTATCTGCTTTAGTTTCTCTGCATTGAGGGCAACAAATGCTAGCTGATTTTTTAGGTGTCTTACCTATCTTCACATCTCCCTTGTGTGCTCTCACTTTTATCATGTGCTCAAAGTCCAACCCCCTTGTTGTGTTTGCCCTTGATCTAATGTCCATATATGAGGGAGAACATACAATTTTTGGTCTTTTGGGCCAGGCTAACCTCACTCAGAATGATGTTCTCCAATTCCGTCCATTTACCAGCGAATGATAACATTTCGTTCTTCTTCATGGCTGCATAAAATTCCATTGTGTATAGATACCACATTTTCTTAATCCATTCATTGGTGGTGGGGCATCTTGGCTGTTTCCATAACTTGGCTATTGTGAATAGTGCCCCAATAAACATGGGTGTGCAGGTGCCTCTGGAGTAACCTGTGTCACAGTCTTTTGGGTATATCCCCAAGAGTGGTATTGCTGGATCAAATGGTAGATCCATGTATAGCTTTTTAAGTAGCCTCCAAATTTTTTTCCAGAGTGGTTGTACTAGTCTACATTCCCACCAACAGTGTAAGAGGGTTCCTTTTTCCCTGCATCCTCGCCAACACCTGTTGTTAGATGCATTGCTAATGATGGCTATTCTAGCAGGGGTGAGGTAGAATCTTAGTGTGTTTTTAATTTGCATTTCCTTTATTGCCAGAGATGGTGAGCATTTTTTCATGTGTTTTTTGGCCATTTGAATTTCTTCTTTTGAAAAGTTCTGTTTAGTTCACTTGCCCATTTCTTTATTGGTTCATTAATTTTGGGTGAATTTAGTTTTTTAAGTTCCCTATATATTCTGGTTATCAGTCCTTTGGCTGATGTGTAGCTGGCAAATATTTTCTCCCACTCTTTGGTTGATCTCTTCAGTTTAGAGACCATTTCTTTTGTTGAGCAGAAGCTTTTTAGTTTTATGAAGTCCCATTTATCTATGCTATCTCTTAGTTGCTGTGCTGCTGGGGTTTCGTTGAGAAAGTTCTTACTTATACCTACTAACTCCAGAGTATTTCCTACTCTTTCCTGTATCAACTTTAGAGTTTGTGGTCTGATATTAAGATCCTTGATCCATTTTGAGTTAATCTTGGTATAGGGTGATATACATGGATCTAGTTTCAGTTTTTTGCAGACGGCTAACCAGTTTTCCCAGCAGATTTTGTTGAAGAGGCTGTCTTTTCCCCATCATATATTTTTAGCACCTTTGTCAAAGACAAGTTGGTTATAGTTGTGTGGCTTCATATCTGGGTCCTCTATTCTGTTCCACTGGTCTTCATGTCTGTTTTTGTGCCAGTACCATGCTGTTTTTATTGTTATTGCTTTGTAATATAGTTGAAGTCAGGTATTGTGATACCTCCAGCATTGTTCTTTTGACTGAGTATTGCCTTGGCTATTCGTGGCCTCTTGTGTTTCCAAATATATTTAATGGAGATTTTTCAATCTCTTTGACGAATGTCATTGGGATTTTGATGGGAATTGCATTAAACATGTAGATTACTTTAGGGAGTATCAACATTTTTACTATGTTGATTCTACCAATCCATGAGCATGGGAGATCTCTCCACTTTCTATAGTCTTCCTCAATCTCTTTCTTCAGAAGTGTATAGTTTTCCTTGTAGAGGTCTTTCACATCTTTTGTTAAGTTTACACCTAGGTATTTGATTTTTTTGAGGCTATTGTAAATGGAATTGTTTTCATATATTCTTTCTCAGTTTGTTCATTATTAGTGTATAGAAATGCTAATGATTTTTTTATGTTGATTTTATATCCTGCTACCTTGCTATAGCTATTGACAGTGTCTAGGAGCTTTTGAGTAGAGTTTTTTGGGTCTTTATGGTATAGGATCATATCGTCTGCAAATAGGGATATTTTGACAGTTTCTTTACCTATCTGTATTTCTTTTATTCCTTCTTCTTGCCTAATTGCTCTGGCTAGGAATTCCAGTACCATGTTGAATAGGAGTGGAGATAGTGGGCATCCTTGTCTGGTTCCTGATTTCAGAGGGAATGGTTTCAGTTTTTCTCCGTTAAGTATAATGCTGGCTGTAGGTTTGTCATATATAGCTTTTATAATGTTGAGGTACTTTCCCTCTATTCCTAGTTTTCTTAGAGCTTTTCTCATGAAATGGTGTTGGATCTTATCAAAGGCTTTTTCTGCACCTATTGAGATGATCAAGTGGTTTTTGTCTTTGCTTCTGTTAATGTGGTTTATTACGTTTATTGATTTTCGTATGTTGAACCACCCCTGCATTCCTGGATGAAGCCTACTTGGTCGTGGTGAATGATATTTTTTTTTGATGTGTTGTTGAATTCGGTTTGCCATTATTTTGTTGAGGATTTTTGCATCAATGTTCATTAAGGAGATTGGCCTATAGTTCTCCTTTTTGGAGGTGTCTTTGCCTGCTTTTGGGATAAGTGTAATACTGGCTTCATAAAATGTGTTAGGCAGTTTTCCTTCCCTTTCTATCTCGTGGAACAGTTTAAGGTGGGTTGGTGTCAGTTCTTCTTTAAAGGTCTGATAGAATTCAGCAGAGAGTCCACCAAGTCCTGGACTTTTCTTTTTGAGGAGACTCTTGATTGCTGCTTCAATTTCATTTTGTGTTATAGATCTATTCAGGTGATTAATTTCCTCTTGGTTCAGTTTTGGATGATCATATGTATCTAGAAAACTGTCCATTTCTTTAAGATTTTCAAATTTATTTGAATATAGGTTCTCAAAGTAGTCTCTGATGATTTCCTGGACTTCCATGGTGTTTGTTGTTATCTTCTCTTTTGCATTCCTGATTCTACTAATTTGGGTTTTTTCTCTCCTCATTTTAGTCAGGTTTTCCAGGGATCTGTCAATCTTATTTATTTTTTCAAAGAACCAACTTTTTTCCTTAACTCTTTGTATGGTTTTTTTGGTTTCTATTTCATTGATTTCAGCTCTTATTTTTATTATTTCTCTCCTTCTATGTGTTTTGGGATTTGCATATTCTTGTTTTTCTAGGAGTTTGAGATGTATCATTAGGTCATTGATTTGGGATCTTTCAGTCTTTTTAATATATGCACTCATGGCTATAAACTTTCCTCTCAGGACTGCCTTAACTGTGTCCCATAGGTTCCGGTAGGTTGTGTTTTCATTTTCATTGACTTCCAGGAACTTTTTAATTTCCTCTTTTATTGCATCGATGATCCACTCTTCATTAAGTAATGAGTTATTTAGTTTCCAGCTGTTTGCATGTTTTTTGTCTTTACTTTTGTTGTTGAGTTCTACTTTTACTGCATTGTGGTCAGATAGTATGCACGGTATTATTTCTATTTTCTTATATTTGCTGAGGCTTGCTTTGTGCCCTAGGATATGATCTATTTTGGAGAAGGTTCCATGGGCTGCTGAGAAGAATGTATATTGTGTAGAAGTTGGATGAAATGTTCTGTAGACATCAACTAGGTCCATTTGATCTATTGTATATTTTAGATCTAGGATTTCTTTATTGGTATTTTGTTTGGATGACCTATCTATTGATGATAATGGGGTGTTAAAATCTCCCACAACCACTGTGTTGGAGTTTATATGTGCTTTTAGGTCCTTCAGGGTATGTTTGATGAAATTGGGTGTGTTGACATTGGGTGCATATAGGTTGATAATTGTTATTTCCTTTTGGTCTATTTCCCCTTTTATTAGTATGGAATGTCCTTCTTTATCTCGTTTGATCAATGTAGGTTTGAAGTCTACTTTGTCAGAGATAAGTATTGCTACTCCTGCCTGTTTTTGGGGGCCATTGGCTTGGTAAATCTTCTTCCAGCCTTTCTTCCTAAGCCTATGCTTATTTCTGTCAGTGAGATGGGTCTCCTGTAAGCAACAAATTTTTGGATCTTCCTTTTTAACCTATTTCGTCAAATGGTGCCTTTTGATGGAGGAATTAAGTCCATTAACATTAAGTGTTAGTACTGATAGGTATGTGGTGATTCCTGTCATTTACTTGTCTTGGTTGTTTGAAGGTTTGATTGTGTGTACCTAAGTTGAGGTTACTCTCTACTTTCTTGCTTTTTCTTTTCCTGTAGTTCGGTGCTGCCTGTCCTTTCATGGTTTTGTTGGGTTTCACTTTCTGTGTGCAGAATCCCTTGAAGAATCTTTTGTAGTGGTGACTTTGTGGTCACATATTGTTTTAGTTTCTGCTTATCATGGAAGACTTTTATTGCTCCATCTATTTTGAATGATAGTTTTGTTGGGTAGAGTATCCTGGGGTTGAAGTTATTTTCATTCAGTGCCCGGAAGATCTCACCCCAAGCTCTTCTTGCCTTTAATGTTTCTGTTGAGAAGTCTGCTGTGATTTTGATGGGTTTACCTTTGTATGTTATTTGTTTTTTCTCTCTTACAGCCATCAATATTCTTTCTCGGGTCTGTACTTGTTGTTTTAATGATGATATGCCATGGGGTAGTTCTATTTTGATCTGGTCTGTTTTGTGTTCTGGAGGCCTCTTGCATCTGTATGGGAATAGCTTTCTCTAGATTTGGGAAATTTTGTTATTATTTTGTTGAATATATTACACATTCCCTTTGCTTTCCCCTCTTCTCCTTCGATGCCCGTGATTCTCAGGTTTGGTCTTTTGATGGAGTCGGTGAGTTCTTGCATTTTCTTTTCACAGGTCTTGAGTTGTTTAACTAATAGTTCTTTGGTTTTTCCTTTAATTACCATTTCATCTTCAAGTTCTGAGATTCTGTCTTCTTCTTGTTCTATTCTGCTGGATTGGCCTTCCATTTTGTTTTGCAGTTCTGTTTTGTTCTTTTTTCTGAGGTTTTCCATATCCTGGGTCATTTCCTCTTTAATGTTGTCTATTTTTGTCCTGAGTTCATTTATCTGTTTATTAATTGTGTTCTCTGTTTCACTTTGGTGTTTATACAGTGATTCTATGGTTTCCTTTATTTCTTCTTTTGCTTTCTCAAATTCTCTATTTTTATTGTCTTGGAATTTCTTGAGTGTCTCCTGTACATTTTGGTTGACCCTATCCAGTATCATCTCTATAAAATTCTCATTGAGACCTGTAGTATTTCTTTTTTTAGATTATTCTTGTGGGCTGCATTGTCATAGTTTATCTTCATTTTGTTGGAGTCTGTGTCTGAGTATCTGTTTTCTTCATTCCCCTCTGGTTCCTGTACTAATTTTTTTGCTGTGGGGAAACTGGTTTCCCTGTTTTTTCTGTCTTCACGTCATTGTCCTTGGTGTTGTTACTGTCCCTTTACTGTGCGCAATTATGTATTTTGTAGCTTGTAATAATAACAATGGTGATATTTAGAATGTACGGGTGAGAGGGAAAGCAAAGAAGGTAAAGAAAAAGGGAAAAACAAACAGACAAGTAAAAAAAAAAAAACAAAACAAACAAACAAAAAGTTTCAAAGATATAAACAGGGAGAGATAGTGTACTAATCAACAGTAAGCTAAACAGGCATTAGAGAGACAGAAAGAGGATAAAAAAAAATCCCCAAGTTCAAATGCAATAGAGTTTCAGTCTTAATAATTTTGGTGTTAGTCCTTCAGCCTCCAATCCTGGAGATGGTGTCTCAGAAGTAGTTCTGTCATTGTCTCATCAAAGGGGAGAAACAACAACAACAACAACAAAAACAAAAAAACCCAAAGCACCACAAAGTGTCTGAAGTTCAAGTGCAATAGAGTTTCAGTAAGTTTTTCAGCATGCAGGTGTAGTTCTGTTGTTGTCTCATCAAAGGAAGAGAGAAAAAAAAAAGAGTCTGGGGACAGCTTTGTGACTGTCTATCTGAAGCTGTGGCTCACATGCCCACTGCTGTCAGCCTGCTGTTGCTGGAGGCTTTATTGATTGCAGATCTCAGGAGTGAGCTTAACACTCACTGGCCCCACAGGCTTTGTTTATTTAAGAGTTCTGGGCACAACCTCCACTGTTACAAGCTTTCCCCTTTCCAAGCACACTGGGGGAGGTGACACTGCACCCACTTTCTCAGGCCTGCATGTTTATTTACAGTTCATGTGGGAAGTGGGCCTTCCCCCCCACTCCTTTGGAGTTTTCCTCCCATCACTGCTTTTACAAGCTTTCCCGCTCTTGGTTGCTGGGCAGGTGCCACCGCGTCTGCCTTCTCCAGCCGGCTTGTTTATTTACAGTTCCATGAGGGATTTCCCCTCCCCCCCTTCGGTGCTCAGGGCTCCCCACCCTCTTTGCTATGTGTCTTTTTTGTTGTTATTGCTTATTATTCAGTTTTTTCTTTTTTCCCTGGGTGGGGGGTCAGTCTGTAAAAGGGGGCTATGCTGATCTGGCCCAGGGTTGTCTGTGGGAGTACAGCGTACCGCTTAGCTCACCTTGTGGTCTGTGTCTTCCCCAGCATTCTGGGTGCTGGCGTCTTGTGGCGCAGGAGCCCTCCTGGTTTCTCCGTTTAATGTGGAGTGGGAATGCTATGCACAGGCTGGGGGTGTGGAGGAGTCAAAGTTTTGCCTCTTCTCGGTGATTTTTCCTGTATCTCCAGCATCTCTCCAAGATTTTACTTTAGGAAGCACGCTTTCTGCTTCCTCCCTCTAGTTGCCATCTTGGAGTCTCCTGTGATGGTGTTTTTGAGATAGGGTCTCGTGAAGTATTTGCCTGGGCTGGCTTTGAACTGTGATTCTCCTGATCTCTGCCTCCTGAGTAGCTAGGATTACAGGTGTGAGCCACAGGCACCTGGCCTCCAGTTTCATTTCTATTTTACAAGATGAAAGGGGTTCTGGAGATAGATAGCAGTGATGGTTACACATCATTATGAGTTTATGTAATACCACTAAACTGGACTTAAAAGTGGCTAAGACAGTGAATTTTGTGTCAAGTATATTTTACCACAATTGTAAAAACTGGGAAAAAATAATTTAAAAAGATATGGCATGCAAATACTAATCAAAAAAAGCTGAAGAGGTTATAGTAATGGCAAACAAAGTAGACTTCTCAGCAAGGAAAATTACCAGTGATGAGGAAAGAAGCAGCTTACAGAATGCTAAAAGAGTCATTTTCTCAATAAAAGAAATGGAAAGCAAAACTACACAGTCAAAGACCAGCATGTTTCATAATGCATCCTGTGTCAAAGCAAAACATGAGTAAAATAACATACTCATTGTTGACAGAATGGAAATTGGTTCAGCCTCTTTGAAGAGTAATTGATATTTTGTTGATATTTTAATATCAAAATACCCTTAGATTTAGCATATGCCCCTTGATCCAGAAATTTCACTAATCTTATAAAAATATTCTACAGATACATGTTCAAATGTGTATTAAAGTATATAGGATGCTGATGCCAGTGGCTCACACCTATAATCCTAGCTACTCAGGAGGCAGAGATCAAGAGGATCGGGGTTCAAGGGTATCCTTGGCAAATAGTCAGAAAAACCCCATTTTGAAAATACTAAACATAACCCAGTATCAAAAAAGAAAGAAAGAAAGAAAGAAAAACAATACTCAACACAAAAAAAGGGCTTGCAGAGTGGCTGAAGTGGTAGAGCACCTGCCTAGTAAGCGTGGGGCCCTGAGTTCAAGCCTAATACCAACCCCCAAAATATATATGATGTTTAAAGCTGCATATTCCTTATAAAAAACCTGAAAGCAATCTTACTCTCCAACAGGAACTGATATAATGAAGTAATAGTACATCTAGATAATGAAATATAATACAACAGCTGAAAATGACTTATATGTAATGAGGAATAATCTCCAAGACATTTCATTAAGTGACAAAAATAAAGAATGATGGGCAATGGGACTGGTGGAGTGGCTTAAGTGCTTGCCTTAAGCACTGGTGGAGTGGCTTAAGTGCTTGCCTAGCAAGCTTGAGGCAAAGTTCAAACCCCAGTACCATCAAAAAATAAAATAAAAAACTCACACAAAAAAGACTGATGGGCAAGAAGTACCACCATTTAGTTACATCAAGAACCCCCTGATGTATACTTAGATGTGCATGGAATACGTGTGAAATGTCTTGAGGCTCTGAGGGAAGCTGGGGCTCTGGGGATCAGAAATAAGAGGAAAGTTTTGTTGCCATTGAAGTCCGGAAAATAGTTTTTTGAGACAGTGTCTCACATTACATAGCCGAGCCTAGCCTTGAACTTGCTATCCTCCTGCCTCAGCCTCTCAAGTACTGAGATTCAGATGTGTACTACCACACCAAGCTCTCTTGAAGAGAACATGTAACAAAATGTGAATACTACTTTTCCAAAACAGGCAAACCAAACAAAACACATACACTCTCCTTTAACTCAGCAAGCCTGAATTTAGGAGCTAAAAACACATATACCCAGTAGGCCCAGTGGCTTGAGTCTATAATCCCAGATATGCAGGAGGCCTAAATAGGAGGACCTCGTCCAGGTTGGCCCAGGGAAAAAACACAATACTATCTGAAAAGTAACTAAAGCAAAAAGGAAAGGGTTGGGGGCATGGCTCAAGTGGTAGAGTGCCTGCCTAGAAAGCAGGAGGTGCTAAGTCAAAACCCCAGTACTGCAAAAGGTAAATATATATATATATATTCAGAATATATGTGCAGAACAAGATATTTACAATTATTTATGATGAATGTATAGAGCAGATATTTTCAAATGCAGGAATATTTGATTAAATATGAAATACAGTTTTCTATCTACTGACTTAGAGAAATGCTTATGATGTTATAGGAAAAGCAAAATGTAATGCATAAGTCCTTTTTGGTAAAGGGATAGCAAGCTAAAATGGATACATATGTATGTTTGTAACGGCATAAAGATAGATGTGAAACTATCCAGTGGATACTTCAAGGAGATTGGAATAGAGGAGGGACGAAAGATTGTTTTCAAATATATTTGTGTCTAGTGTTTTTGTGAATAATGTAATAAAATGTTAAGTCGATTGGAGGTAAGGAAGTAAAGATAGGATGAATAATTCAAGAAGTTTTGCTATCAAGCAAAGCAGAAAAGACGTAAGTAGATGGATATGGAGCCAGAGGTGGTTTTACTGCTGCTGTGATATGGATGATTTTAACAGTCTACATTACTATGACACTTTTGTGTCATAGGTTTGTCATAGGTTCTTTACCTGAGGCTGGGAAATTATGTATGTGTGAAGAGGTTTATTTTGACTCATGTTTGGTCTAGTCCAATATCAAGGGCCCATATCTGGTGATGGATTTCTTGCTAGCACAGCCCCAAGGTGGCAGGGAGTACAGGTGCATGTTACATGCATGTGTCTATATTATTAATGTAAACACCTCTAAACACAATAGTCGGTTTAAGTTTCCACCTCTGAATTCTTCACAATAAGGATTAAATTCCAGCACACAATCTCTTGGGGGCTACACTCTAACTATATCCAAACCACAGCGGAGATCCTAATGCAGTAATGCAGGCATACAAAACACACGTGGATAACCTGGGCGGGTTTCCAGCAGAGGTGAGAGCATTGAAGGCCCAGCCTTCAACAGGGAGTGGATAACCATGAACCGGAAGTGATTCTGCATGCTCTTGGTGGGACTACCCACCACATCAGCTGCTTGCCTCCCACACCGTCTACAGAGGAGCAGCTGGAGGTTTTGCTATGACAATAAAGTGGTCTCAGGCATTTAGGGCACTGGTAAGAATTTTATAGGCATGATGACCCTCAGCTACATAGGATGAGGAAAGAAGGCAAAGGAGTCAACAGGTTGGAAATGTTTATTAAAGCCAGAGAAAAGATGCAGCATAGCCAAGCCTCAAGATGCAACCCCAGATGCCCTGTGGAATAATTTTGCTAGGTGGCTAACTTGTATCAAATCTGTTTTATTAATTTTGTTACCTTGGGAATTTCTCATTTATAAATGAGCATATGTATCTCATAGGGCTTTTCCGAAGAATTAAGGGAAATAATGGATGAAAGAAATATTAGGGGAACTTAACAGAGGCACAGGACACTGGGGCAAGGAAGGGAAACCACATCAGTAACAGTGTACAGTAGTGTGCATCCCGCCCAACAGAGGCGGAAGACGGCTAATAAAACTTTTCACCGTGGGTCAAGTTGGTGGGGCAGTTTTTCCCCAAACCAATGGTGACGATTAGGGTGAGAACTACAGCAACGGATAAATAAGGGTGACAATGCATTACTGTGCAATAACTGACATAGAAAACAGTTTGTCTATCCTATTAGACAGTTGATTCCTCAAGCTTCTGCTGTGTGTACACTAGTCAGCTTCTGGATTGACTAGAGCAGGGCTGTCCCCCCATTGTTTGTGGTCCCCTGTTGTTTCCTGAGAAGCGGGGTCCCACTGAGGAAGGGTACTGACATTCCAGAGGGTGATCTTACATACTGAAGCTGGATCGGGGATGCACTTCCACTGGAGAGAAGCTGGCTTGATTTGAGAGCTGTCTCTGCTACTTTAACTGCAGTAGGGGTAGACAAAATAACAACAAAAGGGCCTCTCCAATGAGGCTTTAATGGTTAGACATTCCATAGCTTTACCCAGACAGCATCCCCTGGCCTGTAGGGTGAGTGGGAGTTGTCAGGCTGACAGGAAGTCTCTTCTGGACCCAGTCACTGATCTTTGAGTCAACCCGAGGGCCTGCATCTGCTGCCTCAAGGTGAGGTCACCTATTTCCTTAAGATCCCTCATTATGCCCTTCATTAAGGGGGATGGGCAACCAGAAAGAACTTCAAAGAGTGAGAGCCCTGTCTGCTTTGTGGGACTAGACCGAACCCTTGGTAATGCTATGGGCAGTAGTTGATCCCTTGGCAGATGTGTCTCCTGACACAGTTTTCCTAACAGTAATTTTAGTGTTTTATTCTTATGTTCCACTTTTTCTGAACTTTGGGGGGCAGTATGCAACTTCCAGGTGATTCCTAGGCCCTTAGCCACCAGCTGTACTACCTCTGCCACAAAGGCTGGCCCATTGTCTGACCCAATAGACATGGGTATTCCACACCAAGTGATGATTTCCTTTAACAGACATCTGGTCACCTCCTGGGCCTTTTCAGTCCATGTGGGGAAGGCTTCCACCTATCCTGAGAAGGAACAAACACCAACAGATATTTCCATGCAGTCCAGGATCAGGTTTTCAAGAAGAGTTCCACCAACACTGCACTTGGGGAGGCACATTTGGCGCTTGCCTGGGGTTGTTTTTGGCATATAGGCTACATCTTTCACATAGTGCTTTACTTATGCTGGAGAGCTTAGGGACATAAAAATGCTGGGCCAGGGTGGTCTCAAGGGTGGTTCACCCTGAATGAGTTCCTTCATGGAACTGCTTGGAAAATGCTGGGGCCAGCAACTCAGGTACAGCAATGCAGCCATTGGCAAACTTCCACCATCTGTTCAGTAGAAGTTTCCTCGCCCTCAGTCTTAAACCAAGCCTGTTCTTGTGGTGTGTACCATGGGTCCCATTCAGCTAAAGGGCATGGGAACAAAGCAGCTGGCAGAACAATTGGGGCTGGTCCCCTTGGGAGGGCCACTTATTTGGCTTCTGTCAGCTTTCTGGTTTCCCTGGGCAATTGTTGCATCTCCCGTGTGCCCTCAGCAATGTATAACTGCCACCCACGTAGGGGCCCACACAGCTTCTAGCAGTTCGAGGATTTCCTGTCCATACTTGATACTTTTTTCCTCCCGAGTTAATGAGTTCCCTCTCTATGAGGCCCCATGGACATGAACGGTTGTGAAGGCATATTTAGACTCAGTGTAAATATTTACTTGTACTCCTGCAGTGATCTGGAGTGACCTCATGAGGGTGAAAAGTTCAACCTTTTGTGCAGAAGTCCCAACTGGCATGGCGAGACTCAATGATTGAGTCCAAAGTCACCACAACATACCCAGCCAAGTATGTGCTGTCCCCAACAAAGCTGTTGCCATCTGTGAAATAGTCAACATCCAGATTGCTGATAGGCTGATTGGTTAGATCTGGCCAGCTCAAGAAAACCTCATTGCTCACCTCTAAGCAGTCATGCTCTGGGGGGGTTTAGAGTCTTAACAACCTCCAGCCATATGTATGGGTTTTCACATAGCCAAATTTTTTTTTAATTTTAATTTTTTTATTATTCATATGTGCATACAATGCTTGGGTCATTTCTCCTCCCTGCCCCCACCCCCTCCCTTACCACCCACACCTCCCCCTCAATCCCCGGCAGAAACTATTTTGCCCTTATTTCTAATTTTGTTGAAGAGAGAGTATAAGCAATAATAGGAAGGAACAAGGGTTTATGCTAGTTGAGATAAGGATAGCTATACAGGGAGTTGACTCACATTGATTTCCTGTGCATGTGTGTTACTTTCTAGGTTAATTCTTTTTGATCTAACTTTTCTCTAGTTCCTGGTCCCCTTTTCCTATTGGCCTCAGTTGCTTTTAAGGTATCTGCTTTAGTTTCTCTGCATTGAGGGCAACAAGTGCTAGCTAATTTTTTAGGTGTCTTACCTATCCTCACCCCTCCCTTGTGTGCTCTCATTTTTATCATGTGCTCAAAGTCCAATCCCCTTGTTGTGTTTACCCTTGATCTAATGTCCGCATATGAGGGAGAACATATGATTTTTGGTCTTTTGGGCCAGGCTAACCTCACTCAGAATGATGCTCTCCAATTCCATCCATTTACCAGTGAATGATAACATTTCATTCTTCTTCATGGCTGCATAAAATTCCATTGTGTATAGATACCACATTTCCCTGATCCATTCATTAGTAGTGGAGGATTTTGGCTGTTTCCATTCACATAGCATAATTTGACCATCCTCTTTCAGACAAGGCCTTAGCCATGTGGGCTGGCTGAAGATGACATCCTGCCAGCAATCAATATAGGGAAGTTGATCTGGGAGCCCAGGTATCCCTACAATTACCCTATAAACTTCATTAACTACAGTTTTATCTAGTGACCTTTCTGAGGCCACCCTACATCAAGAGCAGGCCAATCTACTTCACAAAGGGCCTTAAGCTTATTAGGTGTTAACTCCATAGTTTCCATTAAATCCCTTTTTAAAGTTTTTAACCATATACTCCAAGGGAGTGTTTTTACTCTTATTTCCACCCATCTCCTCCCATTACCAGATGGCAAAACAGACACAAAGGGGTAGGGGTTTTGGAGGAAAGGTAAAGGGGGGCCCTCTTCTCTGACACACAAGGGAGAACAATATGTGCCCTTTATTGGGGACCTGGATGTGGTTGCCCAGCCAGGAACTGCACCCACACAGGGTCCTCACTTTCTTCGTCCATCTGCAGCTACTCCCCTCATGGGGATTTAGGTGTCTCTTTGTCTGTAATGAGTCTGTATAAACCCCAGTCCAGAGGCCCTATTGGGACTCACCCTACACCATGTGAGTTCACCATGGACCCACAGATTGGGACTCCACACTCACTTCACAGCTGGGTTCCATCTCAGACTCACACTTTCACACACTCTCACACAGCACAGTACTTCCACTCAGCTCCCTGAACCTGAGACAGGTTTCACCCCAAAAGGCAGTTACTAGGGTGTCTCATTGGGAGTTGATCAGACACCCCTTCTGTCTCCTGAGGTAGGCCTGAATTAGAACTGAGGTTCTTACCTGTCTGACAGGCAGCGCTCCCCTTGCTGCTTCCTGTGCCTCACTGGATTCTCCTGTGCATCCAAGGTCCTCACCCTGACTTACCAGGAGGACAAGCCCTCCAGATTAAGCTGTCCATTGTCACCTGGCAGGATCACTTCTCCCAGCAACAAGGGAGGAGAAAAGCACCATCTCCACAATCCCAGCAGCGAGCCCCCAAAAATGTTATGGGAAACTCAAGACATGAGACACTAGACAACATTTTATTGTGCCAGCACAGACTCATGTCCAAAAGTTGAGCCCTGAGAACAAACAGGTCTCACCTTATAAACCCTTGCAAGCAGGTTACAGAGGAAAACAACAACAAGGTTTAACCCATATATGGTTATATGTAATTACATAGGATAATTCACCCTAATGCTAAGTGCCCGTCTACCCCTAGTGCTATGTGACTCTCTTCACATTTGGTGTGGGGAGCAGATTAAAGCCTATGAGAACTGGACACAAGCAAGGCGAGATGCAGTTAATTGCTTTTACCCGTAGGCTGAGATAGGCACAGCCCTCGTCCACGAAACAGGAAAAGGCAGAACAGCTGAGTCTCCTAAACTGTGCTCAGAGAAGCAGGAATGCAGGCTTCTCCTGTTGCAATGTCATGCCCCTCCCTGTGGCTCCACCCTGTTTGCTGCTATAAAAGACCTCTGAAGAAGAAGGATGAGTGGCTTTTGCTTTTGGCTCTTGCCTTCTGGGGCTTTACTTTATGCTTTTTTGGCATGGGAAGCTTTTGGAAGGGAAAAGAATTATTGAAGGAAAAATGCTAAAGAGAGACTTTGATAGAAAGTCTGCACCGAGAACTTTAACATAGGATTCAGAAAGCAAAGCTGAGAAAGAACTTCATACATAGGCCTTAGGAAAGCTAAAGCTAAAGAAAAGCCAAAGAGAACATGGGACAGTGCATAGTGCAAGTCTAAGGACCAAGACCTTAAGAGTTATGCATATGGAGGTTGTAGGGCAGCTGTTTGCAAGTTTGAGCACCGAGGCTTTAAGAGAGCTAAAGAGAGAAGGGACAGTGCAAGCCTGGGGGCAAAAGACTTTCAGAGCGATTAAGCTAAAGATAAGCTGAGAGCAAACATGAGACAGTGCGAGCCTAAGGAAAGAGGATTTAAGCAAGGTTTTAAAGAACTTCAAGGAGCAAGGCCTTAAAGAATCAAGACAGAGAAAAAGAAACAATGAAGGTTGTGAGTCTCCAGTTGAGTGTACAACACACCTGACCCCAAATTTCTTTCTGTCTGTCTATCCTATATTTTCTCTAAAATCTCCAGTCACTCCAGTTAGGTCCAGTAATAACCAAGGAGCAAGGAAGCGTGAGAAACAGTGCCCCCTTCAATTTGGATTCTTTAAGTTTTATCTCTCTGCTATGCCATCCCTTCCTCCCTGTTACTTTATCAGAACACAGCCTGTCTGTTTCTTTTGGTCCTCCTCCCTGCTACAAAACCAAAAAAGGCACCTCACACATATAAGTGCTTTTGTGCCTAGAGGTAAAACTACTTACTTGGGACCAATTTAGGTTCAAAACTAATAGTTATTTTACTAACCATATGGAGTTTCTTGATCTCTGAAATGCTATTACCCAGTCACATAATGTAACTAAGTGATAAGTGACGTCTCAGTATGATAAATATGAAGTGATCTTTTCTTGGCAGCAGTAGAGTTGGACTCAGGGCCATATGCTTGCTCAATAGGCACTCTATGACTTGAGGCTAATTCCCAGCCTTTTCTAATTTTTGGATAGTCTTGAGTTTTTGCCCAATTTTCCTACTATGCTGAGATTACAGGCATGTGCCACACCCAATTATTTGTTGAGACGTGATCCTGCTAATTTTTTGACTAAATTGGTCTCAAATTATAATTCTCCCAACCTCAGTCTCCCAAGTAGCTGAGATTACATGCATGTGCCACCACAACTAGCCCCTACCATGAACTTTTTTCTAAAGAAAATTCATACAGATGAACTCATGTGTATGAATTTTCTTTATATTTATAACCAATCTGCTGACTCAATGAAACAGGGGTAAGAAATATAATTTGGAATTTTATCATTCTAAGAGAGGCTGGTAAGTACCCTTTTGTTTACTAATTGTACTTATCATTCTTTAACTTACTACTGCTCTTTGGTATGCAATGTTTCACAAGAAATATTTTTTATGTTAGTCATGTTTACTAAGAAGTAAGAGTTGATTCTGATTGCATCAAAGAACAGGCAACCTTTTTTAAAAAGGCCCCTTCATCTTTTTTTGTTGTTGTTTTTGGCACTACTGGGGTTTGAATTCAGGGCTTCATGCTTGCAAAACAGGCACTTGAGGCACACCTCCAGTCCATTTTGGTCTTGTTATTTTAGAGATGGGATTTCCCAAACTATTTGCCCTGGCTGGTCTTGAACCATGATGCTCCCTATCTCAGCCTCCCAAGTAGCTAGGATTACAGGCTTAGCCACTGGTGCCCAGCCCTTTTTTCAATTCTCTTAGGAATACAGGAGGAAGGAACTGTTGGATCACAGGGCAATTCTATCTTTGACTTGGTAAGGAACCACAAACTCTTTCCCTCGGAAGTTGTATCATTTTATATTCAGTTCCAGCAATGTAAGGGGGGACTTCAATTTCTCCATTTTTTTTAAAGTGACAGCATCCCACTATTGCCAGGCTGGCCCCACCACTAGGCTTGAGCAATCCTTCTGCCTCAGCCTTCTAAGTAGCTGGTATTAGAATTTTCCATAGCTTTTAGCTCTCCAAGTCTTGGATCCATTCTGAGTTAATTTTTGCACAGAACATAAGGTACAATTTCTTTTGCATGTGAATATTCTGTAACGCTAGCACCATTCACTGGAAAAAATGATCTTGGCATCCCTATCAAAAAATCAACCACTAACAAGTGTGCCTGAAATCTCAGCACTCAGAAGACCGAGGCAGGAGGACTGTAAGTTTGAGGCCAACCTGGGCTGTACAATTGTAAGAAAAGTGATCTTTTCTATCAAAGTATTTGTTACCCTTTTAGATTACTTTAAAATTCCTTAGGTCACCATCTTAGGTGACTTGCATATTTAAAGGGTCCTTGCTTCTTCTTCTGGATTCTTGTACAACTCTATTGCCCACCAAACTGCATGCCTAACCCACCCCCAAGCCTTTTAGCCAATGAGGAAAGACTGTGAACCTTTGACCTGGACAAATCCCAGGTGAGGGGCAGGTACGACTGTGTTAGGGATATAAGGAGGAGCCACTGTCAGCCCTTTTGTGCCTGCATGTTGCTTAACTGGAGTAAGCACATGCTTGCATCCTCTTGATCAAGAGAATATTGGCTTCTCAAGATTTTTTGTCTCTTGTGTGTCTGTTTTGGCACCAGAGGGTTAACCTCCAACAATTTGGAGGCTTGGTCCAGGATTTTACATTCCGTCCAGGAAGGGGGTCCTGGCCCTTCCCCAGGGAGACGTGTCCTGCTGCCTGGTTGTGGCAACTTTCTGGATCTGCGAATGAACTTGGACTGCAGAATTTCTTGACAACGTGGTAAAAGAGCTCTGAAGACAGGGACTGCGGCAACCATGTAAATTTTGTGCACAAACCAAGACAAGAAACGTTATGGGGATAACCAAGTAATGTCTTGGTGGTCAGGATACTGGAGGCTGTGTGATGTGTGAATGAGACGTCAGGTGACACACAGGGAAACCGAAGTCCTGATCCACAGTTCTGAGGTGACATCAGACTGTTTAAGGCAGAATTAGGTTCTTGAATCTAATCCAGGTCAGCAGCTCATACTGACTCGCAGGCTAACAAGAGGTGCCTCAAGCTCCCATGAAGGACTTGGGCAGAGATGGACAAAGCGGAAAAAGAATCAGCATGCAAGAAACCTCCAAGGCAAAGGGGGGGTTGAGCTCCTGATAGAGCACAGTCAACCAGAAGGGAGAAATGGGAAATAAAGGCAGCAAAGAGGGGGGCCAGAAAACAAAGGCCCAGGATAAAATGCCCTCTGGGAGCCCCCTAGGGAAGATGTTAAAATATTGGGATGATAGCCCCTGTACTAAAGGAAAGAGAAACAAAGAATGGCTAAATACTGTTGTTTTATCTGGACCCCAGAACTGATCTTAAAGTCTTTGGTTTTTATTTTGGTCAAAATTTGGGTCTGATGAGGACTGGATCTGCAACTATTAATGGCAAGAGCTCAGTCACTCAAGAGATGGAATATGCCCTCTGTTGGAGACAGAGTCCTGTAGTCCTGTTTCCACTAAAAAAACCAACCAAACAAAAAACCCAAAGCCCCTTTCTAACTGGGATTTACTCTCCTCCCTTCCCTTCCCCTTTTGCCTGCTCTGGCTCAAGCACCAGAGCCGGCCCCAGCCCTGCCCCCCAGGCTCCCACCTCTCCACCTCCACCCCCTTCAACTCCCAGCCACACAGGCTTCTGCTTAAAATTTCAAAAACTAGAAAACTGGAAAAATAGATCTATAGAGGAATTATTAGGAGAGGCACAAAAGGTATATGTAAGGAGAGAGAAGAAAAACAAAACAAAAAGCAAAGATTATGTTATCCATGATGGAGCAGGTTAATAGGGAAAGGCCAAACCAATACCCTATTGGACCTCAACCTGCCTGGCCTCCCTCATGGGGTGTAAGAGACCAGAAAGTCAGAAGATGAAACAAAGAAGAGGGGAAAATAAATGCTTTAAATGTGGGGAGACTGGACACTTTGAGAGAATGTCCAGAAGGAAAGAGAGTGTAGGGAATTGTTCCCTTAATGACCTTTGATGAAGAATAGGGGGCCAGGGGCTCTTTTACCTTGAAGGGTCCCACTCAGAGCCCTTGATAAATTTAGAAATGGGACCACAATGTGAAGTTGTCACCTTCCTGATGGACTCAGACGCTTCCAGATCCTCCCTCTGTCTTCTGCCCAGGGGCTTAATCTATTCCCTGGAGAGGACACTAATTTCTGTGGTAAAGGGAGAAAGCATTTCAGTTAAAATATTACAAGAAACAGGTGCTTATTTCCAAGACAGGACCTCCAAGATACAATTTCTCCTAGTCCTGAGGCAGATACCAACCTATTTGGAAGAGATCTAATGACCCGATTAGGAATCGGTTTACATATAAATAAGGGAGTTGCCCTCAGGGTGCTAACCCAAAAACATGGGGGCTAACGTCAATGTGTGGCCTTCTTATCTAAATGCCTAGATCTTGTCACCTGAGGTTGGCCTGAGTGTATTCAGGCAGTAGCAGCTACAGCCCTCCTAATCAAAGAAAGTAGAAAAATCACCTTTGGGGGAGACCTAATTATAAGCACTCCCCATCAAGTTAGAACAATCTCAAACCAGAAGGTGGGTAGATGGCTGACAGATTCCAGGATCCTAAAGTATGAGGCTATCTTGCTAGAGAAGGATGACCTAACTTTAACTACTGATGAGGCCTTAAATCCAGCCACTTTCTTGGCAGGAAGGCAGAAGGGAGGAGCCCCCAAACATATATGTTTAGATATTATTGAATATCAAACAAAAGTGAGGCCAGATCTCAGGGAAACTCCTCTCCAGACTGGGTTCCATTTCTTTGTGGATGGATCCTCTCAGGTAATCGAGGGGAAAAAGGCATAATGGATATTCTATAGTAGACAGGGAGGCCATGACTAAAATAGAATCAGGCTGACTCCCTAAGAATTGGTCAGCACAGCCTTGTGAACTGTTTGCCCTAAATCAGGCCTTAAAACACTTAAAGGACAAAGAAGGGACCATATACACCGATTCAAAATATGAGTTTGGTGTGGTCCACACCTTTGGAAAAATCTTGATGAAACAGGGCTTAATCAATAGCAAGGGCCAAGACTTGGTACATGGAGAATTAATTCAACTATTAGCCTAAAAGTACCTGAAGAAACAGCCATAGTTCGTGTGCCAGCTCACCAAAAGGGGGTAAATTTTGAGACTCGTGGAAATTCTTTTGCAGATGAGACAACAAAACAGGACGCGCTCACCTCTGAGGCCCGTCTTTTGTCTCATTCCGCACCTCCCTGCTCCTCACATCACCCCTATCTTTATCCTCTCTGAGGAAGAAAAAAAAAACAAAACAAAACTTGGGGCAGTCAGGACTGAACAGGGAAAATGGGTTCTTCCTGATGGGAGGGAAATCACCGGAAAGCCCCTAATGAGAGGACTCCTTACCTATCTCCATCAGGGGAGCCTGTGGGGACCCCAAGCCATGTGTGATGCAGTTTTGCGAGCCTATAGGTGTATAGGGATCTATATACACTAGCCAAACAAGTATCAGAAGGATGTTTTAGGTTATTACTAGAAAACATAATCCCAAGATTTGGGGTTACAGAAAATACAGGCTCAGATAATGGGAGTCATTTCACTGCCAATGTCCTTAAGGGGCTTATGAAGGCTCTAGAGATCAAATGGGACTATCATACTCCCTGGCGTCCACCTTCCTAAGGGAGAGTTGAAAGAACGAATCAGACTCTTAAAAACCAACTCACTAAATTAGTCTTAGAGACCAGATTATCTTGGACTAAATGTTTTCCCATAGCGCTACTCAGAATTAGACAGCCCCTCAGGACACTGACCTCTCCCCCTATGAAATGCCTTATGGGCTTCCTCACCTTAGCTCTGTTACTGATGTACCTTCCTTTGAAACCAAAGACTATTTCCCCAAAAATTATATGCTTGGATTGTCCTCTACTTTACTTTGTCTTAGGAAAAAAGGATTGCTAGCAAAGGCTCACCCACTTGAATTTCCTGTTCACCTGCACCAGCCTGGCGATTATGTGATAATCAAGACTTGGAAAGAAAATAAGCTTGAGCCAGCTTGAGACAGACCCTTCCTGGTCCTGCTGACCATGGAGACAGACTTCCACACTGCGGAGAGGGCGTGAACTCATCACACACGGGTAAAGAAGGTGCCCCCACCTGACCAGAAGGAACAATGGGCTGTGCTCTCACATCCAGGCAACACCAAAGTGACTGTAAAAAGACTATAGTTAAAATATTTTTCCCTTTTGTTTGAGAAATGGTATGCTTATTATTAGTGTAACTTAGAGTACTTTTCCCTTAACTGTTGAATTTGATGCATGCCAGATTCTTCCTTGTGGAGGCCTTATGTCCCAACTCCAGCTCCAAGGATATTCCTTTTATATGTGCCCCATCCCGGAACCCACAGGGAAGCTGGTATCTGTCCAGAGTGGATGGATGTGGGGTGAAACACTGGGTAGAAAGGATACACTTCTCCCTTTTATGACAATCCTAAGGGCTGGACCAGACCCTAGGGCACTGGAAAGTCTCCAATTTCTACCATCCAGAACAATCAACAGTCTTTTAACAGTCCACAGTCAAAATTACAGCTGTTTCAGACACATCCCTCTCCTACTTATAAAGATAAACAATGTAACCCACTTAGAAAGCCCTTGGAGTATGACACGAGAACCATCTATATTTCATAGATATGAGTTGGGGCCAATGTCTCAGGGACAGACCTGTTAGGGGCCTGTAAGCACCAACTAGCTCCCAAACCCTCCTAGGTGACACCCAGTTCTACCTCCACTCCAACGTTACCTCCACGTTTATACAACAATCAAAACTCAGGTAACTGTGGTAGAAGTCAAGGACCTAAGACAAAGTGGCTATTGAAATTGGGTACAGGGAAACAAATGCTTGGAATGGATAAAATATTCTGTCCACACATTAAATAAGAGCAATTGCTATGTTTGTACTACTAGGAGACCAGAGTCTCAGGTGGTCCCATTTTCATTAGGATGGCCTCAGGCCCAGATGGAATGTACTGCATGTTGGCTCTGCTGCAGGATGCCAAGGCTTGGGGCAACAAATCCTGCTGGACGCTATCACTACCGTTCCCAGAGGTCAGAGTTCCTGTGGGTCAGCTCCCAAGGATTATTAGGCCATCTGCTCTAGACGTCAGTTATACCCCATGTCTCACCAGATGGAGGAACGATTGACAAATGTGGGAAACTTGACAGGATACAGTGAAAGCCTCACAAACCAGTCCACACTCTCGGTGGGCAGAGCCAATGTCTAGTAGTACTGCAGAGGACCTTTTCTTGAGACTCTCCCAGGTAACTGGGCAGGCACCTGTGCTTTGGTGCAGTTGGCAATCCCTTTCACCCTAGCATTTGGATCCCCAGCCCATGGCACAACATCTAGAAAAAGGAGAGACATAAACACAGACACTGTAGCCAACTGCAGAGGTTCCTTTGATCCCCATCTTACACTGATGCCATCAGGGTTCCTAGAGGGTGCCAAACAAATTTAAAGCCAGAAATCAAATTGAAGCAGGATTTGAATCAGTACTCTTGTGGTGGTCCACTATAAATAAAAATGTCAGTTGGATTAATTATATTTATTATAATCAAGAAAGGTTTGTTAACTATACCAGAGATGCCATCAAAGGAGCAATCTGGGACCACTACCCAGATGGCTTGGGAGAACAGGCTAGCATTAGATATGATGTTCCCCCAAAAGGGAGGAGTTTGCATATCAAATAACACAGCCCCTGATGGAACTGTTACAGGGATTAACTTCGCTATCTAAAGAGCTAGCTGAAAACTCAGGTATAAGTGATCCCTTCACTGACTTAATGGAAAATGGTTTGGAAGATGGAGGACTGGATGACCTCAGTCTTAAACTCCTTGATCGTAGTGGCCGGAGTTTTAATTTTAGCAGGATGCTGCATAATTCCTTGTGTCCAAGGTCTAATATAGCAGTTAACTGAGACAGCCTTCACCAGACAATCACCCCCCCCTACCAAAATAACTTGTTTCTATTAGAAACACAGGACCATGAGAACCAACAGCTCCTAAATGAGTTTAGAAAGAATTTAAATTAAAAGAGGGGGAAATTGTAAGAAAAATTATCTTTTCTATCAAAGTATTTTTTACCCTTTTAGATTACTTAAAAATTCCTCAGGTCACCATCTTAGGTGACTTGCATGTTTAAAGGGTCCTTGCTTCTTCTTCCAGATTCCTGTACAACTCTATTGCCTGCCAAACTGTATGCCCTAAGCCACTCCCCAAGCCTTTTAGCCAATCAAGGGAGATTGTGAACCTTTGACCTGGACAAAGGTGAGGGGCAGGTACAACTCCATCAGGGACATAAGGAGGAGCCACAGCGGCCATTTTGTGCTTGCGTGTCTGCTCAGCTGGAGTGAGCACATGCTTGCATCCTCTGGATCAAGAGAAAATTGACTTGTCAAGATTTTCTGTCTCTTGTGTGTCTGTTTTCAGCACCGGAGGGTTATCAATTCCAAAACAATGAGGCCCTATCTCAAAAAAAAAAAAAAAATCAAATGCTCGTAAATGTATAGGCTTCTTTCTGGAGTCTCAATTCTATTCCATGAATCCATATGTGTATCCTTATGCCACTACCACACAGTCTTATTTAGTATAGGTTTGTAGTATGTTTTGAAATAAGAAAGTGTAGGTCCCTATGTGGATTCTTGAGTATCTGGGATCCCTTACAACTCCATATGAATTTTAAGATTTTCCATTTTTACAAAAAAAAAAAAAAGGGTTGCTGGCATTTTGATAGGGATCACACTGAATCTGTAGATGGCCTGGGGGAGTATTGTCGTCTTAAATATATTAAGGTGACTATATTTTAACATCAAAATTATGAACACCACTATCAATCTTTGTTAGGAAAACCTGTTTTGCAGTTGAGACCAGAACATTCCTGTGGAGTCTCACCTAACAAAACAGGTAGAGCTACAACACACAAAAGGCAGTTGTGGAAGACACCAAAAGAAGTGCCGGGGAAACTTCTGTGCACACAGTTATATCCCTTCTGATTTCATTTTGGCAGGATACAATGTGGGATTACACAACAGTAAAATTTAGCATCGCATTGAGAGGACAATTATTTCTTTGTTCAGTCTGTGCTCTCCCCAGATCCTGAAAGATAAATGAGGATCTGAACAGGCTTTGGCTTTGCAATTTACAACCAAACCACAGACTGGGGACAAAGGCTTTTCACTTCTTCCACAGAACTGTTTAAAACATTAACTCAGTGGAAGATACCTAAGTTTTCAAAAAGGAGTTATTTAAGGAGGGTAAGGCTATGATTACCACAGCACACCCAGCCTTCTCAGGAGGATAGAAAAAAAAGGGGCTCTGCTTGGAATAACAATCTTAATTTTTCCTGGACACTGTTGCATCCATTTTCTTTTTTATTTTATTATTACTTTTATTAGGTTCACCAAACACAAAGACAATCCTCACCTTTTAATATGCGAAATGTTCCTTTGTCTCCCTGGTTTAAGTGTTAGTGTTCCCACTGAAATAACATGGAGCTAATAACAGTTTTCTGGAAAATGACCCTCTACTATGACTAAGAGCACGTGCCCTAGTGCTTCTGCTGGAAATAAATGACAACAAGGTCCAGGACGAGGTGGCTCCCATTGTTCGCCTTCGGTTGAAGAGAAAGCTGCCCTAACATCATGGATAACATAACTCTAAACCACAATCATCCCTTACCCCAGCTTTTGGCATCCCTAAGCTCACAGGATTTGCTGAGCAGGTCCTGGTTAAATGCAGTGGTTCCTCATCTAGAGGGCATCAGAAGCATCTGTGACACTCTCCAGACACATGTTGGATGCCCTCCCCTGAGGTTTAGTCAATAGGCGGAAGGACAGTGTCCAGGCAGTTCCAGTTTAAAACATTACACAGGTATTTAGTTGACAATCTAAAGTTTAAGGCAACTTCCTTCTCAAAGCCACACTTTAACTCATTTTAATTAAATAAATATAGCCAGTTTTGGGACTTGGGGGAGATAGAAAGGACTTTCTTCACTGGGCCACTAGGAGATAGGATCAAGTATTTCATCTTCAATCTAAGTGGAGAAAAAGAACCTCCATCTACAATTGTCCTCACATCACCCCAGTCATGTCCATGTATATTAGTCATGTTTAAAATTTTCAGTATTTTACGATATTTTGACATCATAAAAATCTTGCTAGTAAGAAAACAATGCCTCTTCCAGGCATAGCTAATTTCTAAAAAGTAATGAGTTCACAGCAGCATTTTTTTGGGGGGGTGATATTAGGTTTTGAACTCAGGGCCTCAGGCTTGCTAGGCAGGCGCTCTACCACTCGAGCCACTCCACCAGCGTTTTTGTTTGCGATGGGGTTTTTTGAGATAGTGCTTCATGAACTTTTTGCTGGGCTGGCCTCAAACTGTGATCATCGTGATCTCAGCTTCCCCAGTAGCTAGGATTGCAGGCATGAGGCACCAGCGCCCAGCAGAACAGAATTATTGGATTCACCCAAGTGTCCATCAATGGATGAACAAAAAGTGATACATGGCTAGGTGCAGGTGGCTCATGCCTATAATCCTAGCTACTCAGGAAGCAGAGATCAGGAGAATCGAGGTTCTAGGCCAGCCCAGGCAAATAGTTTGCGAGACCCTATCTCAAAAAAAAAAAAAACAAACATCTCTCTCTCACACACACACACACACACAGGGCTGGTGGAGTGGCTCAAGCTGTAGGCCCTAAGTTCAAACCTCAGTTTCACAGGAATGGGGGGGAGAAGAGGGGATAAGGAGAATGATGGATGGGGTAAATTCAATTATAATATATTGTAAGTACTTTTGTAAGTGTCACAATGTACCCCAGTACAACAATAATAAAGCAAACATAAATAAAAATAACAAAACGTATTATTTTCTCTCCAAAAATCTATTCCTTCACACTTCATCATTTCGATTAGGGTCACATTCTACTCAGAAGCGCAGGCTAGAAACCTACAAATTGTAACGATTACATATGGCAATTCTAACACCTTAATACTTCTCTATTCTCTTCGCCTCCTAATTCCGGCACTTTCATTCCTCCTCTGGACCACAGAAGCTTCCTAATGGGCACCATGGACCCGGGTTTTGCCTCTCCCATCTCTTTTAACACTGCAATCAGAGCAGCCTTTCAAAACAAAATCTTAGCTGGGTGTGGTGGTACCCGTCTGTAATCTCGGCTACTCGGGAGGCAGAGGCAGGAGAATCTCGGGTTTGCACCGAGCCTGGAAAAACGTGGTACGACCCTATCTCCAAGGCAAAAAAAAAAAAACCAACTAAAGGGCTGGGGCCGTGGCTCAAATGCTAGACAGTCCGCCTAGCATGAGGGAGGCCCTGGGTTCAATCCTCAATACCGCAAAAAAAAAAAAAAAAAAAAAAAAAAAAAAGTTAAAAAAATCTTCAGCGGCTATCGAGGGCCTCAGGTTGAAGTTGAGACCTTTAACACGATTTACAAGGACCTTCACATGTAAACCCCTGGCGAACCTGCCATTCTCACCTGTCCCTCACACCCTGCACCACTGCACCTGCCGATTCCGGCGCCTCTTCCACTGCTGTTCACTCCCTACAGCCAGGTGTGCTCCGAGGAGGCTGCCTCGGCATTCGCAAGCGTTTCCTTAAAACCCGAAGAGTGCCCAAACTCGCCCTGACTCTCCCACTACATTTACAAAAGCCACATCCCGCGCAAGCCCACCCACAAAGCCAGCCAGACGCCGCTTCCGCCGCGCCCAGCCTCAAGCCGTCCGGAAGCGCTCCGCCTCGCGCGCACGCAGAGCATGATGGGAAAGAGACACACACTTCCGCCCCCGCCCCACACGCTCACTCTCGCCCCGCCCTCTCGTAGGCGACCGCTCGGCGCCTGCGCACGTGCCGTGCTCTGGTTGGGCTCCGGCTGGCGCATGCGCAGGCGCGTGGCTCTCCGTTGAGAAGGTGCCGCCGCGGCGCCGGAGGTAGGAGGAGTCGGGCTTCGGGCGGGGAGTCTACACCCTGGAGGGGGAGGACTTGTCACCCCGGGTTGTTCTCGCTTTCCTTGGCGGGAAGAGCTTTTTTTCCTTAGTGGGTCTCCTGGTCTTGGCAGGTCCGCAGCCACGGCGGAGAGGCTGGAGCGGTGCTGGGTGGAGAGGGGCCAGGGCCGTTTCGGAGGGAGGTGGGGACGGAGGTCACCTCCTGGGAGCCAGTCCAGCGATCGGGATCTTCCGTCTGGTAGTCAGGGTCCTTGACAGCTTTTCCCCAGGCGAGGACCCATCTCCCTTTCGTAGGTGGCCGGGTTGGGTCCGTCCCGCCCGGATCCATTCATTCCCTCCGCGCTTGCTGGGAGCCGGCCCCGCGGTAGGTATGAGGCTGAGGCTGCTGGAGTTCCCTGATCCTGGAGCTTGCAACTTTGTAGGATCCTTTATGTCACCAGCAGGGATTGTTTGAGTAACTACAGGAGAGGGGCTGTCTTGTTAAGACTCATTAACAGAGATGCGAGGACTCGACACTGTATGCAGTGTGG
The DNA here is from genome assembly GCF_047511655.1 of Castor canadensis. Lineage (NCBI taxonomy): Eukaryota > Metazoa > Chordata > Mammalia > Rodentia > Castoridae > Castor > Castor canadensis. Next base: position 3,106,990 of record NC_133402.1, on the reverse strand, counting down.
AACTTGCACATCCAACAGGATAAAATTCAGTTTGCTCTGTAGCCTGAAGTTCCAGGCCCTTGTGAACTGACTTTCCTCTGCCTCTCCCTGCACACCTCTCCCTTCTCTCCTACCACTCTCTCTTCGCTCCAGTTATATCAAACTCTTTGCAGTTCATGAATTCAACACATAGCTGTAGAGCACTTATTACAAATCAAGTACCATTCAGACAAAGAGAATACAAATACAAAGTAACAGATAAGTCTGTGCCCTCCTGAAGTGTTGAACTTAGTTGAGGACAGATAATAAGCCAATGAATAAAGATACAACAGCTGGAACCACACTGCCTGGGTTTGATCTCTGCTCTACCCATCAGAAGTTTTGTGACTTGAGCCAGTTCGTCATCCTTGTTTTGTGGTTCCTTGCTGTTAAGACAGGATGATAGTAGATTCTGTTTTATAGGATTGTTGTAAGGATGGAATGAGTTAAAAATTGAAAACAGTTGGAACAGTGACCTGCATACGGTAAACATTCAACAAGTGTTATGCATTATATATGATTATAGCCTGTGATGAATATCATTATGAAAACTGTGTTTCACTGTTTAATAATAAGGGAGTTGGAGCAAGTCCACTTAAAAGATTAAGAGACACTCCTCTAGGAAGATGAAAATGATACTGGGCCAGCCATACAAAGTAGGTTGCAGGTAGTGTATCTACCCAGCTCTGCAAAACTAAATGGCTATTGAGATTACTTGGGCAGTGGCGATTGGGTTACTGTATTTGAAATTAAGACTTCCTGCCATTGCATCATTCACTTTCAACTTCTGAACCACTAAGCTGTGTGCCAAGGAGAATTGTACCCATAGGGCCCTACCTTTGCATATAGGCAGCATTGTAGCCATCCCAGTTTGGATAGTTCTTATGGGCTGAGAGGAAAAAGAAAGGTGATCTTTTTTCTCTCCCTAGGTATTCAGGGGTACATCCTTTTTTACTTTAGTCATGTTGCTGTGTTTGCTGACAGCTCTTATCATCTGATAAACCTGGGAAAGGGGTCTTAGGCCACTGTAGGGAGATAGGTTCCCTAGATTTGGGGTCAATCTATTTCTATGACAACTGGCCTTCATGGGATTTGTTCTCCAAATTTCAGTAAAAGCCACACTCTCCCATAATGCACACATTTTTCTGCCTATGGAAGACTCTGCATTGGCGGGTTTCTAGATACCTCACCTCTGTTGTGCCGTGATTTCCTGTGGGACAGTTACACTGACAACCAGGCTACTGAGCATTTGACAGCATTGCTACTCTGGAGATTTCTTCTACCCCACATGCTCTTGTATGTTCCTAGAAGAAAATGGCATAAAATGACAACTGTGTAATTAGATGCTTTTGGTTTTCTACAGATGTGAAACTAAATGCACCCATGCTTTTATCACCAAGGATGTTGTGGAGAATCATCTGAGCACCAAGTTTACATGAATTGTATCTCAGAGGAAGTTGTTCGACAACAAAATATTCTCTCGATTGTGAATTTTAACAGAGGGAAACTTTAACTGTGGGTCCCGTCTGAAGAAACACATTTAAACTATTTTGAAAAGGAAAATAGTACTTTTTTGCAAACTCTCGAAATAGCTTAGTGAGATACAGTAGAGGAATCTAGTGAAGCTGGGAGTGTGAGGCTCAGCTCAGCTTATGCACAGGTTCATTTTCTCACCTGTGGACATGCCCCCGGATTGGCCCTCACCCCACTGAAGACCAGTCTAAAAGACTTAAAACTAGTCAGATAATGGATGAGTCCGATGATGATTTTAAAGAACTCTGTGCCAGCTTTTTCCAAAGGGTGAAAAAAAATGGGACGAAGGAAGTATCAGGAGAAAGGAAGACACTGAAGGCCTCAAACAGCACTCAGATAAGGAGCAAACTGAAAAAGACCAAACAATCTGCTATCAACAGCAAGACTGTTCAGGGCACTGTGGAGAAGAAACCTAAATCAGGCATCCAGGCCCCTAGGACTAAAAAGCAAGTGACAACCAAGTTGCAAGAAAGTGAACCAGCTCTCCCTGTGAATGGAGAGGGAGGCGTGCTTGTTTCTGCTCCAGATCAGCCTGTGCTCTGGGAAAGAGCACAGAGCATCCAGACAGGTAACCAGGCAAGAACCATTGCCAGGCCTTTCCAGAGAGGACACCAGGAGTGATTTGTACTGTTTTAAAATGGGTCAGAAAACTTTCTGGAAAAGGACTGAAATATTCTGGAGAAGGGTAGTAAATATTTTGGTTTTGCAGGCCATATGGTCTATGTCCCAACTATAGTCGACTCTTCCTATCCGTAGGTTCCAAATCTGAGGATTCAGCCAACCTCAGATGGAAAATATTTAGGAAAAAAATTGCATGTATACTAAACATGTGCAGATTTTGTTTTCTTGTCATAATTCCCTAAGCAATGTAGTATAGCAATGTTTATGTAGCATTTACATATTAGGTATTGTAAGCCATCTGGACATGACATAGGAGCATGTGCAGATGTTATATGCACACAGTACACTATTTTATACAAAGGACTTGAACATCTGTACCTGTGATATTCACAGGGCCCTGGAACCCATTTCCCATGGATACAGAGGGAGTAGTGCCAGAGACAGTATGGAAAGGAATTGGTATGGCCTTGTGCCAGTAAAACTTTATTTACAAAAACAGGCAACCAGCCCTGTGACCATAGTTTGCCAACTCCTATTTTAAACAATAGTCATAAAAAATATAATCCCTTTAGGAGTTTTCCACATGATCTCATTTGGGTCCTCTGTTCTTTGAGAATTTTCTATGAATGTTTACATTATGTACTTGACAAGATTACATGAACATAAAAAATAATGCTATTTTTTTGTATTTTCTTGATTTCATTCCAGAGTGGGTAAGTTGGAAAGGGCCAGTCATTTTGAGAAGGCTGCTGAGAAGGCTGTAGGAGGGTGCATTATGGGCTTAAATTCCAAAAGCATCTTCCGGGCCTTCCTTTGTCTCCTCTAAAGACCTTTTATTTTTTTATTTCCTTTTTAATTTGTTTGTTTAAAGCAGCTTTCCTGTCCTGCTGTTCTTGGCATACCAAGTCGTATACTTAGCATACATTTACATGCAGAACTGAAAACCAACCTTGCATGTATAATGGACCACAAGCTCTTTGGGCTCCTGAATTCTGCTTCTAAATTTTCCTCACCTTCACTTCCTGATCTTAAATAACATTTTTTGTCTAGCGTGGACAGCAGCCCTCAGGAGTAGTGGTGAAGTCTTCTTAGGTCACAGGACTGTTGAATGCCTCAGTCATGCTGATGAACTGCTGTGGCCCTTCAGGCTGTCTTTGGTTCATATTTTATACCTGTGAGATTGACACCAGCTTCAGGGGGTTTGTGGATCTCCACTGAAGTCCATCTGTGGATCCAAGTTGAAAGAGAACTGACCTAGAAAGAGATAAATATTTGTTATTAATATTTCTTTAATACTAGCTTTATTGAGATGTTACTCACATCCCATAAAATTCATTTTCTTAAGGTATATGGTTCAGTTGTTTTAGTATATTCAGAGCTATGCAACCACCACTACTACCTAACTCATCACCCCAAAAATAAACCCCAGGCTCAGCAACAGTCACTCCCCAGTCCTCTCTGTCATTGATTTTTTTTTTTTTTTTGCAGTGCTGGGATTTGAACTCTGGGCCTACACCTTGAGCCACTCCACCAGCCCTTTTTTTTGTGATGGGTTTTTTTCAAAATAAGGTCTCACAAACTATTTGCCTGGGCTGGCTTCAAATTTTGATCCTCCTGATCTCTTCCTCCTGAGTAGCTGGGATTACAGGTGTGAGCACCAGTGCCTGGCTGTCATTGATGTTTGTGTCTGCAGTGCCACTAAGAGGTTTCCAACAAGCAGTCACTCATGTTCACAGTTGCAAGTCAAGTCAAACCTAAAGGCCCCTTGGAAACTTGGATCTAACCTGTACCTAGTGGGAGTCTTTTATTTCTTCAGCTAGGACAGATGCTGTATTTTCCTCCTTACCAGAGAGTGCTCCCAACAGTGACTCCTGGCCCCCTCTATCCTGTTTGGCTACAGCGGTGTCAAGTCCCTCCAAATACCGACCTCGTGCCGCAGACCTGGCTGTTCAGCGGATGCAGCAGTTTAAGAGAGCAGACCCCGAGCGGTTGACACATGCTTCCAAAGAGTGTGCCCTGATGGCCGCCCTGGAAGAAAATGTCCCAAAGAGCCCTCAAGAGGAAACGGTGACAGAAAACGGTATGGTTAGCTTGTTCTGTCTTCCAAACAGAGATGTTACAGTACTGGAGGAAGCTCATTTCTGCAGTAGACAGGCTTTCTGCATGGTGTTTTGTCTTCATAGCCTCATTAGATCTAGCCAGAGAATGAAGGGTCCCTTGCTCATTTCTCCCTTGGCTGTCATGAAAGGGTACTTCTTCCTCTTTTTTTTTTTCTGACTTTTAGAAAATTTTTCCCTTACAGAAGTCTTTTTAAAAACTACAGTTAACCCCCTAGAACCTTCTACCTAGATTTACTTACCATTATCACACACATACACACACACACACACACACACACACATGCACAAATAATTTTTCTTTTCATTCCGTAAGATTGTCTGCTGTCCAGTTTATAGTCATACTTGTCTCGTTGTCCAAGCATCCAAGTATCTCTTTTGTGGTTGCTTTTTCTCTTTCTGAACAAGGATTCATGGTAAGTTCACATGCTGCTTATAGCTCAGACAGTCTCTTAAGGTTAGATTATAGAATAGCCCCTGATTTGTTTTTTATTTTTTGGGTTTGTTTTTTTTTTTCACATCAACTTTTTGAAGAGCCCAAGTTTATAAAAATCTTACAAGATTTCCCACTTTCTTGATTTGATTGATTATTTCCTCATAGCATCATTTCACCCCTCCCATGACCCTTGTCTTGTGGGTAGTATAAGAAAATCAAAGGTCTGACCAGCTCTAGGTCAAACAGTTTGATAACCAACTTCACAGGTGCTGTGAACTTTGTATTGCACTGCAGGAGGCATGTAATGTCTGGCAGCTCTACTTATCCCCAGGCATATGGATCCTTATCTCTGATAAATACATGCAAAAGGAAAAGAAATAGGAAGATATCCTGTGATAGACTGACAGATAATTAATATGGAGTCTCTGGGTATTGCCTTTGCTGATCACTTTGAGAATGCTGAGGAGTCTCAGGTTGCCCCAAAGGTCTACAACATCTGGTGATTTGACCTTTAATGCATCAGTCCTCGTGGTACATGTGAGTGGCAGAGGAGTCCCTCAGCCAGTGCCTGAGCCTAGTGCCTGCCCTGTATTTGGCTCAGTTGTTCTTCATGTATGTTCACATTATATCATCAAATGGTCAGGAAGGTTTAGACCATTACTTTGTTTAAAAAGGTGGCAGGGAGGGCATTGAGTCTGTTGCCTGGAGGTAAGGCTAGCATGTGTGAAACCCGCAGTTCTATACACAGCACCACAGAAATAATAAAATTAAAATAGGGCACCAAAAGGAAGGCGTACTGCTTTTCTTGTGTTGGTGGCAGGAGTGGAAGGCCTAAGTAACATTCAAGAACTTGGGAATCTGTGAAGTCTCAGGGCATATTCCTCGTGGGTGCCACAGGTCTGCTCCAGCAGTATCACACTGGCCATCTTGGAAGCCATCTCAAACCCAGAATCAGTTCATCCTTTGGTCTGAGGCTAAGTAGGAGATTGACTTTTAACTGCCAAAGGCATCTCACTCTGCCCCAGTCATGTGAAGTGAAAGGTCAGCAGTAGGAAAGAGCTTTGAAGAGAAAACCTAGATTTGTTGGTGGAGGATTTGTGTGCCCCTATGATGCCTGAGGCAGCAGGCTTGAGAGAAGTGGGGAAAAGGAAAGGTAGGTTCTCTGGGACTTTGATACTCACAAGGGTCCTGGACCACCAGCATCGCTGTGCCTGGTGGCTATTAGAGATGCAGAGTCCCAGGCTCTACCTGGACTCCCTGAATCTGAACCTGCTTCCTAGGTGATCTGTGTGCATGCTGAAGTTTGGGAAAATCTGCTCCAGGAGGCCCCCAGTGCCCACTGTCACTGGGTGGCACCCCTGTCACTAGGCCTAGATAGTGATGCTAGGCTCTGTTTCCTTGGTATTCTTCCCAGTGTCCGTGCTGGGAGAGCAGCAGACATGATGCAGAGGTTTGAGATGAGCCTGTCCTTGGAGACTGTTCACATGGAGCTTGGATGGTTCTCCACAGGATATGAACCTGGACTCCCTGCCACCAACAGTGATGCTGCCGTGGCCTTGGCCCTGCAGCAGGAGTTTGGAAGGGAAAGTGCTTCCACGTGTGATAATGGCTTGGAGGAGAGGGGGTTGTTCTTCTGCCAGATGTGTCAGAAGAACCTCTCTGCCATGAACGCGACCCGCAGGGAGCAACATGTGAACAGGTAGGAGCAGTGCAGACCATCCCCTGTCCCATGTGACTGACCCAAATCCAGGGCACCCCTGGCTGTAGCAGGAATCTTGAGACACCTTGCATGACAGTAGTGCCTCAGTGTCATTAACATACCCTTCTTTCTGAACAACTTTACTGAGGTATAATTCACATACCATCCGTTTACAGTATCCACTTCCTTGACTGTTATGCACACAGTTGTGCAACCATCACCCCCAAAAGAAACCGCATAACCCTTGCCATCACTCCATATTGTTCCCTCCCTCAGCCCCCTGACAACCACTAATGAACTTTCTGTCCTATGGATTTTTTCTTTCTGGACACTTAGATAAGTGGAATCATGTAACACTTGTCTCTTCATGTCTGTCTTCCACTTAGCACAGTGTTTTCAAAGTTCTTTCATGTGGCATGTATCACTATATCATTCTTTTTTTATGGCTGAATAATAGGCCATTGTATGTATAGACCACATATTTATTCTTCCATCCTTAGAGGGACATTTGGAAGGGTTCCACCTTTTGTGTTTTGTGGATAGAGCTGCTGTGAACATACGTTTCATGTGTTTGTTTGAACATCTTTCTTTGGGGCTTTTATTTACGAGGGAAATTACAGAATTTTAAGATAACTGTGTTAATCTGTCCTTGCTTCCTTTAGCCAACTTTGCTAACAAATACCTAAATGTAGTGACTGGAGCCGACTGCCAGGAGACGTGCAGACTGTGTGAGGGGATCCGCCTTGGGGGCACATGCTTAGGCCACAGCATTGCCTTGTTGATGTGGATCCAGCATTTTCTCTGATCCATATTCCTGGGGAGGGTGGTTCTCCTGTATTTACTGACTTCCTCCAGGTGCTTGGATGAAGCTGAAAAGGTACCAGAGTCTTCCGTGCCTCAGATTCCTGAATGCCCAATTTGTGGCAAACCGTTCCTCACCTCCAAGAGCCGAGCCAGTCACTTGAAGCGGTGTGCAGTGAAGATGGAGGTGAGGCCCCAGCTCCTGCTGCAGGCTGTACGGTTGCAGACAGCTCAGCCTGAGGTGGGCAGCAGCCCTCCAGCACCCAGGTGAGACTAGTGAAGAAAGTCAAAAGGCCAGATAACGGTGTTTGTACTCAATGTACTCTTAACAAAAATCTTTGTATAGTGCTGGAAGATGCTAGAGCACTCATGGATTCTGGAAATGACACATTTGAGGAGGAAATAGAGAGTCTAGGAGAGCATGGATTCTGCATGCACTGTGGACACTTGCAAAGAGGAGCATTGGATGTTTTCCCCAAGGCTCTTCCTGAGATAGTTCCAGTTCTGCAATTCTGTGGAGGCTCCTCTAAAGAATTTAAGAATTTGACGTTTGCTTTGGTTGTACAGCATGGTTTCTAACTTAGTGTCGTTTGATTTTCATACTATCAGTGTCGGTTTAAGTTTAAAGAGTTGGCTAAAGAGAGCCATAGCACCTTATTTGTTTTTAATTTACATGAATTAATGCATACATGTTAAAATAGGAGGCTCCTCTGACAGCTGGAAGACAAGTCCTTAGCATGCAAATCCCAGGCATTCAAGTGGCACAGGGTCAGCTGTGCTCACTCTGTTCCTGCTGCTAAGGACACTTTACAGGGAACAAAGTTGTTGACCCCAACTTTACAGGGAACAGAGGCAGCATTGACCCCAGACTTCTGTAGGTTTGGACTTCTTTCCTTTGACAACTGGCAAAAGCAAAGGAAGGCTAAGAGTGGTGCTGTTTGTCCTGGTCACTGCCTTGCTCATGGATCGTGGGCAGCTGGGCTGGGCCAGCACTGAGATGGCAGAGGACACGGACTCTCCTAGCTGGAGCACCTGTCTATGGTTAGCATATTCACATTAGTGCCAAGGGACTGAAGTGTTGAGGCCTAGAATAGACATTACCTAATCCATTTATTTGCCTCTCAGATTAAATATGTCTGCCTTTAAAATACCTCCAGGCTGGCAGAGTGGCTCAATGGTGGAGCGCCTGCCTACCAAGTGTGAAGCCCTGAGTTCAAACCCCATCACCACCAAAACAAATAACCTCCAAAGAGTGAAACTAGATGTGCTAGTCCTTGTAGAAAGCTGGAGAGAAGAAATCTACAGGAACTGGACACCCTCAAGGGGGACTTTGTACCTTCTTCTTCTAAGGCCAAGCCCAGGCATTTTGACTCTGGCATAATTGGAATTTCTCACCCACAGCACACATGCTGGTCAGCACTCCTTGCCCCTTGAATCCCTCACATACTTTCCCTGAGCCCAGGCCCTGCCTGTGGCCCAGAAGTACAGCCTCAGTGCTCTGCTCACAAAGGCAGGGTGCCCAGCTGCTAGGCCACTCCCTTCCCACTTGGTGGCTGTGGTTATCATGCAGGTTCCCAGAGAGCTGGAGTTGGGGTTTACTTAGATCTTCTGAGGCCACACCTGAGAATCTCCAACGTTCCCAGTCCAAAGCATGAGATTTCCAAAAGCCAGAGGTGTGGCAACAGCTGCAAGGCAGGCAGGCTGAGTCTGAGTAATCAGAGTTGTTTCCTACTGTACCTGGGGCTCACACAGGTACTGGAGGTTCACTAGCCAGACACCCCTTAATGCCAGCCTTCCTTTAGGTTAGATGTGCTGCATATTGTCTCCCAGGGCAGCTGACTATTGGCAGCAGATGTCCTTCTGTCAGACCATGGGCAGAGCACTGCGCTGGGGCCCATGCAGGAGGGGATGAATCCTTTGAGGTAGTGTGGCCAGGACTGGTTGGAGGGCATCTGAAGTTTCAGAGTGCAGAACCTGCTGGGAATTCAGGGAGCCTACCTGGAGCCAAGGAGTGGTGATGCCAGTAGAAGGTTTGGCCACATCTAGGGTGTGCAGTACCACGACAGTTTTGTCTGTCTGCCAAGAAAGGGCCTGAGCCTCCCATGTCTGGACTGTGCTGACCTTTTGGCCTGGGGCTGGGTGGGCTCGTGTGGAGCAGAATCAGCATGGAGAAAGCCCAGCATTGATTACTCTGTGCTGTGGGGCACACGGATCCTGTTGGTCTCACACCCACGGAGAGAAGAGGCCCAGCCTCTGCGGATGCCCTCGCTGACCTTTCTCTGTGGCCTTTAGCTTCAGCAACCATGCTGGAGGTTTGAAACGAAAAGGAACCACCAGTAAGAAGGAGCCACAGAAGAGGCGGAAGGTCAACAAGCCTGAGGCACCATCTGAGGACCTGCTGGTGGCTATGGCTCTGTCCCGATCTGAGATGGAGCAGAGTCTAGCTGTGCCTGCACTCAGACTGGAAAGTGCTTCTTCTGAAATGATAAGATTTGGAGCAGGTACGTGTGGCTGGAGAAACAGGGAGAGCACGCTGCTCTGCTGCTGGCTGACAGTTAACACTGGTGGCTTCAGGGTGAGGGAACAGATCCACTATTGATTGTGCCACTTCTCATTTATCTTTAGAGAAAAAACATCGCAAGAAGAAACCCCTGTTGTCCCTGCCACAGTTATTAGTCCAGGACTCTGAGACCACAGGTAGACAGATTGAGGATCGCGTGGCCCAGCTCCTGTCAGAGGAAATGGAAATGTTGAGCACCCCACCACTTCCTCCCAGCAAGATTTTCAAGGAAGAGTTCCAAGAGGCAGGCTGGCGTCTGCAGGTGCCTAAAGGAAAGCAGAACTTTCTGTGGGAGAGCAGCGCCCTGACTGGAACCTGGGCTGTGGAGTCCTTCTACACCGAGGGCCTGGTGCCTCCCATTGTGCCCCAGCAGTCTGCCAAGGTGCACCCTGCCCCTCCCAACACACATGTGGATGGACTTTGGTGGGGAGGTGGGCAGTTCCAGAAATTCAGCCAGATACCACAGCTGGGTGGTGAAAGTCCAAGAAGTAGAGAAGGAAGCCAAAGGGTTGTCAACTATAGTTCATTTCTCTTTGTAGCAACTAAATGGCTCTCTTAGTAAGAAAAGGGAGGGCCTCAGTTCCCAAAATTGAATGTAGGTCTAGAGAGTTTGTTTAAAATGCGAACTCCAGGCCCACCCCCAGGGTAACTGGTAAAAATGTGTCTGAGATGGGCCCCAGGAACCTGCATTCTAGAAACATGCTCCAGACAGTCCTGAAGTAGGCAGTCTTAGTCAGTACTCACCTGCATATGGACATTTAAATGACATTAGATGGGCAGCAGACTCCTGGAAGCCTTCCAACTCTGGTCAACTTCTGCATACCTGGAGGCCATAGGCATGTCTGGGCTATGACAGAAGCCTGCTGACACAGTGAGGGGGAAAGCTTCCCAGAATTGCTGTGACTGGCCACCTTCAGGGACAGTCCTTGTCTGGTCTGCAGTTTTAGGTTCAGCTGTGCACATATTTGGGGTGGCTGCTATAGTGTGTGTTGGTGACAAAGACCACACAGTCAGTTTGGTTTTCCAACTTTTAGGAATCTGAACTACCACTGGAGCTGTCTAAGCACCCACAGCCAAGTATACAAAGGCCACCTGCTCTCCACGGCAGTCCCCCTGCAGGCTGCAGCCCCAGGGACCCGTCACTATCTGCCAGCCAGAGGGAGCACCAGGCCCTACAGGACCTTATGGATTTGGCAGAGGAGGGGCTGGGCGCTGGCCCATGGCCCAGGAGCTCAGGAGGGCCTGCAGATGAGACACCGGGTGGTACGTTCAGGCACGCCCCACGCAGTCAGGCGAGGTGGGGCGGGGCTGGACTAGGCCGCTTGTGCTAAGGTGAGGTAGCACACGGAGAGCACAGGCTCAGAAGGCTCTCGTGTTTTCCTCAGAAGTGATTATGTAGACACTTGGATCTGTCGCCTTTTCCTTAAATTTTAACCAAAGCCAGCTTCATTTTGTCTCATTTCACTTCCTACCTCCGTTTTGGGTTGGTCTGGTGGATCTGCCTTAAATGAAGATGTCCTTGGATCACAGGGCACCCTCAGTCCAGCTGTGTCTGCAGGCCTTGCTGCCCGCTTGGCAGGTAACATTGTAAGGTGACATTCTTTTAATGTACAAATCCTTATCTCAGGGTTGGATTTGATGCCCAGCAGCCTTCCACTGACCGGGTTTGTCCTGACACCCAAGGAGAAGCCCCCCGAGAGAAGTGGCCATGCTTCGGTAAGGACAGGGGCTTCTGAACCACAAGCTCTGCCCTGGCTCTGTGATCTTGGCCACTCTTGCTCCAGTCCCCTGATTTCCACTTCCCAAATGGCTGGCACATCTTGATGACCGTCGAGTGGAACCAACTGAGAACCCACCCCCTGTCGTCCCCCCATCCCATCCCCCCTCTTAGCATACCACTGCAAAAGCTTTTGTCCCTTCTACGTTTGGACACTGTGGATACCTCAGCAGCTGAGCCCCAGGGCCAGCTTTGTCCTAGGAGCCCAAAGAGATCGCTGATTCTCTGCCTCATTCAGGCATCTACTTGGCATGCTCGTTTCTCCAGTTTCCTTTGTTTGCTAGGGACTTACTGTGCCCTCTGTGCTTGGGTCCTGAGCTGACCTCCAACTAACAGTCCAGTGTCCTGTGTTGGAGACTAATGGCATTAGAAGTGGGCTGTTCCTTAGAGTGAATCTAAGTCCATGAGGACCACTATCACCCCAGCACCTCATGCCAAGGACCAGCCTGGTGATGTCACAGCACATAGCCTGGGAGTGGTGAGTCCCTGAACCGCTTGGGCTCGGGGTCCTGGTCCATCGCATCAAGCTGCTGTGAGGACTGGATATGGCAGTGTGGACATACACTCAGGAGCAGTGACAGATGCAAGGATGTCTTTGTCATAATTCACTTGCTGTCCCTCCCACCACAGATCAGGGAACACACCGCAATACAGAACCCAAGAAAGAATCTAGCATTTCGTTCTGGGTCACTGAGGCCCTTAACATAACCCGGAGGTGGGACCCTATGGAGGTGCCATCTGGAGAGTAGAGTGAGGGTCCTAGCACTCCCTTGGGTGGGGGACCTCATGGCCCAGTTAGAAAAGCAGTGACAGAGGGAGTTGACATCTCTTCCTCTGGTCTGGTTGCAGCTCTCCCTTGGGTTGCTGATTGCCGACTTCAGCACCATGGTCAATAACCCACACCTGAGTGATGTCCAGTTCCAGATGGACAGCGGGGAGGTGCTTTATGCCCACAAGTGCGTCCTTTATGCCCGATGTCCACTCCTCATTCAGCATGTAAGTATGTGGGGTAGCGGCGACCTGGTGCCTCCTCTCCTGCCTTCCCGCCTTTCTCTGCCCAGGCCCTCCTTCTGTCTCACCCAGCCTTGACCCCTCCTTCCCTCTCCAGCTCACTCGTACCCCTGCCCCAGAGCACGTTTTCTCTGTTGGCACAGTTCTGCTCCTGTGGAGAAGAGGGAGACGGGGATGGTCTTAGGATTGGGAAACAGCAGATTTTTGGTTCCATTCAATGAAAACTCTTTTTTCCTGAGAATTGTTTCCTCTTTCCTTCATTTCATCATTATAAATTCTCACCATTGATCTTTTTAAGGTTGAGTTGCTGCTCTGACATGTTCACTGTCAGAAAGAAGAGCCCTTGATGCATGTGTCAAGTGGAAACTAAGCAGATCCTTGAACATCCCCCCCAATATGATTTTGAGAATTAAGGCCCACCCTGCAGAATTCTGTCCAAGAAAATGCACAGTACTGGCCCCCACTTTTCCTGGAGCCTGGGGCTGCCTATAAGGCTAGAGACTCATGGACAACCCAAGACCATTGTTCACACCAAGTTACAACTATCCAGTCAATTAAGTCTTCTGTATTTTGTTTTGTCCTCAGATAAACAGCGAAGGCTTCTCTGCCTTCGAGGATGGAGATCAGACCCAGCGTGTCCTGCTGAGCAACGTGAGGGCCGAGGCCGCCTGTGCGTTCCTGTACTATCTCTACACAGCGGACACTGACCTGCCCCCCGACCTGGCCCCTGACCTGCGCTCCCTGGCCCTCAGGTTGGGATTGTTTTTTTCGTGTATCCCACAGCTTCTGAGAGTTGGTGACAAGGGTCCATAGGTTGACAGCTCAGGAGATGCCAGCACTGGAGAAAGGTCAGCTGACATCATCAAAAAAAAGTCAAAGTCCTGTTTATATCTTTTAATCCCAAGTTTATGACTGGCAGCAACGCTGAACAGGGCATAGTAGTTGAAACAGCCAAATGGATACTTGCGGGATGCCCCAAAAACTGGATGGGGAGGCCTCTACCAGGCATGGTAAGAGGGGGCCCTCGGGCCCAGTATCCCATGCACTGAAGTTCCTCAGTTGTCCCCTATGAGGCTGTATAGCAGCAGCTAGGCATTTTCTCTCCCAAGAAGGCTCTAAGGCCTCCAGGAAAAGTCTGGTTCACTCCAGGCAGTGTCGTTCCTCAGGTATTGCAGCTCCACTAACTCCTGTGACTTCCAGTGCAGCTTGACACACCTTTATGTTTGCTGTAGCAGAATTAAAGCACTAGGTTCCTACTTTCTTGAGCTCTAACAGAAAGAGGTTTCTGGGCGGGAGCATGGACACTGTCTTAAGAGAGTGAGGAAAGGCCACATCTAAGTCACACCCTTATTCCTCCTTATGAAGACTGCTCTACTACTAGTCCTAGGTACCCAGCAGCTGCCTCTATGAAGAGTAGTGACCACCCACAGTGTTTCCTGTTGCAGGTTTGGTGTGAGTGACCTTGTTCACTTATGTGAACAAGTGCCTATTGTAACAGACTTGGAGGGTGAACAAGAGGAGAAGGAAGATAAGAATTGTGAAAGCAGAGCAGAGAATTTCCAAGAACTCTTGAGGTCAGTGTGGGTAGATGAAGAGGAGGAAGCAGAGACTTTGTTGAAATCTGAGAGCCACGAAGAAGACAGAGAAAAAGTGAATGAAGCAGAAATGGAAGAAATTTATGAATTTGCTGCTACTCAACGAAAGCTGCTCCAGGGAGGAGGAGTAACAGACACAGATGAGGACCCTGGCCAACTCAGGGAGAACAGTTCAGTTGTTGGGCCTACCCTGGCAGCTTCCAACAAAAAGTTGGAAAAGGCAGAACAAAGAGAATCACCTTGGCTGGAAAGAGATGAGACCCCAGGTAGCTGGGAAAATGCAAGACATTCCCTTCTGCTGCTCCAGGACCAGCACTCAGATGATGCAGGGAAGGCAGAGACCCATGAGCAAGAGGCACCAAAGGAGGCACCTGGCCATCTCAGCTTCTGCAGCCCTTTTGGGGGTTGCCTAGCAGGAAGAAAAGACGACTTCCTTTTGCACCCGGTCAAGGTCCGTGAAGGTGAACAGTTCTTTACAGCAACTCAAGGAGAATTCTCTGAACGTTTCCAAATAACGAGCAATCACGAACTGCAGAGTGGTACCATCAGGGAGTGGAGAGCAGAGTTGGTCCGTCCCCCAACTCCACAACAGGCGTCCCCACCAAACCCATCCTGCCTCCTGAGACAGTCCCCTGGTGGCAGAAGTCCTAGCCAGTCACAGTTCCACCTTCATGACGCAAGTACCTCGTCCTTGTCCACTCCCCAGTCACACAGTGGTGTTTCCCAGGTGGCTTCCCCAAGTCCCCTGTCTCCGGTTGTACCATCAAAGCAGAGGAGGGACAATAGCATTCTCACATCACTTAAGGAATCAGGCCATCGGAAAGGCAAAAGATGTAGTTCAATGTTGGAATGCAAAAATACGAGCGTCCTGATTTCCCCAGAAAAATCTCAACCCATTGACCTGACACAGTCAAAACCCGACCACTTGAGTTCCGGGTCCCAGGATCCTCCATCCCGCGTGAACAAGGAAGTTGAGATCATCCTTTTACTGGATTCAGATGAAGAGCTGGAGCTAGCACAGGCTAAAACAAAGTCAGCTTCTCATGATCCCCCAGAAGAAAGGAACATTCTGGAAGTCAGTCCCAAGTCCTCTGAGCTCTTTTCAGTCATTGACGTTGATGCAGATCAAGAATACTATCAAAGTCCACTGAGGAGAGAAGTCAAGCTTCAACCAGAGGAAGAGGAGGGACAGTTGGAGAATCAGGTCGCTTTGGGCAACAGAAGGACCCCTTGGCTGTTCTGCAACCAGGACAGCAGCCCTGCTGAGGACAGCACCACAGACACCTCATGGCTGGTGCCTGCCACCCCACTAGACAGCAGGAACCGAGACTGCTCGTCGCAGACCCGGGTCACAAGCCTGAGGATGAGGACTCCACCTGGTGAGATGGCTCGGCCAGTGCCCAGGGCCTCCTTTGAACACAGGGCAGTGCAGGAAGCTGCACACAGGTTCTCACCCAGCACTCCAGGAACTTCTGATAGCGGAAGGCAGGCGTACAGAAGCCCCAGGCACCACACGCTTCCCTCTGCGCTGGGACCACGTTGTGATTTCACCAGGCGGCACCAGAAGCTCTCGCCACCTGAGCCATGCCTGCCAAATCAGGCTGCGGCAAGTGAGGTGGTGGAAGTTAGGGACAGTGAAGATGAGGAGGGTGTGACCTCCCATCAGGTGAACAGCGATCCCCTGGTCCCCGGAGATGACTGCTATTGGAATATTGAGCCTCTCTCACCCATTCCAATCGATCACCTGAGCCTGAACCGCACTGGCCCCCTGAGCACCAGCAGTCCCAGCAGTCGTCTCCAGGAGGCCCCGGATGGGGGGGCCTGCCGCTCCCCAGGACTCTTAGGCACCACCCCCATTCGGGGAAGCTGTGCTGCCCAAAGAGGATCTCAAGAGCACCCCGCATGGGACAGCTCCCCAGGGAGCAGCAGGCTGAGCTTCCCGAATCCGGTCCTGTGGGACGAGTGGGACGGGGAAGGACAGAGATCTCCAGAGTCTCCTGCTGCAGCCCAGACACCACGTGCCCGAGTGCAGAAACCAGAAGGGCCAGAGACGCCAAGTGAGTGGCTTTGAGGCTGGAAGGGGTCTTGTCTTTTATACTGTTTTGCACTAATGGACGTGGAGCTCAGTAATAAGAATCCGGGCTGGCAGTACTAAAGATTACTCACTGCCTTCCAGATCCCTCTTCCCTCTAAAGGGAGAGCCAGATGGCTACCAGGCATGTACTTCATAGCCGGCCAGTCAGTATCTCCTAAACCTGCCACACCCCAACTAAGTGTTCACCTGGGCACTTGTTACAATCCCTATCTGTGGACCTCCCTTCCGAACACTGAGCCAGCGCCCCTGGAGGTCATGGCACCGGCTAACCATCTTGCTTGTGCCTCAAAGTCAGGCAACCGTAGTTCCTCAGAAAGTTGAGTATGGGGCTGGGTGCAGCTCAGCGATAGAGTGCTTTCCTTGCAGGCCCTGGGTTCCATCCTTAGCACCTCCCCCCAACACAAACGTTAACCAGAATTGCCATAGGAATTCTAGGTGTGATGGCATGTGCCTCTAAAAAAATCCCAGCACTCAGGAAACTGAGGCAGGAGGATGTGAATTCAAGGCTGGCCTAGGTTATATAAGACCTTACCTCAGAAAAGAAAAAAAAAGACAGAATTGCCATAGGACTCAGCAACCCACCTTACCTATGTATCCAAAATAATTGAAAACAGGGACTCATACAGATACTTCCTTGTGCATGTTCCTAACAGCACTAGTCATAATAACCCTGTGGAAGCAACTCAAATGTCCACGACAGGTGAACGGGGAAGCAGGGTGTTTTCTGTCCACACCATGGAATATTCTTCAGCCATAAAAAGAAATTGAGGTACTGATGTGATACAACATGGATGAAACTTGAAAACATCATGTTAAATGACAGAAGTTAGACACAAAAGGCCACATATGATTTTGTTTATGAAATAACCTAGAATATGATACAATGTAGCCTGGTGGTTTCCTGGGGCTGAGGGGAGATGGAGTGGGAGTGACTCTTTACTGGGTGCAGGGCTTCTTCTGGGGTGATGGAATGTCTTGGAACTAGGTTGAGTTGGTGGCTGCCCGAAGTTGTGAATGTACTAAATGGCAATGGGCTGTTCACTTTAAATTGTTTCATGTGAGCCGGGTCCAGTGGCTCACGCCTGCTGTAATCCCAGCTACACAGGAGGCAGAGATCAGGATCACGGTTCAAAGCCAGCCCAAATAGTTCACAAGACCCTATCTTGAAAAAAAAAAATCCTTCACAAAAAAGGGCTGGTGTAGTGGCCCAAAGTGCAGGCCCTGAGTTCAAACCCCAGCACCAAAACGAAAAAAAAATGTATGTGCATTTCACCTCAATTAAGAAAACAAACAAAAAAAGGAATGGGGTTGTATCTTAGTGGTAGAGCACATGCTTTGCATATGCCCTATCCCCAGCCCCCCCCCCAAAAAAAAGAGAAAAAAAGGGGAGGGGAAAGTGTGGGAGGCTCAACTCCCTTCCTTCTTTATCCCCTGGGTGGAGGGACATCACCGCCCAGCTCATTTCAGACACTGGGGAGACTTTAAAGCCACTGCTCCTGGGCCAGGCAGCTGCAGGGAGGGAGGCTGAGCAGCTCTCGTGGCCATGGTAGCCATGGGGGCGCAGGGAGCAGTGCTGAGGGTGAGTTTGTGCCTGCCTCCCAAAATCCCAGGTGCATTAGGCAGCTTCAGAGTGGCCCAGCCACCCAGAGCTCCTGCTTCAGGCCCGTGTGACTCAGGAGCTGTGCTTCTCAGCAGTTCCCAGGCGGTGCTCTGAGAAGCACTGCAGGAAACTTGAGACCATGGTACCTTGGGTTGACTCTGAGGTGGGGCTTCAAGACAAACTGAAACGGAAGGTGATGGAGGACTCCACGATCATAAAAAGCCTAAGAACAAAAGTCTGTTGTTCTTTGTTTCTCCCATTTGTCTTTAAAAGACTAATTTTTTAAAAAGTAACAGCTTTTTTGACATATAATTCATCTACCATAAAATTCCCCCTTTTAAAGTGTGTACACGTTAAAAAAATCCACACCTTAGAAGTGTGTGTTCAGTGGTTCTTAGTATGTTCTCAGTGCTTTGCAACCCATCACCATCCTACTACAGGCATTTTGGTCACCTGGAGGTGAATTACGTCCCCATCAGCAGGCTCCTGCAGCCCCTGGAGGCTGCTGTGTTTGTTATGTCCCTCAGATTTACCTATTGGCATTTCATATGAATATAATCTCACACTGTGTGGCCTTCTGTGACTGGCTGCTGCTTAGCACGAGATTTTCATGGTTCATCCATGTTGCAATATTCCATTCCTTTTGCTATCTGAATACTGTCCTGTTGAATGAATGTATGATATTTTGCATCAGTGGACATTTGGTTTGAGTTACTATGAAGAACGCTACTTAGGAACATTCATTTAAAGTTTTTGTGTGGACATACATGTTCATCTTTCTGGTTGTACATAGTTAGGAGTTGAATTGCTGGGGCATATGGTAACGGTTTAGCATTTGGAGGAACTAGTGGACTTTTTCCCCAAGTGGCTGCTGCATTTCACACCCCAGCGGCAGGGTGTGAGGGTCCAGCACTTTTACCGTGGTTTTCATTCCAGCCATCCGTGGTGTATGCAGTGGGATCTGCCTGCTCCTGACCTGCATGTCCACCAGGGCAAGTGGTGCAGAAGCCTCCTTGTGTGCTCTTTGCCCATTTGTGTATCTTCCCTGGAGAAATGCCTGCTCTGTGCTTTTGCCCGCTTTTAATTGCATTGTCTTTTATTATTGAATTAGAAAGAAGTACTGATATCTAAGTCTGCTTGAAAGGCGTTAGTGTTGCGTGTTGGCCAAAGTCAGCACTGTGGATCTGAACACTTTTAAGCTTATTTACGTTGGTCTCAGTCACGTGCAGAGCTGTTGAAGTGGACAGTATCGCACGGGGCAGGTCCTCTGTGATGCTGTACACCGCTTTCCAGCGGGAAGACATGACTAAACAGTGAAGGCTGAGCATGGCTCTTAGGAGGAATGGATTGGGGTCTTTCAGTGCTGTATTTCTCTTGGTGACACTTCAGGACCAGAAGTGGTAGGAAATCCACACCACTCACACTGAGACATGTGTGTCTTATGTTTTATCTAGAAGGTGCTCGTCGGAAGAAGAACTTGCCCCCCAAAGTGCCTGTAACGCCAATGCCACAGTACTCCATCATGGAGACCCCCGTGCTGAAGAAAGAACTGGACAGGTTGGTGGGGTTCCTCACAGCTTGCTAATATAGTTGATCTTCTCCCTCCTGTGCATAACCAGGCTCAGCAAGCCTGGGAGCAGAAGGATCCAGCACCTGGCCCTGCAGCTTGCCATGGGCCTGGGAGTGTGGTGGGGGAAGTGCCTGGCTTCTCTGCATTTTGTTCCCAAATTATTTAGGCCCCAAGAAGCCAACAGATGAGGCTCCTTGGGTTATCCACTAGGTAACGGGTCTCCATATCCCACACTAATGGGAATGGGACTCTGAATGTGAAAACTAAGCCAGGCGCCAGTGGCTCCCTTCTGTAATCCTAGCTACTCAGGAGGTAGAGATCAGGAGGATCAAGGTTCAAAGCCAGCCTGGGCAAATAGTTCATGAAACCCTATCTCGAAAAAAACCCATCACAAAAAAGAGATGGTGGAATGGCTCAAGTGGTAGAGCGCCTGCCTAGCAAGTACAAGGCCCCAGGTTTCAACCCCAGTACTGCCAAAAAATAACAGTATGAAAACTGTCACCTCCCAATGCTGCTCTTTAGCTAAGTTGCTGTGTCCACCACCACACAGCATGCTTGCTCCTTTAGAGCATGCTTCATCCACACGTAGGGCAGATGCTTACCTCTGAGGCTTTGATGGGAGGTTTGATCCCATGGAGCTCTTCATTAAATGCATTGGTATTAGCTTGTTGTTAACATGTGGAAGTAGCATGCAGTGTGTAGACAGGCCACACTGTCCAGCCCTGAAGTTCACCTGTTTCCCAATCAGGTTTGGAGTTCGGCCTTTGCCCAAACGCCAGATGGTTCTGAAACTGAAGGAGATTTTCCAGTACACTCACCAGACCTTGGAGTCGGACTCTGAGGATGAGATCCAGTCCTCACAGGTGCCTCTGGAGGTGCCTTGCAGCCAGACCCTCGCCACAAAGACCTACAAGCCTTCAAGGGCAGGAGGCCACACACAAATTAAGGGCACTGTAGGTCCTGGGACCCAAAGTTCCAAGGGATCCACTAAGACCAAGGGCCCCCAACCTCGAAAACAGCAGCCCAGTGAAAGCATCCCGCACCCAAGCAGGTCATCAGCCAGTGAGCTGCCTCCAGGCCCTGATGGTGACGCCCAGCTCTCAGCCTCCCAGGAATCGGTGGCCACCTCTGTGGACAGCAGTGACAGCTCCTTTAGCTTACAAAGGTAACTGGATAGAAGCTGCAGGGTAAACAGTGGGGTCTGAGAGTGGGCATCAGAGACCTAACAGATGTCAGAAGCCCATTGACTTCTGGGCTTGACCTGTTGGAAGCACAGGCAATTTACAGAGCTGTTTTCTGAGCCTCCAACAGGCTTAGAGCCCCTTCCTCTCACCCACAGGCACTCTCAGGCATGTCCTGTCACCCCGAGGGATTGTCCCTCCACATCCAGGCCCCACAGGACCACAGAAACAAACTCCCCTCACAGGGGATCCTGGTCTTGGGGGCTGGCAAGAAATGTTATCACAAAATATCATCTGTTGTTTTCAGCTCTTCCTCCTGTGAGTTGGGAGCTGCCTTTGAGTCTGCAGGTGAAGATGAGGGTGAGGAGGAGGCCGCCATCCCGGCAGCAGACACAGAGGAGGCAGTGAGACGCTATGTCCGTTCTAAGCCAGCCCTGTACCGGAAGGTGCTGATGTACCAGCCCCTGGAGCTGGCGGAGCTACAGGCTGAGCTGAAGCGGGATGGCATCCGTGTGGCTACAGCCAAGCTGCTGGACATCCTGGACACCCACTGCATCACCTTCACCACTGCTGCAGCCCGGAAGGAGAAGCTCGAGCGGAAGGGGCAGCAGCGTGTGGGCAGGAAGAAAGGGGAGAGGAATTGACAGGCCCCATCCCACCTCACCACTCCCCACCCCACTGCCAGCAGCCTGTGTGGCATCTGTGCCCAGCACACCTGCCCCGCTAATCATCTGTGCCAAGAAAGGCCTGGGCACCCAGTGCAAGTCAGGCCTCCGCAGGCTTGTCGGCCTCACAGCATCAACCTGTGCCGTGTAAAGCTCTGTCCTCCACCAGCTGGGCCATGTCGCCTGCTGTCTTTAGGGCCCGACCCTCCCTTGGTCAGCGCCAGTTTGTCTCCCTTCAACCCAGTAGCATCCCTACCCCGTGTGTTCATGAGGCCCAGTTTCTGCCCCATCTGCGCTGTGTTTGCTAGGCCCAAGCACAACTGCCCATGATTGTGTGCTGAGATGATGTCAGGTCCAGCCTCTGTCCTGCTTTCTCAGCAGTCTAATCCAAGGCACCACCAGCTGTCTGTACTGCCACCCCCTAGGTGCCACTCCTGGCCTGGTGTCCTTCCCAGACACTTGTCATTGTCACCAGCAGTCTCCAAATGGGACAGTGCACAAGGGCCCAGAACAACTCTAAAGCCCCCAAAACAAAAATGGTCTTTGTTAGTGGGTTCCATCCACCTGTGTTAAAGCTGCCTTAGCCCAGGAAGAGCACAGGAAGGGCCAGGGAAGAAAGAAAGTGGGTCTCCACAGCCTGCAAATGTCCTTGTCTGTTTTAAATACAGTGCAGTTGGTTTTATATGATGTGCAATAAAAACAAAGAAGGCTTTATAAAAACCTAGATCCTATGTTCCAGAAAACTCAAGGGTCGCAGGCCACAGGCTTGAGCTCTCTGGTGTCTCTTCCGTTCCTAGATAACACATGTATGTGTTCATTTGTTCTCATGTGCTCTCACTATCTCTGCTCCCACACTGAGTTCCAGCCCCCACCGCTCACAGTGAGACAGGGTGCAGCCCCCCAGGGATGCTACAAGTGCAGGGTGGGTCCTTCCAAACCCACTGAGCCAGCCCACTTGTTATAAGGTGAGTGCAGTGTGCGTCTCTGGCCTGCATGCTGTGCCATGTGGAGAGGCCAGAAAACCCCACCTTGGGCACCTCCTGTTCCATCTAATAAAAGAGACAGACTCTGGCCTGTCCCCTCCCTGGGGATCAGGCCTCAGTAGCCTTTAGGGTGGCATCAGGGACTACTTCCTGGAAGAGGGTTTGGGGGCTGAGCCTTAGGGGTGAGTGATGCTTTGGGAGGTAAAGCAGGACGTGGACCCTGGCCTGACCATGCAGAGGACCCAGTCCCGGCTGACGATTGCAGAAGCCAATCAGACGGAAGCCAAGACTGGAGAATAGTTTGAGCCAAGCTCAGGATGGTATCTTAACTTCTCCCATGATGGGCTTGATGGGGGTGGGGTGGGACCATCTCCCTTGTAGGCTGTTTGGGGGAAGCAAGACAGAGTTGACAAGACAAGGAAACTCGAGGTCCTCGGTCGACCGCGGAGTTCGTGGTTTGGACGTGCGCTTTGGCGGGCCCTTCCCTGAGCAGAGGCGGGGGACCCTGCTATCCTCAGAAAGGCTCCACTACCCAAAAGAGGTTAAGAACCTCCAGTTTACCCACGTTAGAAGAGGTTAGAATAACTGAACAGACAGGTTAAGGGCCTTCCAGTGGCCAAAGGCAGGGAGGGGCTCTGGTGACTGAATCTGAGCCTCACCCTCACCCTGCCAGGCTGGGGCCTCTCGGCTCCCTAGGGGCTGAGCAGTGGCCTGGGCTGCCCAAAACCATCGGTGAAGCAGTTGCTGCTTCCACAGGCAAGAGAGTTAAAGTGAACTACTGCAGTAAAGTCATAACCGTCGTCCAGGAAGAGAACGGCTCTGCCACAGAAACCTCATGGGCTCCTCCACTGCAGCATTGGGCCCAGCCACTCAGGCGCAGAGCTGTCTCTTGTCACTTGCAACAGGGCACTTTGGCTGCGTCGTGGATGAGGACGGAGGGGGCACATTCTCTTCCAGGAGCAGCCCCGCCTCCAGATGGGGAATTAGCACAGGAAGAAAGTGCCGAGCGTCACAGCAGAATGCTAACTGGACACAGCATCATTACATTTTGCTGTGATGTGAGGGAGCTCCAGGCCCATCCACTTCCTGTGGTGCAGCCCTGGCCATGCCTGGGCCTAGCCACTCAAAGCAATTAAAAGAGAAGCACAGCCCAGGTTGGACAAGAAGCCACTGGCCCAGACAAGGGAGCTGACAGGGAGGGCACCCTGGCCCTGCAGGCAGGACACCTCAGGCTGCTGCTGAGTTAGAAGGACTGAAGCCACTGCCTGTCCAGCTGGACACACACACCCGGAAGCTGGAAGAATGGCCCATCCAGTTTAACTGGCAGAAGGAGAAAAAGGATGGGTCCTGTGGGGAGCAGAGGCTTTGGGATGTGCCCCAGGATCCCCACGGGGGATGCTGTTCCTTCTGGTGCTCGGCATCCATCCACGGGAGCCCTGGAGGAGGCAGAGCCTCTTTCGTGTGACAGACCCACCAGGGCCCTGTGGTTTCCAACATCCTGTGGGAGCCTAGTTTCAGACACCTTCGCTGCACCCCACGGCCGAGCTGTAGCCGTTGGTGGTGTGCTCGGCCTGCCTAGGGCCTTGCCAGGCTCCTTGAGGGGATACACACACCCGGAAGCTGGAAGAATGGCCCATCCAGTTTAACTGGCAGAAGGAGAAAAAGGATGGGTCCTGTGGGGAGCAGAGGCTTTGGGATGTGCCCCAGGATCTCCACGGGGGATCCTTGCTAGGCTCCTTGAGGGGCAGCCATCGGGGCTCCTAGCACCTGGCATGTTTCTGAGTGCTCAGAAATCACTGTTGGAGGGGAGGGAGGCAGACAGAGGGTGTCATGAAACAGCATTTCTAACGCTTGACAAAGGCTAGAACCATATTTTTTTTTTCTTTTTTCCTTATTTTGAGACAGGATCTTACTATGCAGCCCAGGCTGGCCTGGAATTTACCATGTAGCACATGCTGGCTTCAAACACTAGATCCTCCTGCCTCAAGCCTCCTGAGTGCTGGGATTATAGATATATGCCACCATGCCGAGCCCAAAACAGAACATTTCTAATCTGCCACCTTAGTTCTCTCTCCTCCATCACACTGGAGGATGGGCGCATAGCAATCAGGTGTGCAATCCCACCTGCCTTATACACAGGCTGCTGTATGCTTCCGAACTCACTACTCTTCTGTTCTACTATCATCACTGGCTCCCACTTGCTTGCTGGGGAAAATGCAGACCCCAAAGACCTTCTCACTTGACCCCACCTTGTCACCTACTTCCTTCAGTGGTCCCATATTAAATGGTTTGCTTCCGGTCACTGGAAAATGTCCCCTACATTTCCTTTATTGTAACTTTTCTCCTGTTGTTCACTCTGGACCATGTCCTTTTCCCTCTACCCCCTTCCCTGTCAGAACACATGCTGAGGCCACCTTCAGGGATGGAGTATGACTTCCTGCCTGCTGTAAACAGCCACATTCTGCTGTTTCAGGATTTGAATGACCTACCTTTGGGGGCCTTTTGACTCACAGGGAGACATTGTGGGGTACAGCTGGGTTAGAAGGCACTGTTTGGGTGACAGAAGAAAGAAGGTTAGAAAAGGGAGGGCTAGAAAAGGGGGGCACAGGGTGTCAGAGTGTAGAAATGGGAGACAGTACAGTCCTTTGGGGTTGCCTTTCAGCTGCACTACCTAGGCGACATGCTGAATTTCTCTCTGCTCTCTTGGTTCCCCTCCTTCCTAACAGCAACTGCCTATTGATGGAGTCTATCTTCCTTTTTGATGGGCAGAGGGTGAGGGGTCGACAGCTTTGGCACTGTGCCACCTTTTCCTGAGCATCAGGTCTGCAGAGATGCTTGGTCCCAGAATCAAGACCCTGATGTTGCTCCCTACTTTTAGACTTATGAGAGCGGTGACAAAGCTCAGGGAAGCCCAGCTCATTGATTCGTCTGCAAGGCTGTTGGCTTTTGAAGTGAGACAGGAAGGAAGGTTGAGGTGGAGCCCCGCACAGGAAGAGGTGAGGAGCCAGAGCTGCAGTGACAGCCGGTGGGCTCGTGGGAGTCTGCGGGAGGTGGTGTGTCTGTCGCCCCCTGGCCTGGCGTGGTCAGCGTGGTAAGCTACCCTGATCCCTCAGGCTTCCTCAGCCCTGGACAGATCCCAAGGCCGCAGGGATCTGCTGGCCTGCCACAGGCCACCCAAGGCATCCCAACACTCTCTTCTGTCTGCTGGAGCCAGGAATGTGGAGGTGGAGCCCCCCAGACCCCCCAGTATTGGCATCCATGGAGCAGCAACAAGGCCAGGGAGGTAAGTAGAGTCCAGGCCTCCTCAGTGCGGGGGGATGAAAGAGAGAAGGGACAACTGGCAGGAAGGATGGTGACTTTTAAGGCCTGAGCTACTCTGGGCAGGGGAGAGACACCAGGAAGCTGTCGCCTGGGTGCTGGGAGCTGCAGAAGCCAGACAGGCTCACAACATCAAGTGAACTAATGTGCCCTGGGATGACCCAGCACAGGCCTCAGGGGAGAAAGACCAGCTTCCCAGGTACCAGTGAAGGGGTGAGAGGAGCAGGATGCAGCACAGGCTGCTGCAGGCAGGCTATAGCGATGCTGGAACCGGCAGACCAGGCACCATTCCCACACCACCCCTGCTGTGGGCTCCCAAGCAGGCAACCTAATTCTCTGTGCTCAGTTCCCCACCTGCAACTGGAGGTAGCAACACCAGCACCTGCACCAAAGGTAATGGGGTTGAGGGAGGCGATGCAGGCAGCTCTGGGGCCAGCTCACAGCTCCTGCCCCATAAATGTCACCCTCATGTTTGTGTGGAGCTCCCGGGTGCTCCCAGTCACACCCTGGGGTGAGATGACCAGGTGTATGGTGGCTGTAGGGGTCTCCTGATGGCCAGGCTCCTGAGTCCTGGGACTCCTCCTGGTTTCCTTCCTGGGAGTGCTTGCTTCTCTGAGCGTTCCACCTTGTTCCACCTTGTCCCAGGGTGCTGGGCTTCCCAGGGTTGGGCTGGCCCTCCTGCTGGGACTCAGGTCAAAACTGTTAGGTTTGTCTACAGGACAGGTGCTACTTCCTCCTCCCCCTTGGATTCAGGAGTCAAACAGCTGACTGTGGAGCTGGAGCTACCTCAACAAGACCAAATACTGAATTCCCAGACCCAGGAATGGGGACAAGAGTGAGGAGTCAGGAAAGAGGAAAACCTAAGGAGTGATGGTGAGAGATACAGGCAGCCCAAATGGTAGCCAGAACAGAGACCCCACCCAGTCCCCAAGCTGCAGGTAGGCAGAGCAGGGCCACCCATTCAGGAAGGAGCCCAGTGGGCTCAGGCTAGGACTGAGGCCCCAGGAAGCAAAAGGCAGGACAGAAGCCAAGGGGACCTGCATCTTCTCAGGGTGAAAAGCCCTGGTGTTGAGCCTGAGGGATGGGGTCTAAGCCACACCAACACCATAGAGGCCTTTGGCCCCACCCTTACCCACAGTCAAAGCTCTGAGATGGACCACAGGAGCAAGGCTCCCAAGGAGGTGGCAGTAGCCACCCCGTTGTCCCTCTGGCCTTGACCTGCTTGATGTAGCTCAGACCCTCTGTGAATTGACCTCTGGCCTTCAGATCCCTGATGGTAACCTAAAACACAGCTGTCCTCAGTCTTCCCCTCTGTAATCTGGGTTTTCAGAGACCCTTACAGTTGTCCTGGAGCCCAGCTGTACTGGCCAGGGTTAGCGTGACCATCCCTGGTGGCATCCATGGCCTTCCCACCTCATGAGCTCAGTGGTCTGTTGTAGGTTCTGGCCTGGAGGGAGGCATCTGGGGAGGTGTATGGCGGGGAGCTTGTCCCTGCTGCATCTCTTCTCCTATCCTTGTGGGAAAAGGTGTCCAAAGTGAACACCAGGTTGGGAAGGGTGAGGGTTTCCTGTGGTGGGGGGGCGGGCTGAGCAGAGGTACCAGATAACATATAGGCCGTGCAATTTGAATTTCAGATAAACAAGAAATTTCTTAGTATATTTCAAATATTATAAGAAATATATTTATACTAAAAATATTGTTTGTCTAAAAGTAATGGGTATCTTGTATTTTAATTTGCTAAATCTGGTAACCCTCAGTCCAAGGTGAATAGGCAAGAAAGGCATTTGCTGACCAGGAGGGAGTGCTGACCCCCCAGATGAGGAGACCCCCCCCAAGATGAGGGGACCAATGGGGCAGGGTGCTTGCTGGGAGCCCCCACTTCCCAGGCACAGGCAGGTCCTACCCCTACTCGCAATCACATACACCTGCCTCTGTCTCTCCCTCCCATGTTCCTCCCTGCCTCCCTCTGACCCAGTGGTTCTTAGCTCTGGAGGGTCTGAAGATATCTGGGGAGCTTAAAACAGACACTTTTGGGACCCTATCCCAGACTAATGAAATCTCAGGGTGGTTGGACCCTAAAAATGGTGCTCCAAAGCCAGTTATGGTGGCACTTGCCTGTAATCCTACCACTCGGGAGGCTGACGCAGAAGGATGTGAGTTAGAGGCCAGTCTGGGCTACATAGTGAAACCCTGCCTCAAAAAACAAAAACAACCACCACTACAAAAAACAGTGTTCTATAGACTGTCTATATTACACAACAACCCCACTTCAAGGTACACACCCCAAAGAACTGAGATATCTTGAAGAGATATTTGTACACCACGTTCACAGCAGCACAATTTATCACAGCCAAAAGGAAGAATCCACCCAAGTGTTTCGATGAACGAGCAAACAAACCGTGGTCCATCTATGCAATGGAATATTACTTAGTCATAAAAAAGAATGAAGCACGGACCCATGCTACAGCATAGATGGACGCTGAAGACATTATGCCGAGTGACAGGAGCCAGACACAAAGGGACAAATGAACTCCCTAGAGTAACCAACCTCATAGAAACAGAAAGTAGAATGGTGGTTGCCTGGGGCTGGAAAGGCGGGGAACGGGGAATTGGGTGGTTGTATTATTTGAGAGATTACAAATGAAGCTGTTAGCAGCACTCTGGTGGCTGTGTCCCAGTGCACAGAAAAGCTTATTTCTGTTGGGCTCAGGGAGGAACTGCTGGGTTCCACCCAGAGAACATGCACCTCTAGCTTTATCACTACCACACGTTTTCCAGACTGGTTTTAGTTCGCATCTCTCTGATAATATGATCCTTTTTTTGTTATGTAGCTGTTAAGTTTTTTTGGCTCATTTCTTTTAGAAGTATTTTTTATTTTTAAAATTATTTTTAATTGACATATATTTGTACAAGCTTATGGGGCAGAATGTGAAGTTTCAGTAGGTGTGTACATTGGTTTTTTTAACTTCTTTTGGAGTGTTGGGGATTGAACCCAGGGCCTCAAGCATGCTTGACCACTGGGCTACACTCTCAGCCTACTGGCTCAGTTTTCGATTGAGCTGATTTTCCTTATTGATTCATAAGCATTTTCTGTGGTGTGCACATGTGCGTATCAGACATCTCCTAGTCTGGTTTCCTTGTTCACTTTCTGAATACTGCCTTTTAATTAGCAGACATTTCTAATTTTAACGAATCTTGATGTAGTTTTCTTTTCCTTTATGGTTGATGCTTTGTGCACTTAGTTTTTAACCTAGCTCAAGTTCATATTGATTGTGTTAGCTTTCACACTTAGACCGACAGTCCAGCTTGAATTAATTTCTGTGTATGGTGTGAGGTGGGGGTCAAGGTTCCCCGAGTGGGCATCTCGTCCTCCAGCACATACTATTACAAAGACAGTTCTTTCCCACTGAATTGCCTCGGGGCATTATTGCAGAGCAGGCGACTCTGAGCGTGTGGGTCTCTCTGGGCCTCTGTTCTGTTGCACTGGCTCATCTGTTTACCCTTGTGACAATACCTGTTATTCCTTTTTCAAAACTATTCTGGCTACTCTAGAGTCCTTTCCATTTCCATTTGTTTTAGAATTAGTTTGCCAACTTCTGCTCCCTGTCCCCCACAAAAAAAAAAACCTTGCTGGAATTTTGATTGGGATGTCACTGAAACTATAGATCACTTTAGAGAGCTGACTCTTTTTTCTTGAGCACCGATGTCTTGATAATATTGACTCCTCCAATCCATGAACCTCAGTGAGCCAATCCCTCCACTGGGTGTTCCTTAATTTCCCTCAGTAATGTTTCATAGTTTTTAGTGTAGAGATTTTACAAAGGTTTTTGCTAAATTTATTCCTAGATATTTGCGTTTTTATGGAATTTAAAAATTCAGTTTGATTTGGCGGCTGTTGTAAGTAAAAATAAAACTGATTTTTTGTGTGTGCGAGCTTGCTCAGAAGCCTTGCTAAATTCATGTACTGGATGCAACAGGTTGCTTCTTTTTTGAATTTCCTAATATACAATCATGTTAACTGTGAACAGTGACGGTTTTTTTTCTTTCCCAATCATGACATCTTCTGTTTTTCTTTCTGCCCTATCACACTGTCATCTTAATTAAAAAAAAAAACATTAAGCACAAGCAGAATTTCTAGATCAAAGATACTTAATAGCAATAAATAAAATTAAAACTCATGAGTTGGGCTGGGGCCGTGGCTCACAGTGATAGAGCTTGCCTAGCACGGGACCCTGGCTTCCATCCTCAGCACTGCAAAAATAAAAAAATCCATAATTTTGTAACTTCCACTATGTCATAGGATCCCTACTACTGCCACATTCTCTTATGTCAGTCTTTATGTTACTATAATATTTGCCCATTAGATAGAAACCAATAGCTTATGATTTTGGTTTCTTTCTTTTTTTTTTTTTTGTGGTACTGGGATTTGAATTCAAGGTCTACACCTTGAATCACTCCACCAGCTCTTATTTGTGATAGGTTTTTTTCGAAATAGGGGCCTGGGCTGTCTTCGAACCATGATCCTCCTGATGTCTGCCTCCTGGGTAGCTAGGATTACAGGCATGAGCCACTGGCTGTTTTGGTTTCTGTTGTGATCGTTATTGAGAATGAACATCTTTTCAGTATCTTGGTCACTTATATTTCTACAAATCTGTGTCTTTTCCCCCTGTTTCTATTTATGTCCATAATTCTGGTTGGGTACTTATTTCTTGTTGCTTTAGGATAGTTCTTTATCTGTGAAGGACATTAATAGATGTATGTTAATAAATAGACATTATTTCACGTATGTTGAAAATGTTGACTCCTTGCTTATGGTTTTTCTTCAACTTCTCATATGGTACCTATTATTATTTACAAACATTTCGATAACTTAACATGAAATAAGTATTTAATATTTTAATTAAATTAAGATGACGAATTTGTTAAGACTTCCTCTGGATAACTTCTGAGTTTTATGTCTTGTTTTAGAAAGCCTGTCTTTGCCAAGGAATGTATTTTAAAATATTCCTCATTTTTATTGCATTTTCATGGTTTTGGATTTATAATTTTAACTCTTTTATCCACCTGAAATTGAATTTTGTGTTTAGTGTAAAGTTTTAACTTTCTCAAACTACAAACCTATTGAAATGCCCCAAACATGTTGAAATGCTACTTTTATCATATTACCACAAAGTCCTTTACATGTAAGCAGTATAAATAGCATTGATTCCTGGGCTCTATTGTGTTTGACTTTTGTGTTTATTCTTGTGATATCACATATTCCATTTATAATATACAATGAAGGCTGTATTCTAGAAAGCAAGACTGGCTCACTAGGAGAAGTCTATTCCTGCAGCTCACAGATTAAAGGAGAGATCAGGAACACATCAGTCATGTCGCTCACCCGCAGTGGCTTCCTGTCACACCCGTAACTGGGTCTCCCCTCTGGCCTTGTCTCTTACTTACTTACTCACTGTGCTCCAGTAACTCTGGACACTTGCTGTTTCCTCTGCCGGAACGCTCTTCACATGACTGACTCTCACTTGTTTTTTTTATGCAACTTTCTCACAGAGGCCTGGCACTGTGGGTAAAGCACTGCCAACCCTTTGCCACTCACACTCTGTATTCACTTACGGCACTAACCACCATCAGAAATCCTTGTTTCTGTACTTGCTTTCTCCTCCTTCTCCTGTGCCCAGTGCCTGGTGCTTTGCTTTATCACTTTAGCCACATTCCCAGCCCTTCTGTGTTATCTTGTTTCTGAGATAGTGTCTCTTGATTTTCCTGGCTCTGCCTTCTGAGTAGCTGGAATTACAGGCATATACCACCATGGCTGACTTTGCTTTCTTCTTCTTCTTTTTTTTTTTTTTTTTTTTTTAAGTGGTGGCACTGGTAAGAACGAAAAAGACGAAAAGAGGAAAAATAAAGTGGTGGTATTGGGGTTTGAACTCAGGTCCTTCTGTTTGCCAGGCAGGCACTCACTCTACCATTTGAGCCATGCTTCCAGCCCTTGTTGCTTTAGTTATTTTTCAAATAGGGTCTCATATCCAGGTGTGCCTGTATTGCAATCCTCCTATTTATGCTTCCCGCAGAGCTGGGATGATTGGTGTGTGCCACCAAGCCCAGGTTTTTATTGGTTGAGATGCAGTCTCCAACTTTTTGCCCAGGCTGGCCTTGAATCTCTAGAATCACAATTTCTGCCTCCCAAGTAGCTAGAATTACAGGCGTGAGCCAGTGTCCAGCTTGTGTTCATTTTGCAGTCACTTTCCCACTCACACACCCTCATGGAATAAAGACTGCTCCACTTGCTCACTTTCACATCTGCAGTGCACACAGAAGAGGCCCTCAATAAGTATTTGCTGCTTGACTGACTGAATGAATGGAAATAAATTGTATCATGGTCTCAATATACACTAAGAGGTCATTGTCTGATTTGACAGATGTTCCTAATGTTTAAGGCATGTGTAAACCTGTTACAGGCAGCAAGATTATACAGCATGGCCTGGGGACCAGGGAGGCCTTAGTTTCTACACCAGCAGCTTGTCCTTAGACAAGTCACCTAACCAGTGTCTTCACCTCAATGTCCTTATCCACAAATCAAGAGAAGTAATGGTAAAGAGAACTGTCACAAGTTTTAAGTGACACAAATATAGTGTTCATTCAGGCGTCGGTGGCTCACACCTATAATCCTAGCTACTCAGGAGGCGGAGATCAGGAGGATCAGGGTTTGAGACCAGCCTGGGGAAACAGTTCTCAAGACCCTATCTCCAAAATAACCAAAGCAAAATGGACTGGAGGTGTGCTCAAGGTGTAGGCCCTGAGTTCAAACCCCAGTGCTGTAAATATATGCATACAGGGTTCAGCAGAATGGGGCACAGAATGCCTTCAGTAAGTATCACGTAACATGACCTCAATGGTAACAGGAAGCAAGGGATCTTCCCCAAGAGGAGAAGAAAACGAAGTAGAAATCTGAACAAATGTCATACCACTCCTGGTACATGTGGTCCAGAGTACAAGAAGAACTCCAGCCATAATGTCAGTAGTCAGCACTGCTCTAGAAAAGGGGGCGGAGGGTGCGTACAGGCCAATGTGGTGAAATTGCTCAAAATGAGTGCCAATTTTAAAGATGAAAACTTTCTTAATGAAGTAATTTGAAAGCTTGAAGAAAATTAACTGAAAAACCAACAGAAATATTTAATATTTTGATGGAATATGAGATAAAATACAAAATTGTCTTCTTTTACAATAACAACATTCAGAATAACAACAACAAAAATGATTTAAAAAAATCCTCAGATACAAATAAGAACTTGTTATTTGGCAAGCTCCAGATGAGAAAAAATAAAGTTTTATTTAAAGGCCCAATGAAAGATGTCCAAAAAACCACATGAATTCACATATACATCATGACTTTAATCACAGTCCCACCAGCTTTCTTTCCCCCTTGGTTTTGTGTGTTTTGGGTGGTACTGAGGTTTGAACTCAAGAACCCCGTGATTGGTAGGCAGGCTCTCTGCCACTTGAGCCACTCTGCCAGCCCTGTTTTGTGTTGGGTTTTTCAAGACAGGGTCTCACAAACTATTTTCCCTGGCTGGCTTCAAACTGTGATCTTCCTGATCTCTGTCTCCTGAGTAGCTAGGATTACAGGCGTGAGCCACCGGCACCCGCTCCTCTTGGTTTTGACATTTAGAAGAATAAAAAAGTGGGAAGAGCCAGCAGAACTGTGCAGAATTGTGGCAAGAGCGGCCTTCCTGACCTGTTTCTAGCATTCCCAAGTTAGCCCTGCTTGTTTGAGCGCCAGTTACCTCGAATATGCTGTATTCCTTAACAGTTCAACATGCCTATGAACGGAATGGCTGGAAAGTGCTATTTGACTTATCACTAAGTTTCTTCTAGCATTTTCCACATAAAAGCATTCACCCTAAGTTAAAATGCAGGATCCTCAGTGCAGATCCAAAGCCAGGGAGTCAGTTGATTCCTTGGAACTGTAGACAGCAAGCTCTTCTCAAGTTTAATGTTGAGAACCAAAGAATCAGTGGTTGTCCAGGCCGTTTTGGCTATTTCTCCACTGATGGCACCTGGATCTTTTTTTTTTTTGGTGGGACTGAAGTTTGAACTCAGGGTTTCATGCTTGCAAAGCAGGTGCTCTACTGCTTGAGCCACACCAGTAGTCCATTTTTCTTTGGTTATCTTGGAGATGGGGACCTAGTGAACTATTTGCCCAGGCTGGTCTCAAACCGAGATCCTTTATCCCAAATAGCTAGGATTACAGGTGTGAGACACTGCACTCGGCACCTGGATCATTTTTAACACAGGGCTGCCACCAGCAGCAGTGGACCATGATCTCTGCTGACTGTACATTGTGTTTTCTGTCCTAGAACCATAGATGACAAGTGGCTGATCCTCA
This sequence comes from Castor canadensis, assembly GCF_047511655.1. Taxonomy (NCBI): domain Eukaryota; kingdom Metazoa; phylum Chordata; class Mammalia; order Rodentia; family Castoridae; genus Castor; species Castor canadensis. The sequence continues at coordinate 3,073,024 of NC_133402.1, read as the reverse complement.
CCTCTGAATCTAGAGCCCTGATGGAGGGACTGCTGTGGACCCTGTGCCTGGTGAGGAGGGATGGAGGGTGGTGCAGGCTCAGGTCCTCAGCGTCTACCTGGGCTGCATTAAGGCTGCAGACCAACGTGAGCAGGTGGGACATGGCACATGTCTCTTCACATCTCTGCATCATTGTCCCCAGCAGCAGAGAATGCTGCCTGCAGGCCAGTAAGGCCCAGAAAAACTAAGGCAAGCAGCTGTGCCTCTGCTCTGGGAGACAGCTGCCCCTCCCTTCCCGTTCCTCCATCTTTCCTTCCCTTTCTCTTGTAACTAAAAGATTTTTCTGTTCAGACGACTTTTGGGTTTATAGAGAAATTGCTGGCAAAGTACAGGATTCCCATACACCTCTGCCTTCCTCACATCCCTCAGCAGAGTGGTTCCACAATCGAATCTATGCTGAACCATCAGACTCACCCCAAATCCACTTTGCACGAGAGGGCCCTCTTGCCATTGGACATTGTAAAGGTTGGACACATGCACGATGACACGTATCCACCATTACAGTGTCACACAGAGAAGTGTCGCTGCCTAAGTATCCTCTGTGCTCCTCCCCCAACCCTGGCAACCTCTGACCTTCTCACAGTCTCCACAGCTCCATTCTTTAGCCTTTTCTCGAATATTATCTAGTTGGAATCATGCCTTATGCTTCCTCCCAGACAGGCGACTTTCATTCCTCCCTCCTTTTGAGCAAACCCGTTCATCACCATTTCCAGGTCACAAATGAGGACACCAAGGCCCAGAGAGATGCTGCAGCCTCGCCAGGATCACTCCACCACTGGTAAGCAGCACAGCCAGGGTCCATGTGTCATTTTCACTGTGCTAAGAGGGTGGCCAGCAGGCCACTCTCAGGCTGGGGAAAGAGAAAGGGGGTTCCTGCCCCATTCCTGGGATTCACTAACCTGTCCTAGGCTACTGGATGGTGGCTCACCAGGCAGCAGGTTTAGGTACTGTCTTCACAGCTCCTGGCCACAATCCTGGAGCCCCTGAGGAAGCAGGGGATGCGGACGAGTGGGGGAGACCAACCAAGCCCACAGCACAGGCTTCCCAGCTGAGCAGGTGAAGGCCCTCATGGACCTGCTGGCTGGGAAAGGCAGCCAGGGCACTCAGACCCCACAGGTCCCTGCTAGGACACCTGATTCCCCACTGAGATCCCACAGCAATGGTAAGACCCCTGCCCTGGGAAGCCAACAGAAGGGTATGCACGGACCCTTTCCCCTTACCCCTGGCCCTTACCTGCCCTGCCCTCTGGCCTGTGTCCCACAGACTCAAGGATACAGAGGCACCGAGAGGCTCTACTGAGCAGGGTAGGAGGCAGCCCAGAGCCTTGTGGCCCCTCACACCGGCTGGCCAGCCTCCTGATGGTGGAGGGCCTGACAGACCTACAGCTGAGAGAGCACGACTTCACACAGGTGGAGGCCACTCGTGGGGGTCAGCGTCCCGCCAGGACCCTTGCCCTGGACAGGCTCTTTCTGCCTCTGTCCAGGGTGTCCATCCCACCACGCGTCTCCATCACTGTTGGGGTGGCTGGCATGGGCAAGACCACCCTGGTGAGGCACTTTGTCCGCCTGTGGACCCAAGGGCAGGTGGGCAAGGATTTCTCGCTGGTGTTGCCCTTGACCTTCCGGGACCTCAACATTCATGAGAAACTGTCTGCAGAGAGACTCGTCCGCTCTGTCTTCCCAAATGTCGGGGAGTCTGGCCTGGTAGTGACAGCCCCGGCCAGGGTGCTCCTGGTCCTAGATGGCTTAGATGAGTGTAAGATACCTCTAGATTTCTCAAACACTGTGGCCTGCACGGACCCCAAGAAGGACATTCAGGTGGACCACCTGATTACCAACATCATCCGAGGCAACCTCTTTCCAGATGTTTCTGTCTGGATCACCTCCCGCCCCAGTGCAGCTGGCCAGATCCCAGGGGGCCTGGTGGACCGAATGACGGAAATCCGGGGCTTTACTGAAGAGGAGATCAAGGTGTGTCTGGCGCAGATGTTTCCCGAGGACCAGACCCTCTTGAGTCAGGTCCTGAGCCAGGTGCAGGCTAACAGGGCTCTGTATCTGATGTGCACCGTCCCAGCCTTCTGCAGGCTCACAGGGGTGGCATTGGGTCACTTGTATCGCAGCAGGACGGTGCCCCAGGACACAGAGCTGTGGCCTCCACGGACCCTGTGTGAGCTCTACACTTGGTACTTCAGGATGGCCCTCGGTGGAGAGGGACAGGAGAAGGGCAAGGTGAGCCCTCGGATTGAGCATGTGGGCCATGGTGCTCGCAAGATGGTGGGGACGCTGGGCCGTCTGGCCTTCCATGGGCTGGTCAAGAAGAAGTATGTATTTTACGAGCAAGACATGAAAGCATTTGGCGTGGACCTTGCTCTGTTACAGGGCACCCTGTGTAGCTGCTTCCTGCAGCGGGAGGAGACACTGGCTTCCTCAGTGGCCTACTGCTTCTCCCACTTGTCCCTGCAGGAGTTTGTGGCAGCCATGTATTATTACAGCGCGTCCAGGAGAGCCATCTTTGACCTCTTCACTGAGAGCGGCATGTCCTGGCCCAGGCTGGGCTTCCTCACACATTTCAGGAGTGCAGCCCAGAGGGCCATGCAGGCAGAAGATGGGAGGCTGGATGTGTTTCTGCGCTTCCTCTCAGGGCTCTTGGGTCCAAGGGTCAATGCCCTGCTGGCTGGCTCTCTGTTGGCCCAGGGTGAGCACCAGAGCTACCGAGCTCAGGTGGCTGAGCTTCTACAGGGGTGCCTGCGCCCCAACACTGCAGTCTGTGCTCGCGCAGTCAACGTTCTGCACTGCCTACACGAACTGCAGCACACAGAGTTGGCCCGCAGTGTGGAGGAAGCCATGCAGAGCGGAGCCCTAGCCAGGCTGAGTGGCCCCTCCCACCGTGCTGCCCTGGCCTACCTCCTGCAGGTGTCTGACACCTGTGCCCAGGAGGCCAACCTGTCTCTGTGCCTCAGTCAGGGTGTCCTCCAGAGCCTGCTGCCCCAGCTTCTCTACTGCCAGAGTCTCAGGTGAGGACAGGAGGTTCAGAGGGTGTGGGTAGAGGAGACCGTGGAAGGACCCAGAATGGCTCCTCCGGGTTAGTCAGCGGGCACTGCCATGGCAAAGTTCCACACGCTGAGTGCCGAGCCACACAGCACTTCATTCCCTCACAGTTCTGGAGGCCAGAAGTATGAAGTCAAGTCACCAGCAGGCCCATGTTCCCTTTGAAATCCACAGGGGAGGGCCCTTCCTCCTCCTCTAGAAATGTGTCTACACTAAGCAAAATAGGCACTCTTGGCAGTGCCCCTTGGCTTATAGTTGTCTCCCACCAACCTTTGCTTCCATTGTCACATGGTGGTCTTCTTTTGTGTGTTTCTACCTTCACATGGCACTGGTCTCTCCTATAAGGACACCATTATACTGGGTTATAAGGTCTACACAAATCCAGTGTGATGTCCTCTTAACTGCGACATTTGCAGGACCCTATTTCCAAATAAGGCCACATTCCTGAGGCCCTGGAGACACCTTTTCTGGAGACACAATCCACCCCATAAGACCCTCTGAGCCATACAATGCTGACAGAAGCTACAGCCAAAGACTGTACCCTCAGCCCATGCTCTGTCCCAAGCTCTGTTGGGAGGAAAAGGTGCAGGACGGGGGTCATTCAGGACATATCCTCAGAAGTAGAACTAGCAAACTGCCTGGCAGAGGCAGGTAGTATGCAGGATTGTTGGGACAAGAGCCCCTGGACCATCCTCCCTGGGGAGGAAACTGAGGGCGCACAGGCACTGGTCCTCACCGATCACTCTAGTAGGGAAGGTCTGAGCACTTGGGGTTGCTGAGCATAGATCTCTCAGCAATGGTGCTGAGTGGGATGCAGTGGGATGCAGAGGAGAGGGAAACCCCACCTTGCCCGTGGGTCGTAGGACCACTCACTGTTGCTGCTACCCCTGACCAGGCTGGACAACAACCAGTTCCAGGACCCCGTGATGGAGCTGCTGAGCAGTATGCTGAGTGGGAAGGACTGTCGCATTCAGAGGGTCAGGTAATCCCAGCCCAGGCTACCCACCTGCCTCTGAGGGTAGAGGACTCCCTTCCCATCATCCTCTCTGCTCAGTTGGCCAGTGACACCCTTGAGGAGAGGTACTTTTGTGGTGTGTAGCTCAGGATGCAGTCTTCTTGTTTCTGTCCACTCTAAAAAGTGCCCAAGGCTCAGCTATGTCACCTGCAAGAACAGGGAAACGACCTGGTGAGGCTCAGATCCTGTTGTAGACACAGCACTGTATGTGCCACTGTGATTCAAGGGCTATTTTTTTCTCTAAGCTTCTCTCAGTGTTTGCTCTTAAATAGAATTCTAGGTACAGGATTGCATCTCTAGTTAAAATTCAACACTTTCATTCAAAAAATTTTAATTTTTCTTTTTTGTGGATCTGGGGTTTGAACTCAGTGCCTACACCTTGAGCCACTCCACCAGCCTTTTTTTTTTTTCTCATGAACTATTTTCCCTGGCTGGCTTCAAACTGTGATCCTCCTGATTTCTGCCTTCTGAGTAGCTAGGATTACAGGCGTGAGCCACAGGTGCCCGGATAATTTTAATTAAAATTTAATGCAAAATAATTTTTAAATTTAAAATAGAATTTTTAATGTTGTAATTAGGCAAAAGTTTATATGCATGCTGACTTAAATGCTCATGCAATCTTTTCTGGAATAACACTTCTGGATCTGAGCACCCTAATTTGTAATCAAATGGATGTGATGATGTAAGATAGCTTTCCAAAAAGTAGAGAGGTGATTTTAGAGAATAGGATTCAGGGAGTAGTTTTTATCCTCACACAAGCTTCTGGGTCCTGACATATTTTTTTTTTAACAGTACTGGGATTTGAACCCAGCCCCTTGTATTTGCTAGGCAGGAGCCCTACCATTTAAGCCACATCCTCAGTCCTTTGCTTTTAGTTTGTTTTTCAGATAGGGTCTTGTGTTTTTTTCCAGGGCTGGCATTGGACTGTGATCCTCCTACCTCCAGCTCCCAAGCAGCTGGGACCATAGGCATCTGCCACCATATCCAGCCCTGAAATAATCTTTATCTGAGTTAATGATACTTTAGAATGAGTCAGGAGCACAAGTAAGTCAGTGAGGATTAGAGTTCCGTGTGGCCTTGAACGAGTCATTTCTGTGCCTAAAGAGGGAAAGATGGGGTTTAAAGGGTATCTACCTGTGAGATTGGGGGTCCTAGGACCACCCTCAGGTTCAATGGTTTACTAGAAGCATGAGGAACTCAGAAACGCTGTTATACTCATGGTTAGGCTTCATTACACTGAAGGGAACAGATAAAACACCAGGAAAAGCAAAAGGTGCGTGGGGCAGGGGCCAGGAGAGATGAGCTTGAGCTTCCAGTGTCCTCTCCCAGTGGAGCTGCACAGACTGCGCTTTCTTCTCCCAGCACTGATGTGTGTGACAAGGCCCAGGGAGGGCTGATAGCCAGGGATGCCAGTCATCCCAGCCCTGCTGCTCAGAGTATTTTACTGGGGGTTGGTCACAAAGACATACCTGACCACCTGCAGGCATGACCTTAGTCTGCAGGCCCTCCAGAAGGCAAGTTGATTCTGCCTGGCCTGAGCCCCTTGCCATAAACCACACTGAGAGGTAAACTGTCCAGCTCATCTCAAGGCCCCCAGGGAAACAAACACAGGTTCTCTCAGTGGGGGTGAAGGCAAGATTTCAAGATCCAAACCCTTTTCTTGTGAGGCTTAGAGTTAATTGAACACCAGGGTAAGGGCTAGCTATTTTATCATGATTGCCTTTGCCTTGCTAGCGAAAGATAAAAAGTGTAATCTCTTCGTAAGAAAAATGTCACGACACCTGCTCGTTATTGGTATTATTTTTTCCTTCATGGGAAGCCTTAGCATTTTTAGCACATGACAAAATCATTTTGCTTGAAGGAGGCTAGATAGTACTCAGAAATGACTCTGAACAAAGCCAAACATTTCTTCTATGGCCACAAGCTCTTTTTTCTCCTCTGAAAGCTGGTCCTCAAATGCCACCTTCCTGTTTGGAATACCTAAGCCATCCTGCAAAAAACACACATGGCTGCTTGTGAAATGTTACTTATAAAACATGGCTTACATGGTCCATGCCTGTAATCTTACCTACTTGAGAAACAGAGATCAGGAGGATCATGGTTCAAAGCCAGCCTGAGCAAATGGTTCATGAGAACCTATCTTGAAAATACCCAACACAAAACAGGGCTGGCAGAATGACTTGAGTGGTAGAGCACCTACTTAGCAAGCCTGAGTACCATTACCACCAAGAAATAAACACAAACAAACAAAAACATTAGACAAGCTCTGGGGCAACAGAGGCTACACTATCTAGAATTTGAGAACATTTACAAAGAAGGTGGCTGGGATGAAAGGCCTTCAATTTTTTGTTTGGTTTTGGTTTTGGTTTTATGAGACAGGATCTCACTGTGTAGCTTAGGTTGGTCTTGAACTGTCATTCCTCCTGCCTCAACCTCCCAAGTGCTAGGATTAGGGGCCACCATGTGCAGACAGCTTTCAAACATTTCTTAAAGAACTTTTTGGAGGTGGAGGGGAAAGGAGGAATGGAAATATAATGGAGGGGGTGCACTTGTTCAAGATACACTGCACACATGTATGGAGTTATCACAATGAAATCCCCTCGTATTATCAATATATGATAATTCAAATATAAAATAAAACATTCTAAAAATAAAATAATAACAAAAAGAGAATAGGATTCTTTTGGGAGGTGTGGCTGAAGTGGTACAGCACCTGCCAAGAAAATATGAAGCATGAATTCGAACCCTTGTTCCACAAAAAAAAAAAAAAGAACTCTTTTTAAAAGTAATATATCACTGGGCACCAGTGGCTCATGCCTATAATCCTAGCTACTCAGAAAGCAGAGATCAGGAGGATCACAGTTCAAAGCCAGCCTGGGCAAATAGTTTGGGTGACCCTATCTCAAAAAAACCATCACAAAATAGGGCTGGTGGAGTGGTTCAAGTGGTAGAGAGCCTACTTAGCAAGCATGAGGCCTAAATGACTGTACAGCCTGTGGGATGATGCCTACAAAACTAGACACCTCAACAGCTCAATTTCTGAAAGTGGATACATGAAACAACACTAAATTAACCCGCCGGCATTTTGCTGGAAGCACCTTTTAAGGCACATGTAGATACACTTTTTTTAAACTTAGGTTAGTTTTGTGGAAATTCTACCATTTGTTGTTTTGTACTAGAGCAAGGTAGGATCAAAGTGTGGTGGAACTAGTTTATACCAGCTTGTGAGAGCTGAACTCTTAGATTTTCAGGAACCTTGCAAGCTGGGGGTGACTTAAATTGGGCATAAGCCAGGTGCCTGTGGCTCACACCTGTAATCGTCGCTACTAAGGGAGGCAGAGATCAGGAGGACCGCCATTGGAAGCCAGCCCGGGGCAAACAGTTAAATAGTTCACGAGATTCTATCTTGAAAAAAACCCATCACAAAAAGCAAAACAAAAAAAAAAACACGTAAAAAAATTGAGCATGGGGGAGGATTTATATCACAGAAACTGGCAAATGCTACATCAGGGTTTTTGTGTTTTTTTTTTCTTTTCCTGAGAGTCACTTTCTTTCCATCACATCACTGGCTGGGTCCATACAATACACTTCTCTAACTGTCCTAACTCTTTGCCATGCATTTGTGAAGTTTCACTGAATTCTGGCCAACTTTTCCATGCCGTCCTTTACCAGGGTGAGATTCTGTTGGTCCACTCGGGTCCTACCAGCCCAGGCTGAGGGCCTTCCCATGGCTTTCCGCTCCAGAAGTTACCTTGTCTCCACCTGCGTAGGCTCTGATGACGCTGGGCATTGTGTTGAGGAAGAGGCAATGAGACTCACCTCCTGAATAACCACTCTCCCTTTCCTTGGGCAGCCTGGCTGAGAACCAGATCAGTAACAAAGGGGCCAAAACTCTGGCCAGATCCCTCCTGGTCAACAGAAGCCTGACTGCTCTGGAGTAAGTAGGACCCCAGAGGTCACTCGAATGAGAGTTTCGAGCCATCTCCCCTCCTATGAAATGACTGGGGCCTTTTCCATCCCTCCCTGACTCCCCAGATTCCCCAGCTCATGGTAGGCTCTGAGCATGGTATCTGATTCCATTCAGAGTTTCAAGTTCCTGGGCTCCTGCAGACCACATGTCCTTCTAGGTGGCTGGAAGGACAGCTGAGCAAGCGAGGTCACAGATCCTCCTTGACTTCACCCCACAAAGCACAGAGTTTTCAGCCCTAAACCTAAAGTCATCATTCTCCTAATCTCCACATTTGGCCCAAGCCCACCACACTGTCAAGTCCTCCTCCCTTCCCCCCATCACATGGGGCTGACTTGGGGGATACTCCTTGTTTACCTATATAAGGATCTCTGTCCTGGGTCTCCCAAATATGAAATCCTAAACCCTGATGCATTCCCCCTAAGGATCAAGGGTCCAAAGATTGGTGTACTTTCAGTCCCTTCTTCCCTCCCTGGAAGTCATTTTTCCCTCTTGCTTCCACCAGCCTCCGCAGTAATGCCATCGGACCACAGGGGGCCAAGGCACTGGCAGATGCCCTGAGGATTAACCGCACTCTAGCCTCTCTGAGGTAGTGTCCCCTGCAACCTGCCCCCAAAATCTTTGCCTCAGGAGCCACCTATGGAGAGGGAGGTGATTCAAAATGGTTGGCATGGGACGCCAGCTCCCACCTCACTGGGGATCAGGGAGATTGTATCCTAAGCAAGTTACAAATTTCAGCACTATCCTCCTTTTAGTGCCCCTATAAATCCCTAAAGTCATGGTGTCAGACTTCTCTGCTGAGGTGTTTTCCAGGACACTGAAAGGCCCATTTTCCCAGGAGGTACCGATGTTTGGTGTGGTTTGCCATGTTGCTTTCAGGAGCCTGTGGTTTTATCAATCCTCAGTTGAGTGGGCACCACTGTCCTGTTTTTTCCCCCCCATTTATTTATTTATTGTTATTGAGGTGAAATTCACAGAATATAAAATTTACTATTTTGAAGTATATGGTCCACCGGTGTTTAGTACCTTCATGATGTCGGGCAACCATCACCTCTCTCTATTTCCAAAACATTTCGTGACCCACAAAGACCTTGTACCCATTAGCAGTCACTTTCCATTCTCCTCTTCCCCCAGTCTCTGGAAACTACCAATCTGCTTCCTGTTTGTATGGATTTATCTACTGTGGACATTTCATACAAATGGAATTGTATTTTGTGTCCGTCTTCCTCACTTAGCATCAAGGTCCATCCATGTTGTAGCATGGGTCAACGCCTCGTTCCATTAATGGCTGAATGGCATTCTTTATATGGATGGACTGTTTATCAGTTCATCCACTGGTGGACATTTTGGCTGTTTCTACCTTTTGGCTCTTATGAATAATGCTGCTAGGAACATTTGTGTGCAAGTATTCATGTACTTGTTTGAATTATTTTGGGTATATATCTAGGATGGAATTTCTAGGTCACATTCTAAGTTTAAGCTGTTGAGGAGCTGCCAACCTGTGTTCCATAGACGCTGGATCATTTGTATCCCCCAGCGGTGTGAGGGTTCCAGTTTCTCCACATCCTCTTGGCTCTTAGCTGTAATGAGGACTATGAATGGCTTTGTTATCGTTTGATCCATGTACAGCATGGGTACTTTGTTCTCAGTTGGCAAGCAAGTGCTTAGCGACTGGGTGTGTGAAGGGCGGACTGTCCTCCCTGTGGGGTGGGCAGTGAGAAGGGCAGACTTGGTAGAGTTTCTTCTCACCAATGTCAGCTGCTGCTCCTCTTGGGCCCTTAAGAGAGCCTTGCCCCATGGAGGTGCCACACTGTAGTGGGAGTTCAGGCCACCGCTGAGCATTCTCTTCTGCTCCATCAGTGCCACGCCCCTTCTTGCCTCCACAGTCTCCAGGGCAACACGATCAAGGATGATGGCGCCAGGTGCATGGCCGAGGCCTTGGCCTCCAACCAGACTCTCTCTGTGCTGCAGTGAGTGGACTTGCCCCCTCTCTCTTCTCCTCTCTTTCCTCCCTCCCTCTCTCCTGTTTGGCTTCTGTTTGTTTCCTACAAGAGTGAACAGGTTGGGTCATCCTGAAGTTTTCTGACCTACCTGGAGGCTCCTGGAAAACAAGATACTCACTGCTTTTCTAGATAATAGGTGAGGGAACATTACTGAAAATAAAACTTCCTGCCAACCCAGAGAATCCTCTCACAAACGTAAGCCTTATTATCAAAGAAGCATTTACCTGACTGCAGTGTGCATTATAGGTAACCTGTGAGTGAGGTTGCAAAGACAGAAAGAACTCTGATCCTTTCCTGTAGCTCAGTAGATACAACCCACTCCACTTGTGTTCTCAAGGTAAACGATAAATGTCCTTAAGTAAAAGGACCTGACAGTACCACATAAGCATCACACATAGCTTATCCTGAATTAACCAGATAATTGAGGTGACCACCCGTCTGTGTACACCTAACTGATCTTCCAAGGGGAGGAAAAAGAAAACCTTCTTTATGACAATCAGGTACTTCACTACTTAGAGCCAGGTGCTCAGAATAATTCCCACAATGGCAGGGAGATGGTGACACTGCTTTCCTTGATGCTTACCTTTCAAGAGAAGGCCCCCGTATGCACATATGAATAATAAAAAAATTAATTAATTAAAAAAAAAAAGAGAAGGCCCCACCCTTAGAAAGACACTCACAGGCTATGAAATTGGCAGGAGACTGATGGAGCTCTTGAAGGAACTTGACCTATCTCAAAGGCAATCTCAAGTTTCCTCAAGGAAGTAGTCTGAGAAAAGGGAAATGTCTCTTTTCTTTTTTGGAAAATTACATTTTTTTAAAAGGTTGGTATTTAGTTCATACAGGAGAGGTCCTTCCTATCCGTCCTTCTGTGCCTCTCCCCAGGGTGGTTTCTTAAGGTGGGAGGCCAACTTTTGGCTGGTCTAGATGGGAGGTAGACTGGTGGGTGAGACTAGCATGTGAAATCCCCAGCCAGTTCAGCACTATTAGCCCCTTACAAAAGGCCTCAGCTGCCCTTGTCCCTTACCAGACTTTTTGTGAGACCCCTTTCCACTGCTGTGATAAGCAGAGGGAGCGCCTTGCTTGTCTCTGACCTCTTACCCTGAACCCAGACTGTCCTTGGCATAGGAATGGCTGTGGATGACTTTGCTGATGGGCCCCTCTCCTCTCTCACAGCCTACAAAAGAACACCATTGGGCCCATGGGAGCCCAGCGGATGGCAGATGCCCTGAAGCAGAACAAGAGTCTGAAGGAACTCATGTGAGAAATGCCAGAGGGTCAAATTGGCACTCAATGCTTAGCACAAAGCCAGTCCATTCTAAATGTCTGTGAGCATGGCAGTGGGTGAATGGAAGGATGGATGGATGGAAGGAAGGATGGATGGATGGATGGATGGATGGATGGATGGATGGATGGAAGGATGGATGGATGGATGGAAGGATGGATGGATGGATGGAAGGATGGATGGATGGATGGAAGGATGGATGGATGGATGGATGGATGGAAGGATGGATGGAAGGATAGATGGATGGATGGATGGATGGAGGTAAATGTGGGTGCAGGATAGCTGGTTTTGGACTTCAAAGCACTGAACAAGGAGAATGGAGGCCCAGATTCCCGGGATTAGGTGAGGTCTTCTTAGGCTCACACTGCTGCCTTGCCACCTTGTAGAAGAAATAGCATTTCTTGGCCCTCTTTACCTGAAGTACACAAACACCTCTCACTAAGGGTTGATGCTGACCCCTGCCCTTGCAAAGAGAAGCAAGGAGGACTTTGAAACTTTGATCTCTTACAGGTAGCAGGTAGTCACTTGCAGAGACTACAGATCAACAGGACTCAGGCAGAACACTGCACTGGGCACCCTTGAGACAACAGAGATGGCCTCCCAAGTTTACCTGAGCTCTGACCCCCCAGGCCAGCCCTGTCTGGTTACTCTAGGAATATGACTTACCAGCATGTGTCTCCTGCAGGTTCTCCAGTAACAGCATTGGTGATGGAGGTGCCAAGGCTCTGGCTGAGGCCCTGAAGATGAACCAAGTCCTGGAAAGCTTAGAGTGAGTCTGCCTGACCACCCCTTCTAGGAGTTACACTTTCTCCTGGGTTCTGCAACAGCTAGCGGCTGGCAGAACCCTAACAACCTGAGCCTACTCTCTGCCCCTCCATCTGCCTCTCGTCCCACACCATCCACTCACCAGCTTCATTTCTTTGGATAGTAGGGGTTAGGGTTGGCTCTAGAGTTTCCAGAATGATAAGTCCCAAGTGCCCTTGTTAAGTGAGCACAAGTGACTGAAGAGGGGCCTTGGTAGGGCAGTGGGGGAAGCTGGGTGACTCTGCTCTGGGCTATAGGGCTAACATATCCTCTGAGGAGGTTCAGAGTCATCCATGTGGCTGAGTCGAAATCTTGGGGCTGTGTGAAACCTACCTTCCCTAACCTGGCAGGAGCTAGAAGGTGGGACAGTGGAAGAGAAAAGAGGGCTGAGGAAAAGAGCAGTTTCCAGGCTCCCCAGCTCCCTGTTGAACCCAGTGCCTGTGGTCTGAGGCTGGACCAGGTGGTTCCCTCTGGGTCCTGGGATGGCCATGCCCCATCCTCTCTCTGCAGTTTGCAAAGCAATTCCATCAGTGACACAGGAGTGGCAGCTCTGATGGAGGCCCTCTGCACCAACCAGACCCTCCTCAGCCTCAAGTAAGTCCTGGCCTTCTTCCAACCATGATGTTCGTTTGATCGGGGGAACTCGGGGACTTTGGGACTTGGAAGGAAAGGTTGGGACTGGGAAGCCTGATGTGGGGAAATCTGTGGTCAGGGAAGGCTTGGTCCTAGAATTTGACACCCTGTCCCTCTTCCTTCTCTCTCAAGATAGCAGGGGACAGTTGTCCCCAGTGGGCTGCTCTGCTCTCCCTTCCTATGTGCAAGTCCTTCAGGTGCTAAGTATACAACCTGTTTCATGAACTTCACACCGCTGAGGTCCTGTGGTCCTGTTCTACTGCTCCTGGATGTTCTCGTTTAGTTTTGTTTTTTTTTTTGCAGCACTGAGGTTTGAACCTAGGGCCTCCTGCTTGCTAGGCAGATGCTCTGACCACTGCCAACCTTTTTTTGTAATGGATCTTTTGAGATAGGGTCTCATGACCATTTCCCATGGGGCTGGCTTCAAACTGTGATGCTCCTGATCTCTGCCTCCTGAGTAGCTGGGATTATAGGTGGGAGCCACCGATGCTGGGCTCATACAGCTTTTTAAGGAAGATTTTTATTGGCATATATTAAATTGTACCTAGTAAGAGGTTTCATCATGACATTTCCATAAGTGCATATAAAGAACTTCAATCATATTCACTCCCATCTATTCTCTTTATCTTTCTCCTGCTTCCTCCTCTTCCCCTACCTTCCCATCTCCCTAGTAGTCCCCCTTTTTACCTTCACGACCTTGGGGTTTTTTCACTCCCTAGTTTTCACGTGATACTTGTCTTTGTGGGACTGGCCTTTTTCACTTAACATGATTACTTCCAGTTCTGTCCATTTGCCACCAAACAATTTCATTCTTAATGGCTGAGTAAATTCTATATATATATCTCCATCAGCTGATGGGCATCTAGGCTGATTCTATAATTTGGCTGTTGTGAATGCTGCCATGATAAACACGTATGTACAGGTGTCTCTATAGTAAGCTTTGATCCTTTGGGGTTTACACCCAGAAGTGGTATGGCTAGGTCGCATGAGGAACCTCCATATTGATTTCCATAGTGGCTGGGCTAATTTACATTCTCCCAGCAGTGAATAAGAATTCTTTTTCCCTTGTGTCTTCAGCAGTGTTTGTAGTTTCTTGATGACAGCCATTCTGACTGGGATGAGAAGGAATAATCTTAATGCAGTTTTGATTTGCATTTCCCTAATGTTGAACTTTCTTCATGTATTTGTCATTTGAAGTATCTGTTCAGTTCATTTGCCCATTTACTGATGGGGTTATTTGTTCTTTTGGTGTCTGAGTTTTTTAGTTATTTATTCTGAATATCAATCCCCTGTCAGACGAATATCTGGTGAAGATTTCCTCCCGTTCTATAGGCTGTCTCTTCATCTTGATTTTTTTTTTCTTTGAAGCAGCTTTTTAATTTGATGCAACCCCATTAGTCAATTCTTGTTCTTACTTGCTGAGCTCTTGGAGTCCTGTTCAGAAAGTCCTTGCCTGTGTTTTGAAATGTTTCTCTTATATATTCCTCTAGAGTTTCAAAGTTTCAGGTCTTTGATCCATTAAGAGTTGATTTTTAGTGAGAGATATTACTCTGCTTGGGTTTATTTTCAGGTCTTCCATTCTGTTCCATTCATCTGTCTGTTTTTGTGCCAGTACTATGATGTTTTTGTTCCTATGGCCCTGTAGTGTAGTCTGAAATCAGATATTGTGATAGCTCCAGCATTACTCTTTTTGCTTAGGATTGTTTTGGCTATCTGGGGTCTTTTGTGTTTTCATAGGATTTTTTTCTATTTAAAAAATCTAGATGAAGAATGTAATTAAAATTTTGATGGGGATTGCACTGAATTTGCATATCGCTTTTGGTAGTGTGTCCATTTTAACAATATTCTGCTGATCTACGTACATGGGAAGTCTACGTTTTCTTTCTTCAATGCTTTACAGTTTTCATCATAGATGTCTTTAATCTTGGGTTAAGTTTATGCATAAATGTGGAATGATTTCATTTTGTTCTGTTTTAAGGATACTGTGACTGTGGCTACTTTCCTGACTTTTCAGCGAGTTCATTGTTAGTGTATAGAAAAGCTACTTTTCCCTAATGATTGTCTGGATTTCAGTTGTAACTCTTGTAATGTCACTTTTTTCAACTCCAATTTTATTCATTTGGGACTTTTCTTTTTTCTTTTAGTTGGGTTAAGGGTTTGTCATTCTTGTTTACTCTTTCAAAGAACCGTTTCATTTCTATTGTTCTTTTCATCTCTACTTTGTTAATTTCACCTGATCGTTATGATTTCCTTCATTCTACTAATTTTGGTCTTTGCTTCTTGTTTCTAAGATTGTGAGATTAGGTTCTTTAGTTGAGTTCTTTCTGATTTTCAATGTAGGCATTTATAGTTGTAAAGTTCCCTCTTAGAACCACTTTCATTATAGCCCATAGGTTCTGGTATGTTGTGTTTTCATTTTCATTTGCTTCTAGGAATTTTTATTTACCCTTTTTTATTTAATGACCCATTGACCATTTAAAAGCATATTTTTCAGTCTCCATACGTTGGTATATTTTCTGTAATTTTCTCTTGCTGTTGATTCCTAATTTTTTTCCAGTGTGGTCTGATAAAACACAAGAAATTATTTCAGTCTGCTTGCATTAAGATCTGCTTTACAGCCAAAACATTTTGTTTTAGAGAAAGTTCTGTGGGATGCTGAGAAGAATAAGTACTCTGTGGCTGTTGTGGGTGGAACATTCTGTAAATGTCTGTTAAGTCCATTTGATCAACAGTGCAATTTAATTCTGAAGTTTCTTTGATGATTTTGTCTGGATGACCTATCTATTGGTGATAGTGGGGTATTAAAGTCACCCACTATTATTGTGTTGGGATCTGTGATTTTATGTCTAGTAGTGTTTTTTTTTTTTTTTTGGAGTTTTTTTTTGTGGAACTGGGGATTAAACCCAGGGCCTCGTGCATGCTAGGCAAACATTAAACCACTGAGCTATATCCCCAGCCCTGTCTAGTAGTGTTTATGAAATTGGGTATGCTGATGTTTGGTATATATTTGTTTACAATCATTATATCCTCTTCATAGATTGATCTCTTTATCAACATGAAATTACCTGTGTCTCTTCTGACTAAATTTGATTTGAGGTCTTCTTTGTCAGATATGTGTATAGCTACTCCTGGCTTGCTTTTGAGTTTCATTTGTTTGGAATATCTTTTTCCATTCTTTAATCACATATAAAAGCACTTGCTGGTGAGGTGCATTTCTTATAGGCAATGAATGATTGGGTCTTGTTTTTTAAATTCAATCTGCTAGCCTGTGTTTTTAAATTGGAGAACTGAGACCATTAACATTCACTTATTATTGAAAAATATGACTAATTCTTGTCATTTTGTTGTTTTCATGTTTCTTTCCTAATCTATTCCCTAGTGAGATACATTCTTATCTCTAGTCTCATGATTGTGCTATTTTCCTGATCTCAGTGTAGGATTCCTTTAAGGAACTTTTACAGTGCCGCCTTAAGTGGTCACAGATTTCTTTAGCTTTTATCATGAGAGATTTTTATTTTTCTGTCAATTATGAAGGATAGTTTTACTGGATATAGTAATCTAGGTTGGTAGTTTCTTTCAGGGCTTGAAGTACATCGTTCCACGTTCTCCTTTTAGAGTTTTTGTTGAGGAAGCTTCTGTAATTCTGATGGATTTGCTTTTATTTGTGACTTGGTGCTTCTCTCGTGGCTTTCAATATTCTTTCCTTGTCTTAGTTAATGTCTTAACTATAATATGGCACAGATTCTTTTCTGGTCTTGTCTGTTTGGTATTCTAAAAGCCTCCTGTACCTGGATGATCATTTCTTTCCCAAGATTTGGGAATTTGTCTGTTACTATTTTATCAAATGTTTTTATGACTTCAGCTTGTACTTTTTTCTTCCTCTATGCCCATGATTCACAGATTTGGTTGTGTCTGTTCTGCTCATACTTTTATATTATTGTCTGAATGTTCTAATTTATCTACCTTGTCTTCAAGTCCTGACATTCTATTTTCAAGTTGACCCAGGCTTTCAATTGTGTACCAAGAACCACTGCTGGCCCCAGTGAGCTCTGTTGCCTGTAAGCCAAGCAGGTTCACTCCACAGACCCCCCAATTTTCAACAAATATCCAAACCTAGCAGTGTTCCCCAAATGTGTTGAAGAATGAGGAAAGCAAACAGAACACAGTTTTGCACTGGAGGGGGAAAACAGAGGGAGCCTAACATTCTGCCTTCCAGTCTCAGCACTTTCCGGCCTTCTCAGCAGGAAAGAGGCTGGGGAAATTGAGTGATCTGGAGGACCGGGGCTCAG
Organism: Castor canadensis; assembly: GCF_047511655.1. Lineage (NCBI taxonomy): Eukaryota > Metazoa > Chordata > Mammalia > Rodentia > Castoridae > Castor > Castor canadensis. The sequence goes on along the minus strand of NC_133402.1, from coordinate 3,055,942 downwards.
AACTCTCAGTCCTACCTGGCAGCAAAATCTGTACCCAGTAAGCAGGCAGCTTTGGGTGTCAAGCAATCTGCCAGCCATTGGCTTGGAACTCTATTTCCACAGTGATCTTCATATCATGGGGATTGCTCCTTGCAACAGAAGTTTGAACCACCAATCGCTATGCCCTTCGCTGCCTGAGCACCTTGCTGCTTAAACTTCTCAGTGGGCCCACACCAGGCTCTCTCTCTCCACAATCACTCCTCATGACCAGAGACCTCAGACACTGGGGCAGGTTGTCCCCAGACTCCCTGACCTGCAACTGTTCCTTGTTTTCAGGTCCCCAGAGTGGCTCAAGACTCAAACCACAGGCCCTCTCAAGAGATGGCACTTGGCTATAGTGCTCTGAGATATGGGGAGCAACAAAATGGGAGTCACTGTCACACCAACTGAATTTAATTTATGGCTTGTGAGAACTGTGGGCTTATCCTGAAGCTAGGTCTGCTAGTCTGTTGTTACCAGGTTTACCTTGTGATTGTGGCTTTGGCTTCCCACCATGGAGCCAGGGTTGAAGCTATGAACTGTTTGCTACTTTTCTCTGCATAGTTTTTTTTTTTTTTTTGTCTTTTCTTTTTTGGTGCTGGGATCGAACCCAGGGCCTCACGCATGCTAGGCAAGCGCTGTACCACCGAGCTACATCCCAGCCCTATTTCTCTGTTTTTTTTTCCAGCTGTCCTGCCACTTCTTTTGTGACTCCTGATGCTGTTCTCTATTTCTCTTTGGAAGTCTCTCTTAACTCTTCTCATTCTCAGAGTCACACAGAAGAAGTCTGCCATCATGCCCCTCCAACCTTCCCTGTTTCATTGATGGACAATGAGAACACCAAGTGCAGAAACTTGGCTGGAGCCCAGGCTGGAATAGGCTTCTTTACACCTCAGCCCAGATTGATCAGGAGGTTTCTTGGGCTGCAGAAAGCTTAAACACCTGGTCTTGTCTCCCACCAGAGACCGTACCTGCTCAGTCAGAATCTCAGGGTCTTCTCTCTTTCCTCAGCCTGCGAGAAAACTCCATTAGCCCCGAGGGAGCACAGGCCCTTGCTCAAGCTCTCTGCATGAACAGCACCTTGAAGCACCTGGAGTATGTGGTGGGGCAGAGGGGAGGCCAGGGGAGGCAGGGGGACTGTACTTCCTCAGGCTCACTTATGCCCATGGTCTGGACTGACGAGAGCCAGGCCCTTGGTGCCCTCACCATTTCACAAGGTTGGAGGACATGGGTGGGGAGGGGCAGTGAGGAGACCAGGTGCTCCATCATGGTATAAATTATACCTAGATGAGGACAGTGGGATGGACTCACACCAGGGGAGGGACTAGCATGTGTCGGGGGGCACTCTGAAGGGTTAATATGGGGCCATGCTATCAGGCAGTGTAACTCCACTGTAATGTGGCTGTGAGATCTGTCACCACACCCACTGAACTGAGCCTGGGACATCCTCTGGGGTTTTCAGGGTTTGGTATAACGCTCCAGGGCATGTGCCTGGCACACCAAAGTTCTCCACAGACGTGAGATAACTAACATCAGTGCACACATGGTGTGCCCCTTGGAGGATGGGGGAATGGTTGGGATTCCCTAGTGACAAAAGACAAGGGCCTTCACAGTAGGCTCCCACTCACTCCTGCTTCCTTCCTCCTAGTCTGACAGCCAATCTCCTCCACAACAAGGGTGCCCAGGCCATCGCAGTGGCAATGGGAGAAAACCGTGCGCTCACGTCACTTCAGTGAGTCACTGCCACCACCCCCACCCCTTCTGTAGAGCTGCAGGGCCACACCCAAACTATGGTCCTTCTGACCTTGGCTTTGTAACCCCTCCCCAAGATTCCAAGGGTCTTTGCAATCTGCCCACCTCCATGATGTGCCCCATCCTGGGTTAGAGTTCCTGAGGCTGATCCTCAGGCAGACCCAGGCTAGAAGGTGAATACCATGGCTGTCCCTTGGGGTGACCCATGCTTTAAGCAGGGGCTATTTAAAGAGTATTTGAGCTTATCTCTGTGGCCAACACTAACAGAAAGTGCACAGTGACCCTCTGGGGACTGAGCCTGAGGGAAGCTGTAGGAATTCTCTTGCCACAGCCTGTTGGACCTCACCCGACCCAAGACCCTTCAGGGCCTCCATGGCTCTGCCCCTCAACCACATAGTCACATGTTTGTGTCTGCCCAGTCTGCAGTGGAACTTCATCCAGGCCAGTGCTGCCAGGGCCTTGGGACAAGCACTCCAGCTCAACAGGAGCCTGACAAGCTTAGAGTAAGTATGGCCTGCTGAGGATGTGGGAAGGGGAGTACAGGGGAACTTGAAAACTCAGAGCCCCCCAGGTACAGTCTCCTCTGCCATAAGCAAGATTGTCTCAGTCCTCATCTGCTTTTAAAACAACCTTAACTGAGAAACAGTCCACATACCATACATAAAATCCACCCATTTACAATGTATAATTCACTGGTTTCCAGTTGTACAGCCATCACCACAATCTTAGGACACTTCCATCACCCTAAAAGAAACCCTGTACCTATCGGTGGTCATTCCATTTTCTCCTCCACCCACCCTTGGAAAACATTAATCTATTTGTCTCTATTAATTTGCCTATTCTGGACATTTGATATAAATCCAATCACATGTGTTTTTTCTGGACCTACTTTTTGTGTGTGACCTGGGGATCAAACCCAGGACCTTAAGTATGCTAAGCACACACTCTACCGTTGAGTTACCCCCAAGCACCCATCTTTCACTGGGTGTTTTCAATACATGAGTCAGTACTTCATTCCTTTTAATGGCTGAGTACTATTCCATTATGCAGCTACACACATTTTATCCATTTGTCAGCTCATGGGAATTTGGGTTGCTTCTACTTCTTGGCTGTTATGAATAATACTGCCATGAAGACTTCCGCAAGGATTCTGTGAGGATATATGCTTCATTTCTCTGGGGTATAGGCCAGGGAGTGGAATTGCTGGGTTAGCTGTTAACCGACACTTAACCTTTTGACTCATCTGCTTCTACTCTGGCCATCTCTTCCCCTTCAGCTTTCAGGCTCTCTCTTCCCTCCTCTCTGGCTGGTCCTTCTCATCCTTTCTCCTGTCACACTCTTAGATATGGGGTCTTCAGTATTCTGGTCAGGCCCTCTCCCCTTGAATGGCCTTCCCTTTCTTGGAGCTCTCCTCTCTCAGGGTTCCAATGACCCCAAATTTCCAATGATGTGACATCCACATCCCACCTGTCTTTCCATGCTCCCTCTGCATGTACCCTCAGTACATTCAGTACATTCTCTCCCACAAATCTGCTTCTTGGTTCCCCACCTGACTCCTGGAACCAACCAACCATTCAACTTCCAGCTCAGTTCTCCCTCCCACTGTTCCTCCTATTTCCCTTGACTGCCACCAACCACCCCAGCCAAACCATCACTCATCGGTGTCACCACACAGCCTCCATATCCAGGTTCTCCCTTCATATTGCTGGCCAGAGAGCTTTCCAGAATGTCCCTCTGTTCCCACCCAGGGTGTGATCCTTAAATGGTTGCCTGGTGCCTGAAGAGTGAAGTGTGAGCCCTCAAGTGTGGCTTCCAAGGCCCTAGAAGGTCTCCCAAACTTAGATTCTCACCACTCCAGGAACTTGGCTTAATCTCCCAGGGTTCCTTAGATGTGCCAGCCTTACCTGTCTGTCTCACCCCTTAGGTGGTTGCTTAGACCTATTCCTTCTGGGCACGCTACTGGGGGTAGAGACCTTGCTGGTCTTCCCTGCAGTCTGCAGGTGGCCTATCATAACTGATCATTTAATCGTGTCTTCCCACCTGAGTTCCAGCAGTGCAGAGCTGGGCCCGCTGCCTTGTACACTTAGTACACTTGGCACACACAAATGTTTGCTAAAGTAACTAATGCAAACTGCACCCCAAACATGTCAATGTCCCCTTGACCTAAACAGTCATTTACTGTTCCAGGGCCTGCCATTTGGAAGTGGGGAAAAGATACAGAACCGTAATCAGTAAGAATGCCTATAACTTGAGGGTTTCAATTTTCAGTTGGCTTTGAAAAACACATTTTATCCCAAACCCGTGTTAACAGTAATTCCCATATGTCCCTTTCCTTGCTTGCTTCTGATGGTTCATTCAAGCTCATGTAGACCCCAGAACCCTCTCAGGGTTAATTATGAGGCCACGGGCAAAACGGCTGCTCAGGGCAACTGGAAGTATGCCTAGTGTGTGGTCTGAATTAAATCCAGATTGCCCAAACCAGGCAGGTCATTGCCAGAGTGCTATTCCTTGTCCTCTATGTGCCAAGGGGTCATGCTCTGTGTTCAGCTTACAGGAGAATGCGATTGGTGACGAAGGAGCTTCTGCAGTGGCCAGTGCGCTCAAGGTGAACACAGCCCTCACTGCTCTCTAGTAAGTCCTAGATGTGCTTGGAGCCCAGGAGGCCAGCCCCTTCACCCTCCTCTCATGTCACACACCATCTTTGCTTACCAGTCAAGGAAGGCATGTTTGGCTTTCCTAATATCAGCAACTGAGGAATCAAACTTCTAGAAAGAATTAGGGGCACAGTGAGCATTCTTCTCCAGGAGACCACCTCAGCATCCGTATCTTGTTCTTAGTCTGCCCTTGCCAAAAAATGGAGAGTATGGAGGGAGGTTGAGTCCAGAATAGGCACGAGAGTGGGAGCGACCCCACCTGCCTGCATTGACTGCATCTTCTTTATAGCCTCCAGGTAGCCTCCATTGGCACCCAGGGGGCCCAGGCACTGGGAGAAGCCCTGGCTGTGAACAGGACATTGGAGATTCTTGAGTGAGTATTCCTGTCTCCAGTGATGGTCTTTTGCCCAAAGAAATAAAACTAATGATTCAAAAGGAATAAAGAGGAAATGTCAGTTTACCCAGAAGCTCGCTGATCATTTTCATATCTGGTCAAGTGTGCCCCAAGTTCCCCATTCCCAGTTTATGCCTTTTCCCCGAAGTCACTATAGTTTATCCTGCTCTCTGGGATGGCCTTGCCCTGGATGAACATGTCTAGAGGCCATGCCTGTTTAGGTCCCTGAGGTACCCAGTAGCCATGAATCTTGTCTAGGAGAAGGCCAACTTCTGGTATGGGGGCTCAAGCTGTATGTGGCTCTCAGGAATGCCCATGTCACCTCTGCTTTTGAGAACTCTTGTGATCCTAGCAGACTGGATCGAGAGGTGCCTCTCCAGTTTTTCCATCTTTGAAATGGAAAAGGAGAACGAGAGCTCCAAAAAGGCACCTAGGCTGAGACAGCCTCACCTCTTTCTTGTGTGTCCTATTCCCTTAGAGCTTATTTCTGTTCTGTTGTGCAGCAGTGAGGAAGGAGTGACTCTCATCTCCTGTGACTGGGAAAGTCCAAGCAACACCACAACCTTCTGAAGTGGTATAATTGTCACCAGTCTGTCTCTGCACCTTAAGTTTTCTGTTCTTCCTGACAGCTTACGAGGAAATGCCATCGGGGCGGCTGGAGCCAAGGCCCTGGCAAATGCTCTGAAGGTCAACTCCAGTCTCCGAAGACTCAAGTAAGTGCCTGTGGAGACCTGCCTGCATCCCAGAGCAGCACACTGTGCTGGTCTTCCCCTGGAGTAAAACACTCCTGATTTCTTCTATCTGCTTCCATGTGGATGTGAATGACTCACGCTATTCTGGTTATTACAGTCACATTCATTGCAATTGGTTGTTCATTCTGCTTAAGTCACAGTTACTTAAAATCTGTATTTATGGTCTTGGGTAGGGCACCTGGCTACTTGTAAATATCAGTCTCAGGGGTCAGATGCCACCTAGAAGTTGCTATGGTGCCTATGGGCATATCAACCCCAGAACCACTTGCCCCTCTACTGCTCCCACAAGGTAAGGCAGTGTTGCCTCCTCAAGGCCATTTCTTTTGTCCTGATGGTTCACCATGGCATCTCCATCTCTTCTCTACCTAGTCTCCAAGAAAACTCCTTGGGGATGGATGGGGCCATATTCATTGCCAGTGCACTGTCTGGAAACTGCAGGCTGCAGCACATCAAGTGAGTAGACTCAGCGGCATCTGCCCTTTGGAGCCACTCTTACCCACTCTTAGAATTGCTTCCAGATCAGGCCCTGTCTTTAGCCCAATTCTAGGAGTGAGCTGACACCTAAGAGCCCCAGCAACCCCACAGGTGAATTCAGTCTAAGGAGCGTGCTAGAGCCTTGTCTGTGAGAAGTTCTGGAAGGGCAAAGGCTCCACAGAGTCCTGCATTTGCTATAGTCACGATCATTCGACTCAAAAAACCTGTGGGTGTCAAGCTCTGACCTAGTCTTTCTATTCTAGTCTCCAGGAAAATCTCATTGGGGAATCTGGTGCTAGGATGATCTCAGAGGCTATCAAGACAAATGTTCCTGCATGCATTGTGGAAATGTAAGGAAATCAAGTTCCTGGTGGATCACGCAGGACCAGTAGAGACTCAGCTGGAAGTTTTCAAGCAGAATGAATGATCTCCAACTTCTGTGATCCAGAATGCTGCTGGCCCAGCACCAGAGCTGTTCTCCTGCAGGGAGAAAGGAAAGGAGCTACCAAAGGAAGTCATGGGCACTTCTCCTGCCCAGGTTCAGGGTGGAAGGACACTCTGCCATGGCACAGAGAGGAGAGGAGCTGCCACCAAGGGACTCGGGGACAAAGCCTGAAAACTCAGCAATGTTGGAAGCTGGTCCCAGCTTTTTTATACCCTGAGTCCTTTATGTGCCCCAACTTAAAACAAATCTATCTCTGCTCCTTTTTACTCAGGTGGTGAACGTCACCCTCTCTTCTGAAGTTGCCAGCTTCAAGCCCATTAAGAACATCAGCTTGGCAGGGGTGACAATGGAGACCCTTCATCCCTGTCTCAAGAAGAAAAGGCTTAGGTTGTCATCTTTACAGGCTTAGGGAGAAATTATAGGAAGTTTGTGAAGAGAAATGAAGGGTTAATTCTAAGATTCTGGAGACAAAGAAAGGTCTTCAAGGGCTTTGCCTCTCATTCATTATGAGATCTCTCTCTGTGGAGTTGAGAGCTCTGCAGAATGGAGAGCTGGGAATGCTGTGCCCTGTACAAACTGAGCACTAGAGAAGCCTGAGGGGCCAGAACTGTGGAGAAAAAGCCCCATTAGAATGAAAAGGAAGCCCCCCCTACCCCACCGCCCCCAGCCCAAGTCTCTCTAGCATTCCTCTGACAAGGCGTTACAGCTTGCTGGCTGGCAGAGGAGAAATATTTCCAAGGCCCTACCTGCCTTACAGAGCGGGTCGAAAAGGAGAATTTGGAATTGAGGCAATAAATCATTAACTAGACCGGTGGGTTGGTTTTGTCTTGTTCTTATTTTCAGTTTTGGACAGTGTCTTATTGCTACAGGGTCAATAATATTTTCTTCTGCAGTATTCATTATGTTAACTGCATCTTGCACATTTGTCACCTCAGACTTTTTTTGTTAAGTCTCTGGAAGTTCTGCTTGAGATGACCGGTGGGTCTCAGCTTCCATAGCTCTAACTCTAACATCTCCATCTAGTCTTTTTTTTTTTGGTGGGCCTAGGGTTTGAACTTGGGGCTTTGTGCTTGCAAGGCAGGCTCTCTATCACTTGAGCCATACCTCCAGCCCATTTTGTTCTGGTAATACTGGAGATGGGGTCTCTCGAACCATCTGCCTGGGCTGGCCTTGAACCATGATCCTTCTGATCTCAGCCTTCCAAGTAGCTAGGATTATTCATCTATTTTTTATGTCCCCCCCACCAATATGTTGCCATCTCATCCAGTCTGGTCTCTACTTTAGTTGTTTTTAACCTTGTATGTTTACCTCCTCTGAAATTCTCTCTCATTTTAGTGGAATTTCACAAGAGGACAGAGACAAAATAATATATTCTGTCTGCCAGGTTTAACTGGAAGTCCCTACTGCTTGCATATTTCCAAGTGATTACTGGATATTGCCACCTGGATGTCTAAACAGCATGTTCTCCAATTTCCTCCCGGTGCCTACCCCTACCTGCTATTCCTGTTGTACCTCTCAGGTTAACAAACACCCAAACTAGAATTCCCATCTCCTGCAATTTCACTTCTTTAGCTTGCTTCCCCATATAAATGGTCTCTTCTGATATGTGAATCTAGTTCTAAGGGCTCTTCCTGTAACACAGTCTGCTGTATCCCCTGTCTTCCTTCCCAGTCTTTGCCAGAGTAATTGTTCTGAAAACACCTTCTCATCTCTGGAGGTAGAATCCACCCATAGGACAAACCCACCAATTTCTTAGCATAACAAGGCAGTTCCTTTGTCATTCCCTTACCATACACTCAACACTTCAGCCTTACTATGCGATTTGTCATTTTCCTGCAGGCTATGCCCTTTGCCAACTCTGTGCCTTCACAAGTCAGGCCCACTAGGATGTCACACCTGATCTTCTCTATCTGATGAACTCCCACTCAACCGTTAAGATCCAGTCAAGGGCTGGGGGTGTGGATCAGTGGTAGAGCACCTGCCCAGTGCAGCAAGGCTCTGGTTTAATCCTCAACACTGCAAAACAAACAAACAAACAAAACAAAAACCCTAGAAGATCCAATCTGATTTGCATAGACATCTTTATCGACTCTTCCAGGCAAGTCTTCTCCTCACTCTGGGTTCTCATGACACTTTATGGCACCCTTGACATGGTATGCATTTTACTGTATTACAATGTTGAAGCTTCTTTTTTTCTAGGTTGTCAGCTTATCAAGTACATAAGACTTATGTACTGTTGAATTCTTCAGTAGTTAGCACAATAGCTGAGAACAGTAAGTGCTCAGTAAATGTTCAATGAGAAGAAACAAGTACCAGGAAGCATATCTGTAGAAAATGACCCCATGGCCAAAGCCAGAGGGATTCCATGTGACAATGTATCAGGTTCCTGAAACTGCTTTTTATTTTACTTATTTTTTTAGAGACAGGGTCTCACTGTGAAGCCCAGGCTGGCCTTAAAGTCATGATCCTCCTACCTCAGCCTCTCCAGTACTAGAATTAGAGGCTTGTGCCATCAACCTGGCTTGAAATTGCTACTTTATTTATTCACATCCTTGTAAAACAAATCTTCCCTCCGAATTACTTAAATGACCCACTGACTCATCGTAAGGATCCCTCTCCTGATTATCTTTTGTATCCAGGCCTCCCTCTCTCTCTTCAAATAAGCCACACAGCCTAAGCTATGTGAAACAGTGCTTCACTCTGCAGTCATGGACATACCAACGCCAGCTGGCCACAAAGACACTATAGAGTACAACAGAAAACTCTTATCTCCAGAGAAAGGACTTCAACCCTAGGAAGGATGAACATCAGCTCCCTTCCCATTTAGCAAGTCCTGGATTCTAGCAGTGAGAGGACTTTGGGTCTGACAATAGCTGTGATATTTACGTAGAGTGCTACTGACCTAAGTGGACACACTTTCCTTTCAGATGCTGAACACTGATATTAGTTTAAAATTCTAATGAATGAGATTTTATATTTCTTCTTGTCCCAACAAATTCTTACTGGAAGTCTTTGGACTTTGTTCCTGGTGGTTACCACCAATAAAAAATTGAGGATTTGAAAAATTCCTTTGTATTTTCTGTTAGTATACATATTTTAAAACATTTTAAGAGGTCCTTTAATTATATATTAAAAAAAATAGTGAATAATGACCTAAATGCTAGTTTAGGTTGATTAATTATAGTATTATTTATTTATTATAGTATATAGTATTATTAATTATATTTACAAGAAAACTTAATATAAAAATGTGATATTAAATACATTTTATTAAAAGATAAGCAACTTCAGAAATCTTCTGACTTTGTAACTGTAAAATACATAAAAACCATTCCATATGTAAAAGCCTACTCCTTCTGTCTCTTGCTTTTATCTCATGAGAAATTTTTCTAGTGCTACTATATAATTTAGCTGTGGTTTACTTTTTTTTTTTTTTAAAGTTGTAGCAAGGATTTATTTTAGTATAACAGGATAAAGTATAGACAAGGGAGCTGTGGAGAGAAAAGAGAGAGAAACATTTCCTGTCCCCACACAGGAAATGGGAGCAAAGACTTTTTAAATCAGAAACACAGATCTGTACTGGCACACTTTTCTCAGCTGGCCCTTTCCCTAAGGAGACACTCAGATAGGGAAATGCAGAAAGCCTGTCTTGATCCCTGTGCTACAGATGAGTGCCTTGTCACACTGTAGACAAAGTGCTTTTGAGAAGTGCCACTAGCAGAAGGAGGAAGTGGCAGCTGTCACTGTGGCAGGAGCTGGAATCTCTGAACGGCAGCCCAGGCCAGCAGTCCCCAAACGTAGCACACGCTGGGGAAACACGAAGGCAGCTTTAGATCAGTTGAATCTGCCTCCCGGAGCAACATCAGCCTTCTGAGAGGAGGTGGAATATGCATAATCTGGAGCCGCTTTTGCCTGACTGTCAAGGAAATCTGCTTTCCATCTAACTTAGCTAATGTCTGAGAAAATTATAGTTATTAAAATGCATCTAGTATTTGGGATTGTGAGCATGCAGAAAAAATATGACTATAAAATGAAAAAGCTACAATTAAAAGCCAGTGTCCACAATGGAATTCTATGCAGCCATGAAGAAGAACAAAATGTTATCATTCGCTGGTAAATGGATGGAATTGGAGAACATCATTCTGAGTGAGGTTAGCCTGGCCCAAAAGACCAAAAATCGTATGATCTCCCTCATATGTGGACATTAGATCAAAGGCAAACACAGCAAGGGGATTGGACTTTCAGCACATGATAAAAGCAAGAGCACACAAGGGAGGGGTGAGGATAGGTAAGACACCTAAAAAACTAGCTAGCATTTGTTGCCCTTAACGCAGAGAAACTAAAGCAGATACCTTAAAAGCAACTGAGGCCAATAGGAAAAGGGGACCAGGAACTAGAGAAAAGGTTAGATCAAAAAGAATTAACCTAGAAGGTAACACACATGCACAGGAAACTAATGTGAGTCAATGCCCTGTATAGCTATCCTTATCTCAACCAGCAAAAACCCTTGTTCCTTCCTATTATTGCTTATACTCTCTCTTCAACAAAATTAGAGATTAGGGCAAAATAGTTTCTGCTGGGTATTGAGGGGTTTGGGGGGAGAGGGAGGGGGTGGAGTGGGTGGTAAGGGAGGGGGTGGGGGCAGGGGGGAGAAATGACCCAAGCCTTGTATGCACATATGAATAATAAAACAATAACCCCTCCCCTAAAAAAAAGCCAGTGTCCAGTAGATGCTCAGCACTGTGCAAGTGATTAACAGCCAGATGTTTCCCCATAGTTCGTAAAACAAGTGCTAGGCCAAGTTTCAGCCTCATTAGATGAACTCTCAGAGGACATGTGTGATCGCAGCAGTGGCAAAAACTTAGGTTTCAGCCCGTACTCCTTAAATTCTTGTCATGTGGATTTGAACTACTAAGAACATTGCATTTCCAAGTATTAGGAAATAAAGAAGGCAAAGGAAATCATCTTTGGGGTTTGCTTCAGTTCTTATTTAGGCTTTGTAGAATACAAACACAGCAAGGTAAAGCACAAAGAAATCTGCTCAGGAACAATGGCATAGGGAACAAAATACATGTTACCTTCCCAATCTTCTAATTTCCTATTTACCTACAAATATGAGGCTCTTAATCTGCCTCGGTCCCTTGGCAAGAGGGTCAGAAGTCATTGTCACTCTCATCCAGGGGCTCAGGTTTCCTGACCCTTCGACTGGGCTTAGCTGGTGAGAGAGCAATACTTTCATCTTCCAAATCGTCGTCTTCTTCATCATCTTCCAAGTCAATTTCACTGTCCTCTGAGTCTTCCTATAGGAAAAAGATGGCAAATGTAACTGGGGTCCCAGCTTATTATAAGAGACCCTGCCTCACACTTAAGGGGCTAAAGGCGTTTGGAGCACAACAACCGGTGACACCCCTTAGGGAGGAGCTGGGCAGAGAAGTCAGGCTGGGGGCACAGTCTACACTGCTGGCTGGAGTCCCTGTACAACACTGGCCATCTAAGTGGTAACTCGAATGCCAGCATCGGTCAAGCTTGGTGTGTAGGGCTGGCTTTCCCATAGGCATCTGGGGAGCACCCTGACATGCCGAGGGTCCTAGAGGCTGCCTGGCTGTTGGGGACAAGGAGGGCAGGTGCTTGGAGGGAGAGAGGGAGGCTATTTTGGCTCCTTCCAGATGGTGATGGAAAGTGGCACAGGCAGTGGTTGAGAGGAGAAAAGTGAAAGGGTCTTCATCATGTGGATCCAGGGAAACCAACCCGGCTTTAAAATGGCAAGTCCTGAACCCCATGAACACCAGGATGGTTGGTTATGTCCCACTAGCAATATATATATGCTGTGATTTCCTTCGTAAAAAAGCCAGAAACCTCCCTCCACCTTCCTCTCCGGCCACTCTGCACTCTGCTCCCCTCACAGCAGAACGCCTTAGACAGTTGTTGAACCCACTGCCCTTTCTGCTGCCTCTTAAGTACTTTCACTTTCACTTCACAACCTCCCAAACCACTCTTATCAAGACTGAAATATCCAAAGGATTCCAATCCAGTAGGGGTATGAAGTCTTCCCCTTGCTTAACCTGCCTGTCATCCCTTTTCCCCTGAATTCTACTTCTGGCCTGGCCTCTTCCCCAGATCTTTATGCCATCTGCTTGGTCTCTCTTGCCAGACCCTTTTGATCTCTCTGACCACCGCAGTACTGGGACAGGTAGGGACCGGGGGCCTCCTTTCCTCTCTTCTACTATTCTCCCTAAGCAATGCAATCACACTTATGTGTGTGGCTTCAATAATTCCACCTCCCTGCCCAAGTTCCAGACTTGAATTTTGAATGTGTACTCCACATCAGCATGTGGAGTTCTAAAAGACATCTCCATTGTCCTCCCTGACTCCTTAAATCGCTGCCTAAGGAAGTGAAAACCCCATGCTTCTAGTTGATTGGACACAACTGAGGCAGCCTTCACTTCTCTCCTTTACACCAACACTCCGTGTGCAACCAATTCATCAAACATGGGAGGTCCAACCTCAGCAACATCTCCAGAACTTAACCACCTCTTCTCAGTACCACCTAAGGCTGAGCCATCATCACCTGTGGATACACAGCCGCACTTGCTGCCTCATTTTCTCCCATTGTGAGCTTACAATTCTCCAGTGCCTCCTGGTCCCACTCAGAGAAAACACCAGGTCCTCAGCACAACCTGCAAAGCTCTGCATTGCCCCTGCCACCTCTTACTGCTCTCACCCCAGTTCTTTCCATCCAGTCACTGCTCCTTACTGTAGGAGCTGCACTTCCTGGGCACAGGTGCACCCACCTCTCACCCCCCTCATGTGGCTTCATTCAGGTCTCTGCTCCAATGTCACCATATCAAATCAGAGAGGCTTCCCCTGACCACATGGAGATGTCCTTTGACCTTGTTACATCCTGTCTCCTGAACCTGCTTTGTTTCTCTTCCTAACCTATCACAGAGATATATCTGCTTATCATGGTTGGAATGTGTGTGTCCTAAAGGCAGGGGATCTGTTTCTGTTTCCTGTTGTATGCCCCATAATTCATAACACACCTGGCACATGGCAGGACCTAACAGATGAACGTTGAATGGCCAAGCAAACATGTGTCCTTGGGACTGCATGAACACATCCTTGAAATAAACAAAGCAAAGGAAGACCTGAGCCACAGCTGAAAAGTACACAAGCAAATGCAACAGGGGCCACACTCTGCTTTCCAGGTACCACTGGCTCCAGGCCAGACATCCCTGTTTCTGATTCAGGTAGACAGGATAAATGGATGGAAGGTACCTCACTGACCCTACCCTAAAAGCAAACAAGGTGTTGTCAAGGTGGTTTCCCTGTCCCCTATATACCTTTCACTTGGGAGTTCAGCGCCTGGTCTCTGCACCCTGCCCAGCATGCCTGAGCAGATGTAACACTCTGCCCTGTGGTTCTTAGCAAGGGAATCTTTGCAAAAGAGCAAATGCTTTGCTCTGTCTCCGTGCAGCCACCAGTGTCGTGCCCTAGACACAGGTTGTCCCCCAACACCTGGTCTGGGATCAGTGTCAGTCCAGGCATCTCTGCCACATGGACCAAAAGGCCCAGAATGACAGGTGGTACATCCCCAACTTGCCTCCTCCTCCTTTTTCAGCTGTGGCTCAGGTCTTCCCTTGCCTTGGCACTTGTTAATTTCAAGGATGTGTCTGTGTAGCCCCCAGGGCACGTCTGCTTCACCACTCAACATTCATCTGTTAGGTCCTGTCATGTGCCAGGCATGTTATGGATTGTGGGGAGTACAGCAGGAAACAGAAACAGAGCCCCTCCCTCTGCACCCATCTTCCCTAGTCCATTATCAACCTAATAAAGCTCAAAGTGCCGGTAGCTTGAGCTATCAGCCTCCTGTCCAGTCCCTCTGAGACCCTCATCTGGGCAGCCTGACCTTTCAACCTCCTGCCCAACCCCTCTGAGGCCCTCGTCTGGGCAGAGCATCTTTTCCATGCTCCTTTCCCAGGGAGGAGCTGAAGACAGGACTGGTCTTGGGCCTTGGGCCTCAGCATTATCCATTCATTTCTAGATTACAGTTCAAGGGCCTAATGACCTTTCTCATCTCTGGCCTAGTGCTCACCCCTCCTCCTTAGCATAGGGAACTTGAGGCCATTCTGTCTCTTACAGTGGAATGCATTATGAGTGGCTTCTTGCCCAACAGAGAGAAAGCATCATGGCCCCTGGGAGAGGATCTGCCGGCCCTGAGCAGGCCAACACACGTCAACAAAGAGATGAGGCAAAAAGAAAACCAACCTGCTTCCTGGAGCTGGAAGTCTTGCATTTACCTAAGAGAGCTGGTGCTGCTTCCATCTTTGGAAAGCGAGAATGGAAAGAACAGTGAGAAGGCAAAAAAGTGCAGCAAGCATACTGGTGTGAAATGAGAAATGAGCTATTAGTGAGCAAAGGAATCCAGCCATGAGGAGGCCAAATTGCCATGAATAAACAAAGCATGACTGGGAACAGATAGTTCCCAGGCTGCTGGCAACAACTGAGCTAATCTAGTCTACAAGGGTAGCCCAAGATCATATGGCACAGAGTGCTGAGGGGAGTTAGTTTGAACTTACATCATCATCAGAGTCTCCACCTTGCATTGTGCCCACGACGCGTTTGCTGGGTCTTCCTGAGAACAACAAAAGCATGAAGAAACCATGAAAACCGTGGAAAACAAGGCAGGAAATGACATTCAGGAATCATTTTCCATTAGAAAATTGGTGAGAAGAAAAAGAGTCGGCAAAAATTTTACTTAAGTAGTGTCCAACTAATCAACATAACTATCAACAAACAGTAGTGGATTTTTTGCATTTTGTTTTTCAGACAGAGTCTCACTATGTAGTAATCCAGGATTACAGCTCTGCACTCTGCTGAGCTCTGCGCTTCTACTTTGAAAAAAGGAAAAAGGCAATAAAATAGAAAATGAGGGCTAGGGTGTAACTAAGTAATAGAGCACTTGGCTACACACTCAATGCCCTAGGTTCAATCCCCAGCATCATAAACAAAACACAAACAACCATGAATCATGAATTAAAAAAAAAAAAAGCATCTTCTAAGTGTTTGAGGGAAAATCACTGAATGAATTCTATTATTAGTTTACATGCAGTGGAACTGTGAGGCTATCTGTTGAAACAGAAATATATCCTCCTTTGACAGACCAATGTCACTTGTACTTGGATCTAAGTCTGAGCTTAAGTATCACAAATAGTAATCAGTTCATCTTTCAAATACCATCAGCATCTAACAGATTATTTCTCCTTTAAAGTCAGTATCGTGTAGGTGTGGCCTGCAAATACTTAGGAACTACTCTTCATAAGGGGCACAGAGCAGAACCCCAATCCTAAGGCTTGAAATTGGACTGGTGTGACCCCACGCCCAGGAGAAAGGCACATTGGAGAGCAGGGGGAGCTGCTCAAAAGAGGCCCAGAGAGACAAGGGAATGCTGTTTACAGAAACTCTCCCTGGGTTAGACAGAATGCCAAGTCTTGTGCTGTTTGAAGCCCTGCTTACAACTTTTGAACCAGACTATATGGTTTTACCCTGCAACTGAATAGCTACCAGAATTTAGAATCACCGCCTTTCCTAGTTACTTGCCTACCTTTCATATCTCTGGCTCCCATCTGCTGAATGGGAGTCATACTGCCAGCCTCTATTGATTACATGAAGCCAATAAAAAAAAAAAGAAGAAGAAAGAAAAAGGACAGAAAAGGGAAACCAGAGCATCTAGTTACCTATGGAAAAAAGTGAAATGTAACAAAATAAAGATAGCTGAGCCTAGAATAAGACAAAATGGTTAACAATAAAAGTTAATATAGCTGGGCACGGTAGTGAATGCCTGTGATCCAAGCTACTTAGGAGGCAGAAGCAGGAGGATTGTGAGTTCAAGGTGAGTCTGAGCAAAGTTAGTGAGACCCTATTTCAGAAACAAAATACAAACAGAAGTGCAGCTCAAGAGGTACAGTGCTTGCCTAGGATGCACAAGGCCCTGATACTCCCCATTATCAAATAAATCGTAATTTTAAAAAAGGTCAATATAAAATGACGAAAGGATGATGATTTTACTTTTTGTATAAATTTAGTAGGTTTAAAAATGAAACTGTCTATAATCTCAATACTTGGGAGGTTGAGGCAGATGGGCAGCCTAGAATAGAATGCAGCCATTAAAAATAATAAAGCCAGCTGGCAGAGTGACTCAAGTGGTAGAGCACCTGCCTAGTAACTGTGAGACCCTGAGTTCAAACACCAGTACCACCACCAAAAAAAAAAAAAAGTTTCTAAAAAAGAATAAAGCAGATGTGTGTTTACTGACGTGATGAGAGTTATATTTAATTTTAAAAACAAAGGCAAGCCAGGTGCTGGTGGCTCACACCTGTAATCCTAGCTACTCAAGAGGCACAGATCAGGAGGATCACAGTTTGAAGCCAGTCCAGGAAAATAGTTCACAAGACCCTATCTTGAAAATACCCAACTCAAAAAAGTGCTGGCAGAGTGACTCAAGAGGTAGAGTGCCTGCCTTACAAGCAAGCATTTAGCCCTGTATTCAAATTACAGAAGTGCCAAAAACAAAACAAAACAAACAAAAACCCAAGTTAGCCTGGGTACAGTTTAAAGAATACTTAGGCGATCTTTGTACTGATGCTTGATTATGTGTGCATGTGTGGTTATTAGTTGTGACCCCTCTAGGATTGAAGCAGAATATGAGGAAAACCCCAGCCAGGGGGCATCCACATTTATATCACAAATTTCAGTGCTTGGATTTTTTTTTTTTTTTTTTTTGTGGTACTGAGGTTTGAACTCAGGACCTTGCACTTGCTAGGCAGGAACTCTACCATTTGAGTCACGCCCCCAGCCCTTTTTGCTATAGTTACTTTTTGAACAGGGTCCCGTGTTTTTGTGCAGGCCAGCCTGGACTTCGAGCTTATTTACTCCTCCTGTAGATGATTGGCGCACACCACCATGCCAGCTTCTTGATTGAGATGGAGTCTCTGCTAACATTTTCCTCAGGTTGACCTTGACCCATAATCCTCCCTATCTCCTCCTCCCAAGTAGCTGGGATTACAAATGTGAGCCACCACACCTGGCCAGAAAAATGTTTTTAAAAGCAGAGATGCTCATGTGATCTAATTCCTGGGTCATAAGAGATGTAAACTGCACTCTTTAAGAACAATTTAGGACCCAAAACAGGCAGAATAGAGCTTAGTGGTAGAGGCAGCACAACATGTTTCTATGGTCTCTGTGAGAAATTCCAGTCCACAAACACGAATTAGCTAGTCTCAGGATCACAGGTGAGAGTATTAGAGGCAGTCATGGCCAGGGAGCAGCTTAAGAGCCAGATCTTGATAACAATAGGGCAGGATACATTGAGGCAAGAACTGTTTCCATTCATAGTCTGCTGTGGACCTCAACCCTAAGCAGCCCCAACACACTGGTGCCCATGGTGCTCTGTGAAACAGGCATAGGGAGCAGGAAATCAAAAGAAGCAATGCCACCTTGCATGAGCACCTCCATGGCTGTCCGTGGCTTGGACAACCGCCGCTCTTCCAACTCACTGTCAGATTCATCGTCCTCCTGGATGTCTATGTCTGAGTCATCATTACCTGGTGGGAACACAAGAAGACAGAAAAAAAGAGCAGCTCCATCATTAAAGCCAAACAGCTTCTGCCTACGAAGGCTCATATGCAAAAGCCATCTGTCCTTCCTGGTCTTTCTTTGGATGCATTAGATTTCATGAGACTCCTAGATTTGTTTGTGGACATTTAGTGTGTGAATGCAGACCAGAATGTGCTATGTTTGTTTTAAGCAATTTTCCAAAGCAAGAAAAAAGTGGGACAAATAGATTAGTTAGAAACACTCTGACAGGCTGTGAAGAATTTCAAATTGAGTAGTCAGCTGTCAAGGTAGCTGGAAATTCCTGGTTAACTTTGGTGGTGGGGGGGAGGAATTGGGGATTGGGGTGGGCAAACTCTCTATTCTGTTAGGCTGTGTTACCAGAACTCAAGTTCCTTGACCATAACTCATTGAAAAGGTACCAAAGCAGGACTGGAGGCAAGTGGGAGGACAGGCTAGGAATGGCAGAGTGGGCTGGTCCCAGAAAGACCATGATGTGTGACTAGCAATGAAAGGTGGGGCACATGATATTCTCCACAGGAGAAGATTCTCTTGTAAAGATATATCCTAGGTAGAAGTAAAGCTCCCTTTTAAAAGGTCATTTCAGGACAACTGCTGAACATTATTTAATTTTCATTTCTTTCGAGTCTTTTGCTCGTAAGCTGAACACTTCCCAAAGGAAACCTACAGAAGGAGAGTCTCCATAGTGAGAAGAAAAAGCTCTCACTGCCCACCGCTGACGTCACTATACCCAGGGAGTGAGACAGGTTTTGGAAGGAGGGAATTGGAAGGGTTTGCTGTTGCTGATCTGATTGGTCACTCAGAAGTTAGTTTGGAAATAGAGTAACTGTTGGTTTACCAAAAAGCTTTGCTTTTCTCCTGCTATGACAGTGTAATGACATGGTAACTGGGTACCAAGGAAGGTTTTCTGCTTTCTTTAGCCATGGAGAGAAGAGCTAGTCTCTGCAGTAGAGGAGGGCAAGCCTGGGAGCCAGAGATTTCCAGAAGTCCCTATTATCCTTCCAGAGTATCCTGAGAACAGATACGAAGGAGAGAAACAGGCAGGTGGGAGGGAAGAAGAGCCCTCAGTAGGAGGGCAGAGCACCTGGGCATCGGGCTCTTCTTCCCTCCCACCTGCCTGTTTCTTTCCTTTTGTATCTGTTCTCAGGAAACTCTGGAAGAATAGGAACTGCTGGAAATCTTCTAGGACAGGTTTAAGAAAATCAAAAACCTCTCTAGCCAAAGCAGTCTCTTGCCATTTTAGTTTCGGTTCAGCAGGGAGAGTCTGGAGCAGCCCCATGTGATAAGCATGTGTGTGGCCTGACTTCATTTTAACACATCAATGACAACCCAAAGATTTTAGCTCACTTGCCCAGTTCTCAGTCTGACAACTCCAGAATCCAGGCCTCGTGTGTAGCCCATTTCCTATAGGGAACTGCTTCGCAATTGTGGTTGATGGGGAACATACCATGGCAGTGGGGAGGGGGCTGCCATCAAGCAAGTGGTTCCTTCACTTGCCCTCCATTGAACACTTGTTCCCCAGTCTGCCCTAAAATATGAAACCCTTCAAACCTCTAGGACCAAGTTTTCTTTTATAATTACTCATATTATCGAATTCAAATTAACTTTAGCATTTAAACAGGGGCAAATACTATCTTAATTGTCACAAGAACTAAATATCTGTTAAATGCAGTGTGATTTAAACCAGTCTCTTGAGTGAACTCGAATGGTACCTACCATAAAAGTTGAGAAAATTGTCTTCTGAAAATATTCTTGTATCTACTGTGAACAATAATGGGTTTGTAACACATTAAAAAGTTTAGAGGGGGCAGATCTCACCTAATTCTTCTTACCATCATAAAAGATACTGACAGGCTGGCCTTAAATTCACCATGTACCCCAGGATGACCTCCAACTCACAATTCTCCTGCCACCACCTCCCGAGACATGAGATTACAAGCATGCACCACCATACCCAGGTTAAAAAATGTTTTAAAGAAAATAGGTATTTTAAAATACATATGTAAACTTATCAAGCCTGAGAACACTAATCGAGAATAAATGCAGCCTCACTTCCACTCTTGAGCAGCCGCTTCTCCTCTTCCTTTAGCTTGTTCTGCATCAGACGGAGAGTATTTTCAGCTTCCTAAGGAAGAGGAAAAAGATATTCAGAAGTGATGCACTTTGGTGGATGCATCACTGTTCTTCTTTACCATTATGTAAGTACTGCAATGTCTGTGACACAGACCTGAAAATGAGCTTAGTTTGCCTGAGCAATCCTTACAGTACCCAAATCTGTGCCCTTCCTCTGTATCACCAGCAGCCCTGTGGAAACAACCCCAAAAGTGATGACCTGGCCCCATGCCCTTACTCCTTCCACCTCCCTACCAACTCTGAAAGAACTGAGTGACACAGGTGAAGCCTGTCACATGTGCCTGCATGGGCTGACAGCATGGGTGCAAAGGCATCCACCTATGGACAAGCAGAGGCCTCCTGCTCCTAAAAGAAGCAGGATGTTGTCATTTTTCTGGCTGTACTGCCTTTACCACTCCAATCTTAAAAGATGCTAATGGTCAGGTCAGGATGGGAAGAGAGAAAATCAACTCTTAAGTTTTACTTTCTGGAGAGAGGCAGGTAACACTTCAGTTGAGTTATCCGTGTGGCCCTGACTAAGACACATCATCCACACCTGTGAGGTCAGCCTGGGCAACATAGCAAAACCCGGTTTCAGGGGTTAAAAAAGAAAAAACATATATATATGGAGAGAGAGAGAGAGAGAGAGAGAGAGAGAGAGAGAGAGAGAGACCCCTACTTGTTATCAAGAGAATGTGAGAGGAGGAAATTGGTCTTTAGATTTTTGTTGATGCTCTGAACATTAAAAAAAGAAAGCACTGCACTATCATAAAGAAACAGGCATGGGGTGAAGGTGCCTCAGAGTAACCCAGGCTGCCTACTTGTCATTCTAAGGCACTTTCTTCAGTTTTTTGAATCCGGGGGTGGCCCTGGGATACAACAAAATGGTCAAAACTGATCTTCACTGGACCTTGCTGTCCTTTCCCAGGAGCCTGGGTCTGAAGTGTCCTAACTCCAGGCTCTTGCCACTCCCCTCAGGATGCACATGTACTGCATCCCACTCCTCAATGGCTGCCTCTCTGCCACAGGGTAATGGTGGCAATGAGTTACTGAGTCCATATGAATGAGAGTTACTTCCAGTCAGCCCTTCTGGACAACAAAATTGCTTTATCTAATTCACTCATGCAGGTTTGTAAGACTGTTAGCCCACCCTTAATACCAAAGTCATCAAGAGCAGTGTGAGAAAGGGAGACTGAACACCAATTTCACCATGAGCTAGATTCTAAATCACTGTTCTCAGAGCTGTTCCTAAGGGAAGAGCACCTAAGAGTGATAGAATGTGGTCCAGTTTCCTTTGCTCTGAATTCTATATTTATTAACTAGTGCTGGTGTCTGAACTACTCTTTCCTAAGACAACTGGTCATGTTCTGGTTCACACATGTTGCCCACAATTAATCAATAAACTGTCATTTCTCCTGGAGACAAAAAGTCTCCAATAAGCTAATTTGTGCAATTCAATTAACCAGGGCTTGGAAATCTTTAAGCAAACTAACAAAGCAAATTTTTAGATCTGTACTCAAGACCAGCTGCATAATTTGTGGGGATCAGTGCAAAAATAAAATGCACTTGAAAATTATTACATTTCAAGATAGCAGCAGCACAGGCCCTTCTATGAACAGTGATGTGTGATGGCTCAGGTCACGTGTCTGACAGGCTGTGCCGCCAGCAAAACAAGAATCATGTGAGCAGTCCTCAGACTGGTATTTTTTTGCAATGATATTTATAAACTGACATGGCACCAAGTATAAAATAATACACCAGAAGAAATAGTCTGCACAGGAGACCAGGCCGAGGACTCACTTCAAACCTCTCCTGCTCCATCCTATGATGATCCTCAAGTTGCTGTTCCAGATAAGCTAAATTTCGAAACTTCTCTAGATAAATGTCATAATGCTTTTGCAACTCTTCCTCAATCTTCTCATACTCATCCATAAAGGCAGGTCTAAAGTGAGAAAGTGGAATAGAAAGTGAAAGGTACATCAACATGCAGTGTTTGAAATTTACATTCAAGATCCAGACTCCATCATGGCTTTCTTTGAAAACCTTTAATTACAAAAGGACTTTCACATTGATAACTGCCCAAAACTAATTTGCCTTTGCTCCTCCATAGCCCCAAATGGACATACTTCCTTATTAATCATACATGTGTTCTTTGTAAACATTTGAACTAGCTGGATGCAGGTGGCTCACACCTGTCATCCTAGCTACTTGGGAGGCTGAGATCAGAAGGACCGAGGTTCAAGGCCAGCCCAGACAAACAGTTTGCAAGACTCCATCTCCAAAATAACCAGAGCAAAATAGACTGGAGATGTGGCTCAAGCAGTAGAGTGCCTGCTTTGCAAGGGTAAAGCCATGAATTCAAACCCTAGTCCTACCAAACAAAACAAAACAAAACAAAACAAAAAACACCTTGAAATAATCCTGCAAGTATGAAGAATGATATAAAACAATTACTCATAATCCCATCATCAACTATGTGCACTCAATATGTGATATATATCCTTCCAGACTTTTCTAAGCAAACAGATAGGAATGTGACTTTCATTAAAAATTAAATATATTGTCATAAAAATAAGTTTTGTAGGTTTTTTTACTTCTGTATACCACAGCTTTCAATAGAGTTAAAAATAATCAAATACTGTAACATTTTTCAAACTCAATAAATTAAATATATGCCTTATCTTAGCTGGGTAAAATGTTCTACCCTGGATGTGCAAGAAAATTAATTAATAACCTAAAAAGGGAAATACATCCTACTACAATGAAAGCTGTTTTTAAACAATATAAAATAAAAAAAAAATAACCATAACATAAAACCTGTTTCAATTGGTTGGCTGAACTTTATTTTCTTTTTTCTCTTAGTATTGATCCCAAGGGAAAAATTCTGCTTTTTAAAAAATAGGACTTGAGGTGTGGCTCAAGCAGCGAAGTGCCTGCCTAGCAAGTGTGAGGCCCTAAGTTTAAACTCCAGCACCACAAAAATAAGGAAATAAATCAATAATAAAAATAAATAAATTAAAAAAAAAACACAAAAATATAACCTGAGCTGGGTACAGTGATTCATGCCTATAGTTCCAGCTCCTCTGGAGGATTGCTTGAGCCCAAGAATTTGAGACCAACCTGGTCAACATAGTGAGACCCAGTCTTTAAAAAAAAAAAAAAAGCACACACACACACACACACATACAAAACCCATATATATGTATATACATGTAGATATACACATATACACATAAGCTAGAGATAATTAATCTTTTACATTAGAACAAATAAATGTATTAATAGAAATGTTTCTATTAAAAAGATCTGGGAATAATCAGAATGAATAATCCTTGCTGGTCGTGGTACCTGCTATCTGCCAAGTGCTGCTTCCCCACACTGGGGAAGGAAAAACCAAAAACCAGTGAGGAAAAGAAGGCCCAGAACAAGTAAAGAAAAGAAATGAGAGAAAGCACCAAGAAAACATGAGGGTCAAATTTAACACGTTACATTGATACAGCTGGAATCTGGCACCACGGTAATCCTTCTCTACTCCAATGATGTGGAGTCAGAAGAAAGATGAGGAATCATCAGAGTCTAAAAGTCCAAATTCCACTCAAATCAAGAGATGGGAGCATGCTTAGTCCACCTAATTCATGTCACGATCTTAACTTCCACCATCTGGATTGACTTACTTTGCTCAGCATTACAAGAAGCCATGAACACTTAAAGGAGTCAGGAATAAAGCCATTTTGCAGACACGTTGAAAGCAGTAAAAAAGAATGGGTGTGGCAGCTTGATAGTGCCCTTCCAGAGTTAATACCACAAGCAGTGGGGCACCTGCCTACTTCAGTGCCACCAGAAAACAAAAGTCAATACCAGGGCGGGAGTTGTGGCTCAATGGTAGACTCCAGTGAGCAAAAACAACAAAAAATGCAACAAAAAAGTTAATAGCACTTACATTGTCTCAGTCAGTCAGTATTGCTTTAGCTTTCAAAGACACCCTGCTACTATTTCTGCTCACTCAGTGTTCACATCTACCTGACACTCTGCAGAGTCTGGAGTCGCTTCCGATTTCTTTCCAGGTCTACTTTTCTCTTTTCAATTTTGGCTTCTAAGTTAGCTTCATCAGAGGCCACATTATTGAGCAGGTCCTTCGTCTTCTGAACCTGTGCCTACATTTAATAGAAAATAAGGAGGCGATGCACAGTGAGGACATCATCCTGATCCACTGAGGACACTAATGTCCCAATTCTTCCGGCACAGTGGCATCACAGTAAACAAACATAAAAGCAAGTAACACAGCCCTCCCCTCAAGCAACGACTCATTGAACCAACCATTTCCAGGGGAATGGCACACAGATCCAGAAAAAACTACTATTGTCATGAAAAATTGGTCTTCTGCCCAGGGAAGCAGAAAGATGGAAAGAAGTGGCCCTAACCAAGACGACGGGAGGCCTGGGCCCTTCTGCCCGGCCTGTTCGATTACAACTGTGCACCTTCACTCTGCACTATCGTCACCTTCACACTCTCCTCCTGACTGTTCCTCTGGTTACAAATAACTGCTCCTGGAACATAGGCACACACAAGTATGGCTCTATTCAGGAGGAGATGAAAAGAAACATGAGCCGGCTTTCGTCCTAACCCACTGCCTGCTGG
Organism: Castor canadensis; assembly: GCF_047511655.1. NCBI lineage: Eukaryota > Metazoa > Chordata > Mammalia > Rodentia > Castoridae > Castor > Castor canadensis. Next base: position 3,031,072 of record NC_133402.1, on the reverse strand, counting down.
GATTGAAAGAGGTTTTTCTTCCTTCTTGCTGGCAAAAGCTTAAATACAGACTAAAAATAAACAGAGAAACTGCTTTATTGGTGTAGTCAACACAGAAATGACTCCCATGGTAGCACTGGCCATGCTGGTATTCTCCAACTTTGGAAAGGAACCTGTGCTCAGTGGGACAGAGGCTCAAGCAGCTAGGATGAGTAAAGGGGGGAAGGGGTGTCAGAGACCACTGGTGATAGCCACAGACCTCCCTATCTTCTGGAAAGAGTAAGTTTGCTTGAAGCAGGCACAGTGAGAGTAATGCATAATCTTCCCACTCGTGTTGTCTGGGAAACTGGCCAGGTTGGGTGCCTTGTGGCTCAGAACACCAACGAGCTGCACTCCAAATCTGGTATACAACCCAGGTGCACATGAACCATTGCCCACATTCTGACTGTCCAGCCTGCGTGAGGCTCCAGGAGGCTGAGGGGGTCCCTTCCAGTACTCTGTACATGTTGGTGCCCCATAATGGTTTGTTTCTTTATTTGGATTTTTTTTGTTGTGGTTGGTATTGTTTTGGGGAGGGCAGTCCTGGGGTTTGAGCTCAAGGTCTTATACTGCTTGAGCCAGTCATTCCTCAGCCCTCCCATAAAGGTTTTTCTGTAAAGTTATAAGGTCTACAGAGAAATGATCTTGGAAGCCCAAATCTCTCCAAGATTCTCAGAGATAGTGCATTTTTGGAAGCAAACACCGTTATTGTCAATAAATTTATGGTTTAACTTTTTTGATGTAAGTACACTAACCATTTCTGTGAAAACTTTTTTTTGGCATGCTCAAACATGCTCGGCAAATACTCTACCACTGAGTCACATCTCAGCCCAATGCATTAACCATTTCTAAGACACTTTCATTAAAATCACATCAGTAACCACTGATTTGCTGCAAGTGCTTTAGAAACCCAGTAGACATGGTTCACTCCAACAGGAAGGAAGATGATCCTCTCTAAACAGCCCACACTGGGAATGACTATTCTCTCAATGAAAGTCTGATTAGAGCCTAGGGAATTATTTTACCTTAAAAATAAAAACGATTTCATTTTGGTGGTACTGGGGTTTGAACTTAGGGCCTCATGCTTGCTATGCAAGCGATCTTCAATTGAGCCTTGCCCCCAGTCAGCTTGGATTTATTTTTCAGGTATCATCTCACACTTTTGACCAGGCCAGCCTCAAATCACAATCCTTCTACCTCTACCTTATGAGTAGGTGGAATTATAGGTGTGCACTACCATGTCCAGCCCCAAAAACTATTTTTTTTTTCTTTTTTTTCCCAAAAACTATTTTTAAAGGTATTCATTCCTCAAATAAAAAAGATCAAAGTGTAGACACAATTTTCCTGTTTTATTTATTTTTTTATGTAACTGGCCTGTATTTCATACCCCCTTTAAAGTACCCACATTGCTATTTTAATTTTTTTAGAATATTTAGCTATCATAAATATTTTCTAACAATGAGAAACTCACTGTGCCCTTTTCGTATATACTGCTAAAGGCACATCCAGGCCATGCTCACTTGATTCAGTCAGAACACTGGTACCAATGACGGTATAACTGTTTAAAATTTTTTAAATTTAGAAAACACAAAGCTACAGGAAAACTGGAGTATAACACAGGCACTTTCCCAAGACCTAGGTGAGAGCACATGGCTGGCCAGATGCCCCAGTACCCACATTTCCTACAACAAGGGGATTCTCTGTATAAGCACATGGCAACCATCACAACGGGACATGAGTGCTGGGCACAGCCACCATCCGACCCTCAGGCCCATTCCTGACTGCCCACTTGTCCCGGGGAGGCCCTCCACAGCACAGAGAAGCCACTGTGGCACTCAGCTGTCATGTCTGTGACCTCCTCAGCTTTCCTCAACTTTCATGTGCTTCTCACTTATGAGGAGTACTGGTCAACTAATTTACAGAACACACCTCAGTCTGGCTTTCACTCAGATAATTATGTATCAATGGCAGGAATGTCACAGAAAGGATTGCATCCGACCAGGTGTGACCATTTCAATTTGTTTCATTAGAGAGATGTTCACTGAGATTAATTCAGGGGTGAGACCAGACTTCTCCATAAGGACGTACTATTTTCCCTTTTGAAATTATTAAGGATTTTGTTGGGAGCTACTTTGAAACATTTATTCTTTTTAATTAATTAATTTATTTTCAGTGTAAGAAGTGGGATTTATCAGAGAGAAAGGGGAAGGCTACAGCTAGAGAATAGTGGAGCTCAGAAGCCGGTAGCTCCGAAACATTTATTTTTTGTCTGTGACAACTCATGGTTTCCTATTTCATTCAACTATACTATAAACTACTATAACTTATTTATTGTGATGCTTAAGCCATTCTTCATTTGGTCAGGGGAAGCTGGCTCTGTGTCCCTTTATCAGACCCCTTTCATCCTTTGAGCACTTCCCTACTTTCTGACACATAATAGCTGGTACTTCTGCCCAGCTCTGGAATCAGTCATTTTTCCTGAGAGCCCTGCTTCCCGTAGTGGGGAATGGGATTTAGAAGTCAAGATCCTGCTGCTGCTAGGTCTGCTCAGAGCCCAGACGTATACAAGTGGGTGTGCTTACATAGGCATACATGATACATCTACAAACATACGTACACATTCCCTATACAGACATACCTATGTGTATACCAGAATTTATTCCTCTATCTATATTTAAAACCACACATTTAACTAATACCTCCAATTTCAGGGCTCACTGTAATTTTCTTCCTATATTTGTAACTCTTCTCCAAAGGTGAAGAACCTGGCTCTGGTAATATGTTTATTTATCTGATCCAGCTGTCTGTGCCTGGTGCCATGCCCTTCTCCCCGGGGGAGGCTTGTACCCTCCGCATTGTGCCAAACAGAGAATATTACTTTTTAGTGACAAGGGAGGGAGGGAAGGAAGGAAAGACAGACAATAAAGTAAAGAAAGGAAAAGACAGTAAGAAGGAAAGAGCGTGTGATTCTGAGGATTTTGCACGAATCACAGCGGCCTTGTTTTATGCCTATTCCTAATTTGGATGTGGCCCCTTTGCTGCATCTACTGAATAAAATAAAAGAAAGAAAACCTGGAAGTTATTTAAATTCCCATCAATAAGAAATTATTTAAGTAAAATAGAGCAGTACTCAGTAAAGCTACTGAAGTATTAAAAATTGTCAAATTAAAAATGGTGAATTTTTAACAGCACGACAAACGGCTCTTATTTGTGAGGGAGACAATGGGATCAGTGGCCTGGGCACCCCAGAACACCCTCCGAATCCCCTTGAACCATCCCTCATCACCAGGCCTCATCTGGTCTTGTACAGGCAGGAAACTGTACTTTTGAGTCCCAGGCACAAAAACATTCAATAAAAGCTACATAATCTTACCAAAATCTCCTTTATTGCAACTCTCATCACTTTTTCGGTCTCATTTATTTCCAGAGGTCTGGCAATGGCTTCTGTTCTCAGTTCCTAGGGGAAACAATAAAATAATTTACACTTATTTCCAGAAATGGAGTTTCCTTTTCTTCCCCACTGGGTGGCAAACTTTTTTTTTTTTTCTCTTGAGATGGGGAATATCGTTATGTTGCCCAGGCCAGGCTTGAACTTGAAATCCTCTCTATCAGGCCTGGCTCAGGAAAGGAGTTTTCTTTCTTTTTTTGTGGTACTGGAGTTCACGGTACTTGTGCTTGCTCTACCACTCTAGCCACACCCCCCAGCCTTTATTTTGTTTCTGAGATAGTGTCTTGCTAACTTTGCCCAGGCTGGCCTCAAACTTGTGATTCTCCTTCCTCCACCTCCCCAGGGATTACTGATGTGCACCACCATGCCCAGCTAGAAAATAAGTTTTCAAAAACCAGTGTTCCGAGATCTAGAAATGGCTTACAGACTAATTCTCCAAAGCTTTATTACAGGGGCTGCGAGTACAGCTCAGTGATAGAGAGGCATGTGCTTAGCATGTTGCAGGCCTGGGTTCAATCTCTGACACCATCAACAAAAACCAAAAACCAAGGTTTCACTACAATGTGAATCTATGATGCAAAAACACACCTCCACTATCACTTCCTACAGGTGTCTTCAGAGGAAAAAAACCCAAAACTCCTCAGGGTCCTCCTTTTCAGCTAAAAGCTCCTTATGCCCTTAACTCCATGAGCAAACCTTTCCTCCCAAACCTGCTTCTTGACCTGCATTCTATTCAGGTGGCCCACAGACTAAGCACAGCACAACTTGCTGTCTGAATCCCCATGAGCCTCTATGATCCTTTTACAATTAAGTCCTTCTAAGTTGTCTATCAATGACAAGCACCAGTGAGAACAGTCACCTTTGCCCTGCCCCTAGCATTAGCCATAAACCAATTGAGGAGGCATTTGTGACCATCATAATAGTACTGGAAACTTCTGAGACATGGGATTTTAATGTGGAAGCAGTTACGAGGTTAGTTATAAACTGAATGTCTGCTTAGAATCCTAACCCACAATGGAATGGTATTAAGGAATGAAGTCTTGGTAGGTAATCAGATCGTAAAGGTGGTGCCATCACAAATGGGATTAGTACCCTTACAAGAGACCCCAGAGAATTCCATCACCCTCCTGCCATGCAAGGACACGGTGCAGCACAGTCTATGAGGAATGCCCTCATAGACACTGAATCTGCCAGCACATTTTTCTTCTTTTTTAAATAAAAATCTTATTGAAGAAAAGTAGAACCAACAGAGACAGAGAAAAGAACACAAAAATTCAACTGATTCAAAACAGCTGAAAGTCACAATTATCCAATGTAGTTTGCAATTACTTTCAGTTTTCTAAACAGTGCCCCTTAATTGATTAGTCTCGATAATATTTTCAGCTGAAGGCACTGTTTTCAAAGAACTAAGAACCTTGGGGAAGGAACCCACTTTCAAGATAATAAAGGCAAAAAAACAAAAATAAAGACAACAAAGAAAACAAAACAATAACAAAGGTGATCCAGAGTCTCTTAATAGGACCAACTCTACCTAAAAACTACTTATGAATAACTAGTGAGTCTGATATAATAGTCTATGTATCTCTGAGACCATCAGAGATGAGTTAGAACACTTATGTAGATGGTCTAGAATGGAGAGAGGGTGAACAAAATAGCTACATTTCCTTGTCAGATGAGATCCACAGGAATCCAGGGAGGAATTGAGAAAATATTGGCAATGGCTGCTCAAAAAGAATTAGGAAGGAGGCTGGGAACTGGGGCTCAAGCCTGTAATCAACCCCAGCTACTCAGGAGGCAGAATTTAGGAAGACTGAAGTTCAAAGCCAAATAGAGAAAATAGTTCACAAGACCCTATCTCGAAAATATCCAACTCAAAAAAAGAGTTGGTGGAGTGGCTGAATGTGTAGGTCCTGAGTTCAAGCCCCAGCATGGCCAAAAAAAGAAAAGTTTAGGAAGGAATTCTAAATACTAAATATAGTTAGACAACAGTGTGAAAACTGATATAATTAGAAACAGGCAACTTTAAATATATGTAATTTATATAATATAAATATATATGATTATATATGTTCTTTCTGGTCATGGGTCTTTGAGAACTCAAGAAAATAAAACAGTAGACACAAGAGTCCCACGTTGAAGGTTACAACCTAGGCATCTTCCTAATGGCTCCAAATGGCGGGGAAATAAGGAGATGGACTGCTGTGAAACAGCAAGAAAGAAGCTCCAATAAAAAAAACCCAAAAACAACAAAAAAGAACTTTGATTCTCTTCTATGATCAATTCCCTTTTCAGAAAAACAAAAAGGTGAAACAACTCACTGATGACGAAGTAAAGCCTTTTACTCATATTACTAATCTGAAGAATAGGGCTGGTGGAATGGCTCAAGCATGAGTGCCTGCCTTGCAAGTGTGAAGCCCCAAATTCAATCCCACCCAGTGCCACCAAAAAAAAAAAAAAAAAAAAGAAAGAGTAATAGTAATCTGAAGAACAATATTTTTGTCTTTTTTTTTTGGTACTGGGATTTGAACTCAGGGCCTCATGTTTGCTAGGCAGATGCTCTACCACTTGAGCCACTTCATCATTGTTTTTTTCCCATGGATGAACAATTTGGGGACATTTTCCTGAAAAGCAGGAACTCTTAACTTCAAGCAACTATAAAAATATATAGAACTTGAAATTCCCAAATAGGGATGTGTAGGGAAAATGAGGGAAGACCTTTATACCTAAGGTTTCAAGAACTTAGAAGGATGATAATAAAGTCTTTGTTTATCAACAAAGAGAAGAGCTGAGGGGCTTCCAAATAAAAACTTTGGCACAGAAATCTGGAATGTTAAACCCTGGGGAGTCTGCCAGCACTTTGGTCTCCGACTTCCCAGCCTCCAGAACTGTGAGAAATAGATTTCTATTGTTTCCATACTACCAAGTTTATGATACTTCATTGTGGTACTCCGAAAAGACAGAGACATGGTTCCTGGAGCACCTTACAAACTCTATCATGTGCTTCCCTTATTCTGTGGAGCACCCCGAACTTCAGATCCTCCTGCCTCAGTCTCCCGAGTACTGGGATTAACAGGCATGCATCAACATGCCCAGCTGGAACCACACTCTTAAACAGCTACTTTAAATGCAGTGAATGGTACACAGTCCTTGATTGGCACTGGATGGAAAAAGGATGGCAAATAAGTTTCAGCAGTAACATCAACTCCTGCTGCCTAGATTGCTGATCCCAAACTGCCACACATTAGAATTACCCGGGAGACTTTTAAAACTCCCAGTGCCCTGGTTCCATTCCACAACAGTGACATCAGAATAAAAGCTGGCTTCAGATTTTAAAGATCCCCAGGTAAGCCCATTGGGCAGCAAGGTCTGGGAGCCTCAGGCTGAACTGAGCATTGTAGAGAAGAATGCTGAGGCTGAGTTCACAAAGAGAGCATCATGATCAAGAAGGTATGCAACAGGCTCAGCGAGGATAGTCTCGCCATGTGCCACAGATTTACCATTCCTAAAGGTATTAAAACCAGTGGACCAGTGTCCACTAGGAGTAGGAACAGCAGCTAACATTCTGTATCACTTTCCCACACATCATCTCATTCAATCAGGTACAGTTCAGTAAAATTGGAAGACCTAAAAAACCAAGAAACAGCATTGAAAAAGAACACCTGGAAGAGAAAATCTGCATTCCTTATCTCAACATTGCTTACCCTCAACTCGACCTCTTTCCCCAGCAAGTCATACAGAGTTGCTCCTTTGGCGGTAATTTCAGAAGCGAGCTGCCTGGCTGCTTTCAAATCTGCAATCTGAAAGGAATAGCAAAAACAGGAACGTCAGTTTTTCATAGGCACTTAGCAGCCAGTCTGTTACTATCAATGGCTATGTTCAGGGAGGTATGTAATACAGAACATGTAGCTCACAAACCCACACTTAAGAGCTTCAGGACAGAGTTCCCTGGAGCTGCTTAGGAAACACCGACTTAAGTACAAATGGGACTGATTTCAGGAGACCTGGTCTCTCCAAATGTCAAGTCAAACCCAATCTGCAGGCAGGAGCTGTAGGAGGCAAGAGAAAGCTGACATACTTTCTGTTGTGTCCCCAACAGGAGAGGGGTGACCAAAGGAGAAAATGAGCTGAGGGATGCATCCCCTCATTCTCTTAAGTTTTCCCCAGCAGGGCTGCTATGAGGCTCAGGTGAGGTAACATCCATGAGTACTTAAAACAGCCCAGGCTCCCACAGGAGCTATAGCCAGGAGGATGGTGCCAATGGCCCTATAACAACTTAGCATTGAGGCTCCTTTCTTAGGTTGTGCATGTCCCCCTCTTTCATGAATATGCCAAACTTCCCAGAGCCCAAGCAAATACCTGCCTGTTTGCTCACTCTCAAAAGCTAATCCCCAGGTTCTCTCTTTTATTTTCAACTCACTGGAAACAACTCTCCCTCTTCACTCTCAACTAACTTCTTTCCACTTTGCTGGTCCTCAGGAGTGCGGCTCCTGGTTCTCCTCAGCCCCAGGGTGCCACCCCCTCCAGCTCTAGCTGCTTTTCCTACCTGACTGGTAGAAAGTCCTCAACTTTCTTAGCAGGATTCTCCACATCTTTCCTGCTTCTCCAGTGTTACAGACAACACTGGATATCTCCTTAGGGCACTCCTCGTAACCCCCCATGGCTCTAATCCCATCTACGTGCTGATGCCCCGCCCCCAGCTCCATCCAGCCTCACATACCAACTACCTTCTCAGCATCTCCACCTGGACATCCAACAGGCCTTGCAAACGTAACATGTCCAGAGTCAAACTCCTAATCTTCCTTGCCGAATCGATGCCTCTCCAGACTCCTCTACTTCAGTAATAGTCACTTCACCATTCCACCGGTCAGACCAAAAACTTCATAGAACTGTGAGGTCTAATGCTATAACCACTGGCCACACTGACCATTTTCACACTTGAATTGCTTAAAAATTAAACTTAGAGCTCAGTTTCTTAGTTGTGCTAGCCATTTTGGCCAGTGGCTCTGGCAGAACACAGCCCAGATAAGAACTTTGCCCATTCACACAGCAAATTTCACAGTACCACACTGCTTCAGGCTCTTCCTCATAATATCTCACCCATCTACCTTCAAAATATGTTCAGACCTGCACTGATTCTAGCTTCTAATTAAAGGACCATGGCGATTACAAGGTCTCCCTGATAGGCCCATAGAGAAGAGCTGCCTGGCTGCAGACTAAGGGGACACAGCCACTGCATTGTGGTCTCTGAGGGGAGCTGTGATGAAGACCCCTGGCTTGCAGTGCTCTGCGTATGTTCCTAGCCTGAATGGCTTCATTGCTAGTTCTCCTTCATTGCTTGGGCCGAGGTCCTCTTCAGGTGCCTCTGCTGAGGCCTCTTTATGAGGGAATGGAGGAGTCCTTAAGACACCTTCCCCACCCTGACTCAGTACCCAGTGTTTTTCCAGTCCTGGCCCTTCTCTCACCACCTCAGGATCCATAAAACTGCTGAAGCCTTTTGTTGGAGACTGTGGCGCTAGACTGGTAGGTGCCCCATTCCATGAGGGAAAATGGAACAGGGGCAGCTTGTGTTTCCTCTGGTTTTAGAGTCTTACTTATACCACCATGGTAACTACAGGGTCACCTTTGACTTTGGCTTGTTGCTTTAGTCAACTCCTCAAACACCTGGCACTCAGTCCAGCTCCTGACATCTACTTCCCCTACTACCACTCTTCTCAAAGTCCCTGACATCATTTGCTAACTGGTCTCACTGTTTCCACTCTGCTCTCCATTTCAGTCTGATGGCAACCCAATAATCAGAGTAATCCTTTTTGTTGTTTTAGTTGCTGGGGATTTAATTCAGGGCCTTGCACATGCTAAGCGTGAGTCCACCACTACACTACAGCCCAAGCTCCCCCTGCCCCTTACTATGTTACCCAGGCTAGCCTTGAACTCCAATGTTCAAGCGAATCTTTGGCTTCAGCCTCCCAAGTAGCTGAGACTACAGGTGCCTGCCACCATGTCTGGCCGGAGTGATCCTTTTTAAAGGTTTTTTTTTTTTTTTTTTCCTGGCTGTATGAAGTTTGAATTGAAGGCCTTGTGCATATTAGGTAAGCACTCTACCACTTGAGCCTCACCTCCAGCTACAAAGTGATCCTTCTAATAGGGAAACTCAAAGCATGTCTATTTCTGCTCAAAATTTCATCCTTCACACCTCAGAGTAAAAATCAAAGGCTTTCCAAGAGCCAGAGGGACTGTCACTCTCCCCTCCTGGAGGCTCTCACCCCACAGCCTCCTCACTATTCCTCAGACACACAAAGAACACTCTCATCTTGGGATGAGATGAGCCCATCTGCATGGGCTGCTCCTTCCCTCCCTCAGATCTCTGCTGACAAGCCATCCGCTCCAGGAGGCCTTCATGCTCATCTATTTAAGATCTCAGCCTCCCTTCATGATCTCCATCCGTATCATGTCTGTTATCCTTCAGTGCCCTGACTGCACTGGATCTTCCACAACTTTATCTTTGTCTTCACAGTCTGACTCCAACTAAGCAACAGAAACACAGGATTTCTGTCCTTTTTGTTCACACTTGTATCCACAGTGCTTGAATACTACCTAGAAAATACCAGGATTTCAATAAATAGTTGAATTAATTTATTGTGACTTTGCTTCCATCCCAACACTGATGAGTACAAAATTGTCAACACCAACTAACAAGGCATCCTCAGTGGAGCAGGGGAAGAAGCAGTGCTGTGACAGACAATCCATTTCCAAGTTTGAGAAATAAACACTCCTTACCTTGGAGCTGAGATCAAACTTGAATTTGCCGATATCCTCCTCCCCTACTTTGGAGCCCTCCATTCCTTTGGTCTTCATAGCATTGTAAAGGACAGACGTGATCTTCAACAGCTCTTTCACTGCATACCCATCAGCTTGGTAAAGTTTCTTAGTATTAAGTTTTATATGCGCTTTTGTGGCCTGTTTTAAGATACAACACAAAGTTTAAGGTCTTTTCCACATAATGTCTAAACCAAATCCCATGTAGTTAATTTGAAAACGTCTCCGCCAACAATTGAGATACAACACATTAATTAAGGGTAAAACATTTAAATGATCTGTACCTTGATGAACAGCAATTAGTTAAAACACACCAACATTACAAACTCATGTATCTTTTGACCCAGAAGTTCCAATCTTAAGAACTTATTCGAGGGACACACACACACACACACACACACGATATGGAAGGATTATTCATTACAACACTGTTTCAAAGAACAAAAGTTGGAAACTATCTAAATACCTACATTTTACATAAATTGTGGAATACCTTTGCAAGCAAACTCAAGTTTAAGAGAGAATGGGGACGTTCTTTCTATGTATATTTGGAAAGTTCTCCAAAATACTGCATGCTACCATTTGTGTGAAAGGAAGGGAAAAAAATACATATTCGTATTTGCTTAAATATACAGAAAGAAACTGGGAGAAATTTACAATAGTAGTTATGGGTAGTGGAAATGGACTGAGTAGACAGGGTAGGAAGTCATTTACTCTATCATTTCATGATTTAAATAATAAAACATATTACCCATTAAAAATAAACAAAATTCTTGATAAATAATGAGTTAACCACTAACCTCCCAGTAAAAAACTTTGCTGGTGAAATGGTTCCACAGAAACCTGGCAATGGGATGGTTCTAGAAAGTAAACTCAATTACTTGATTCGAAAGCAGCCCTAACTAGGATTTACCCCTTTCTAAATTATTTAATTTCACAACTCCACAAAACAACTGTGAACTAACCATGAACTGAGCAATTGCCTTAATGAAGAAAACTCGGTCTTGTTCAGTGTCAACATCAGAAGGAATGTCAGTCTGAGGCTCATACCTATCAGAGAGAGAACAAACATGAGACAGTCCAATAAAATCCATTTAAAAAAGTGGGCAACTGAGAGGACAGGGGGTCACTAACATGAGGCTCTCCCAGCTAAGGCAGAACTTCAAAAGCAACACAAAATACCAAGGGAGCAAATCCCCACCTAAGAACAGGTTTAGGTAACTTAAAAATCAAACGTGGGGCTCAGTTTACAAAATTAAATCTATATCAGACCTCCAGGTTTGGTGAAAATAATCAGAACTCTGACCCTGGCTGGCTGCCCTTGTCCTCAAGGGCTAAACAGTTCATTTTGAGAAGCAGCAGAATTGTTGGAGCTATTTTCTTTGAGTTACTGATACTTCACCAGGAGTCATCAGACTGTGGCCCTTGACCTGTTTTTGTATATCATGCAAGACAAGAACAGTTTTTTTCCCTCTTTTTTTTTGAAACTTTTGCTTATTTCTTTTTCCAATTTTTAACAATTTTTACATTTTCAGAACAAAGAATATGTGTTAATGGGTGGGTCATGCCTGTCATCTTAGCCACATAGGAGGCTGAGATCAGGAGGATCATGGTTCCAGACCAGCCAGCACAAAAGTAAAGTTCATGAAACCTCATCTCAACAGAAAAAATTTGGGTGTGGTGACATGTGCCTGTCATTCCACAAATTGCAGTAAGCATAAGATAGGAGTGCAGTCCAGGCCAGCCCAGGCAAAAAGTGAGACCCTTCCTCAAAAATAACCAGAGCAATGAGGGCTGGAGGCATGGCTCATGTTGTATAGCAGCTGCCTAGCAAGCGCAGAGCCCTGAGTTCTAACACTACTACTACTACTACTACAAAAAACAACAACAAAAAAGAATATGGGACAGAGAGCTTATATAGTCTGAATTTTATGTGCAGCAACAGGCCTTTAACACAAACGACTGCCAACCCTGGATCATATTAGATTTTCCAAACAAAGAGAAATCTAAACTATTTCTAATTCAGGGAACTTGAAGTGTGAAAGGAGGTTTTGCATCACAACGGTGTCCTGCTTCCAGTTAGCTAATGAACAAAATCTACTATACATCCTTGGAACTGAATGAAGTGCAGTTCTAACCTTTTCACAAGCCAGAGGAGCACTTCAGACACAAGTCCAAAATTGGGTGTGCGGAAATTCTCCATAGAAATGTGTCGTGGGTATCCCAGGGCTCTCATCATCTCTGTGAAATCTGCCCAAGGAAAAAGCAATTCAGTCAGTTCCTCCTCCAAAGCAGCCACCTTTAATAGGCAGCTAATTTAGTACTGTCTCTGCTTTGCCTTCTTAAGAGGTTCTTCTGGGCATCAGGTACTATTTACCAACTCTCTAGGAGGAAAAGGAAAAAAGCTGATGCATTTTTAAATACCTAATATGCTACCTGAACTTAAAAACATCTATTTGTGTTCAATGGGAGAAATAGATGTGTGCACAGGAACATGGGGTTTGGGAGTTAGCTGTAGCATTAATTTCTGGTATCTTTCTCTTTACTACTCTCTGGTCTCATAAAATATCACAAGGAAAAAAATCTTAAAATGTTAACAGTAGCTATATCCAGGGAGCTGGGGTAGGGGAAAGTTCATACTTCTAAAATGTCTTTCTTTTCTTTTTTTAAATTGAGCATGTGAGACCTTAACCCCAGCACTTAGGAAGTAGAGACAGAAGAATCTTGAGCTTAAGGCCAGCATGGGTTGCATAGTTGAGACCCTGTCTCAAAAACAACCAACTAACAACAACAACAACAACAACAACCCTACAATTTTTTGGGCAGTACTGGAGTTTGAACTCAGGGCTTTTGCATTTGCTAGGCAGCTCTTGATCCATACCCATAGTCCACACCTTAACACCCCACAATCTTAAAGATTAGTTGCCTCATATTTTGAGAAATCTTAGAGAGTGGTTGAATTCAGTTTTTTTTTTAATAAAACAGATTAAGAAACAGTAATACTAGCTGGGCATGGCTGTACATGTCTGTAATCCTAGCACTTGGGAGGCAGAGGCAGAGTACAATATTGTAGCCTGCAGTATACAATAGTTTATCTCAGAAAGAGAGAAGAAAATAAAAGTAAATAGTAATACTAATACTAGCTACTACTGTAGATTGGGAGCACCTCAGGAAAAGCTATAAAGCTTTCAAGAAAGCAGAAATTGGAAATGAGCACAACCAACAGTTCTGAGCCCCATGATGTACCAAGCTCTATCCTAAGCATGCTTTCTGCTATGTAATGTCAATCTCACTCTTAACTTTTGTGTGTGTGTGTGTGTGTATGAGTGTGCACAATACTGGGGTTTGACCTCAGGGCCTCAAGGCTTGGTAGGTGCTCTACCACTTGAGCCACTCAACCAGCCCTGTTTTGTGTCAAGTGTTTTCAAGATAGGTTCTCACGAACTATTTGCCTGGTCTGGCTTTGAACTGTGATCCTCTTGATCTCTGCCTCCTGAGTAGCTAGGGAGTTAGGCCAGAGTCCATCAGACAGCGGAAGAGAAGGTGTGAGCATAGGAAAGAGAAAAATCAACAGGTCCCTGTGACTGGAAAATCTGAATAGAGTGATGGAAAATAAAGTAGCAGCCTTTCCATTACAGGCCTTGCCTGAATACTTCTTCCCACTAAGTAAGAGTAACTCTGCAGCACTGTCAAATGGACAGGACTATGAGTAAGATTTTTACCACTTATTGCACAGCATTCACTTAAGGTGAGTATTCTGAAATTCTCTTCTCATCACTCTTTTCAAGTACAACTCCATACAACATCCCCTAGCAAAGTGCTGGCCTCACCAAAACTGCATGGGAAGAGACACCATTCTTTACACTGCACAGTCACCAAGGACCCTCACTCTAGCATGCTAATGGCTGCGTCATTAAAATGTAATGTGTCTTCCTGGATGTTTACATAGTATATATATATAGAGAGAGAGAGCAATTCACAAATGAAAGCACTCTGTAATTCAGAAATTCCAGGAGCCAGCAATTTGGTGAGAAAACTGGCCTGAAAGAGATTCCTTCAGAGAACCAAGGTGGCCATCAACTACTCATCAGCAGGTGACCCAGGTAGCTGAACGGCTTGAGTCAGAAAATAACAGCTTATAAAAAGCAAAAGATTTTGAGTCATATTCCTATGTCTTAATCCTTATTTTCACCCTGTTCTAGCTGTGTGACCTAAAGCAAGCTACTTTATCTCTCTATGTCTCAAAGTATTTCATCTGCAAATTATACCATCTCCGTCACTGTTGATGTGAGGACTAAAATAAGATACTGTTACAGATGTCCCCCAAAGGAGTAGTAACTAATAATCTACCCTTCCACATCCCCACCTTTCTGGCAAGGGTATTCAAGTCCCCTTCTCCTCACCAGCCACTTCAGAAGGACACTGGCTTTGGAGTTGAGACAACCCGAGTTCAAACTCCAATGCCATCTTGTCCAAATTACTTGACCTTTCTGTGCCCATTTCATCTCCAAAACACAGGCGGCACAAAACTGTTTAGAGGATTAAATGAAATGATGCCCATACACAGAACAGTACCTGGCAGATCATAAAAACTCAATTTACAGGTGCCGGTGCACACCTGCAATCCCAGTTACTCGGGAGGTGGAGGTAGGAGGATCCTGAATTTGAGGTCAGCCAGGATACAGTTAGGGATCCCGTCTCAAAAGCAAACACATAAACAAAAGGGCAGGAACACACATTAAGTGGTGGAGAGCTTGCCTAGCATGCCGGAGTCCCTGGGTTCCCTCTCTAGTACAGAACAGTACAGAAAGAAGAAAAAAAAAAATCCCTTAGAAGCAATTATCACCATTATCCAGTCCTCTCCTTGGTTTTACTGTTTCTTTCATCCGATTTCTAAGCTAACAAAACTCAGGAATAATATGCATTTTCCTTGCCTTTTACAATACGGCAGCGAACAGCTCCAAGTGGCTGTACAAATACAAGGGAGTTAAAATTAGGTAAAATTGCTGAGCACCGGTTGCTCACTTTGTAATCCTAGCTACTTGGGAGGCTGAGACCGGGAGAATCGCGGTTCGAGGACAGCCTGGGCAAAGAGTTCGTGAGAACCTTCCCCCCCACCCCCCCATCTTCAAAATAAGAGCAAAACGGACTGGAACTGTGGCTCAAGTGGTAGAACACCTGCCTTGCAAGCGGGAAGCCCTGAGTTCAAACCCCGGTTCCACAGAAAAGAAAAACTTAGATAAAGGTGGTCAGGGCTGGGGCTCAGGACAGCCCAGAGGCCAGGCCTGGCCGGGGATTCAGCAAGGGGACCCCGCGGGCGGGGCCGGAGCGCCCAGTCTCTGGAAGACCCGCATGCACAGGGGCGGGGTGTCTTACTGCGGAGGTCGCGGAAAGACATGGCGCTCTGGTCCCCAGGAGTCCGAGTCACCGGCGTTCTCCCCTCGGCGAACGCAGGCCCTGCGCTCGCGGGTCTCTATGGCAACCCTAGGCGCTCTGGACGGGGCGCCACCCAGGCCAAACATCACAGGCAGCGAGGCGGCCCGGCGCGCGCATGCGCACAAGGAGAGAGGCGGCGGAATGAACGCTTTTCTAGGGGCACTTTGCAGACATCTGGCACTGGCTGACATACTGAGTTTTGTGTGCTAGACAGTTTGCTAGGCAGGTCCTGTGTTGCTTTCATTACCTCGCTTCTATAGTGTACTATACTCTCATTAAGCTGGGTACCGTGCACAGCACGCTTCCTGTCTGCAAATGGATGGCTGAAGGCGAGAAAAGCATCCATAGCGCAAAGACGAGGACACACTTGCCAGGACCAGCTGAGACGCACCAGCATGTGCGCCTTTCCGGGATCCAGCGCACGCGCTGTCGGCTCGATCTTCGCGACAAGCCGGAAATCGGTCCAGAGCCTCGCGGGCGTGCGGTTGTCGTGGCAACCGTGGCCTCTTCGCGCGCAGTCCCTGCGGAGTGCGCTGGGGTTCCAGAACCGCCCCTAGCACGTGCCCGTGTCATCCTGATGCTCAGCAGGGGACATCTCCCCTGCAGGCCACAAATGCGTCGGGGAAACAAACGACAAAAAGGAAGTGAAATGGGCTGAGCCCGGAGGGGTGGGCAAAGACAAGGCGAGCCCCCAGGATGGGGAGGCTGCTGAATGGAAGTACGCCCTCTGTCGGGACGTTGTGACATTGGCCAAATAATAGACAAGAACTTAGTGTGAAATAGAGCCATACATTTGTGGCCAGTCCAACAAAGGTGACTACACTTGAATGGAGAAAGAATAGTCTTTGCAAGGAAGACTGTTTGTTTTGAAACATTGGAAATCCATAGCAAATAAATGAATCTTTACTCTTATCTGACACTTATTCTACAAAAACTAATTTAAAATGGTTCACAAACCTAAATATAAAACCTTAAACTAGAATATCTTAGATACGCCAAAAGCACAATCCCTAAAAAAATTCTTTTGGGTTAAGTTGGACATCATTAAAATAGAAAAAAAAAATTTAGCTGGGCCCCCTTGGCTCACACCTGTAATCCTAACTTCTTGGGAGGCTGAGATCTAGAGGATGGTGGTTCAAGGTGAGCCCATGCAAATAGTTTGGGAGTCCCTATCTCTAAAATAAGTAACCAGAGCACAATGGACTGGAGGCCCTTTTTGCAAGCACAAAGCCCTGAGTTCAAACCCCAGTGCCCCCCCCCAAAAAAAGTCGGAAAAGAATGATGCTTCTCCCTGCAGAACAGTCAGGTGTTTAAGGTAGCTTGAACAGAAACAAGGAAACAGCATAGTGCAAAAAGTGGATTGGTGAGTATCAGGTAATTTCAGGTTACTTCCCTTGTGTGGGTTAAAGCAGAGGGGACTTCCTTATCAAGGTGGCTCTGGTTGACTGTGAATTGGTTGTTGTGACTCTCCTGCTTTTCTGAAAACTGGCTCATTTCTAAGTTGTTTTGTTAGGTGGCACCTAGCACTAGTGATTCCATTTTTTCAAAAAAAAATCTGATCTGTTAACATGGCCTCTCATACATTTTAATAACTCATAAAGAAAACAAAAAGATAAGCCACAGTCTAGAAGAAAATAGTCACAAAGCAGATGACTGAAAAGACTCCTGTTTTAATCTCTCTCTTTTTTTTTTTTTGGTGGTACTGGGGTTTGAATTTAGCCTCATGCCTGCTAGGCATTTGCTCTACCACTTGAACCACTCCACCAGCTCTTTGTGTGTATGTGTTGGGTATTTTGAGATAAGGTCTCTCAAACTATTTTCCTGGTCTGGCCTCAAACCATGATCCTCCTGATCTCTGCCTCCTGAACAGCTAGGATTACAGGCTTGAGCCACCAGCACCTGGCTATGTTTATTTTTATTCATTGTTAGCATACAGAAATACAACTAGTTTTTGTGTGCTGATTTTTTTTTATTGTGAGACTTTGCTGAAGTCTTTTTAGCTTCAGTACTAGGTTTGGCTTTTCGAATGTGGATTTTTTTAGTTTTTATTTTCCCCTTACAAGATCGTGTCATTTGATGTTTAATTTGTGTGTGTGTCGGGGGGGTGTTGCTGGGGGTTGAATCCAGGGCCTTGTGCATGCTAGGTACACACTCTATCATTTAGCTACATCTCCAGGCTGGATGTTTAAGAAACCACCAAACTGTTTCCCAAAGTGATTGTGCCATTGTACTTTTCCACCAGCAACATATGAGAGTTCCAGTTCCTCCACATTCTTACAAACAGTGGGTATTATCTACGCACCATCCAGTAACTTATGGGAAATGGACAGCTAGACAAATGAAGCATCTTGTCCAGTCACCCAGAACCACCTTCTCCCCGTGTGCTAAGCACCACCCAGGTCTGACCAGGTCTATACCCCAAACTTACATTTCCCACACACAGATAAGGAAGCTGAGGCCCCAAGAGGTAACCTAGAGAATGACTCTCCACCTGCCAGAGCCAAATCTGCATTATGTGGCTTGTCCTAAGCCAGAGGGACCAAGAACTCCCCCTTGGGGTTCTGGCTCCTTCCTTGCCCTGGATATTATCCTCTCCCAAACTAAGGTGTCCAGGAAGACTAGTGTCTTCACTGTGACATCATAAGAGCCAGTTGCCATGGGAGATCTGCAGACTCACCTAAGGCAGTGGAAAGCAGGACCCTGCTGCACACAAGGCCTGGCCACTCCTCCCCCACCATACTGGCCTCCCATGGAAGCCTTGGTCTGTGCATTCTCTGAGCTCCGCATAAGAGAAGGTGCCAGGCTGTGGGGAGGAGTGGCAGGAGAGATGCCCTCCTGTCCTCACCTGGGCTCAAAGCCACTGGGGTGCCTCAGGGGCATGCATGCTTAGGAGAAAAGAATGGTCACTAATCCATTCCATGTGACCTTGGGCTGATCACTACTTCTTGTACCCACTGTGCAATTTGTATACTGGGGCCAGAATATCTTTTCTAGGGTAGAAGACATAAAGGGATGGCACAAAGGGCTAGAAGTACTAAAAGGGATCTCAGTGTTGAGGTCTCAGGCTTTTTAGTCCTCCCAGCTGGTTGAGGGAGTGAAGAGGCCAGAGGCAGGACACTGAGTCCATCTGACAGACAAATAAGTTGAGGCTGGGAAGGCTGGAGATGGAGCAGATATGAGCTGATCTTAGAGGCAGGTGCTTGCATTTTCCCCTAATGGATGCTGGGCTGGCTGGCCACCACCCTCCTGCTCTCTCCCCTGCAGATGCAGTGAGCTGGGCCCGAGGACGCCCCAATCACCCAGACACACCATCCAACATCTACGAGGGGGGTCTGGGGTCCCAGCAGCAGCAGTGTCCTAGTGCCCAAGGAAGCAAGCCCAAGAACTTCCGGTTGCGTCACCTCCGTAGCCTGGCTCTCTACCTGCCCAGCCACATGCAATCTGCTGGCCAGTGTGAGAGTCACTCGCTGGGCTGGCTCATGGCTGGGTGCAGCCTCTCACAGCCTGAAAGCTCAGCCTGGCCCCTGGACCTGCCACAGGGGATGCTGGGTCCAGGTAACAGCCACCGCTCAGCCCTTCTGGAAGCCCAAACACCCAGGGACAGCCTGGGAAATACAGGTGAGCTCTGTTGAGGTACTGGGAACAGAAAGGGAAGACCCCAGGGGACTCAGATAGACTCAAATGTGCCTTCTCCATTCCCCAGCCTCTTGCCGGAGACTAGCAAGGGACACAGTGGCCAGAACACTCCTAAGAAGTGAAGTCATACTCCAAAGACCAAAGTCTTGATGAATCTATCCCCATTCCTTGCTCCAGCGTTGGGTTGAGACCATGGATGTGCACAGCACATAAAACTCCCAGACCCATGGGGTTCAGTGTGGTGGTGCACAGGGTCAGGGCTGGAGAGTCTGGCAAGACAAGGGAATGTGAGGGAAAGGTGAGGTCTGGGACTGAGCATTCTGGGTTCCTGTCCTAGCTCCATATTTGATGAGGGACCCTGAACAACTTTCTCCCTTGCTGGTCCTGGGTCTCCATTTGTAAAGTGAGGCATTCCAGTTAGATGAGGGTCCTTACAGCTGGAACCCACTCATCTCTGTTCCCCACTCACCAGTTCTCTCAAGGAAGAAGTGCCCAACCCTCACCTTATGTTTTGAAGGGTGTCAGGTTCTATCGACCCCAGGGTGGGCTGCCAGCCTCTTCCTGGGTCCTTTTGAGTGACTCTTCTCTTTCCTCTTTCCTCAGCTTCCAGTTCCGGCATGAACCCATCCAAGGGTGCCCCTTCCCAACTCAGTCCCCCAGAGGG